>NC_139005.1:7339954-7757873 GCF_964374135.1 Grampus griseus | reverse complement strand
GAGTATGCAACCTTTTTGTAAGAATGGAAATGCAAACAGCAGGAATAGGGGTTACAAAGAAGGATCTTAGAGGCAAACACCTGAAAATAGTTATCTTACCCTATGTGTCTAATATTTGTTTCCATCTGGTGATAATGCAAGTATTTAGAGGAATGTCACTCTAGAAGTCTAATTATCTGTTAGAAAAACAGATCTGATATCATTTTGCTGTTAAAAATAACAGCAACAACTACTCTGGGAATTTTTTGGCAATGCAGAAGATTCAGATTCAACTTAATATTGGGGCACAGCTATGACTAGAAAATATTAATGTTTTCTTTAGAATTAATAAAAATAAATGAGACACATTCACTTATTGTCTAGTTTTCAATTTTTGATATAAAATTTATGTTTGTGTTAAAAAATGCCAAATAATTCAGAGGATAGAAAGTAAAAACGAAAGACAACACCCTCAGACCTCCCTTTCCCTAAATTTATGCTTGGGGTCATGTTATGCCAGGCATGTTGCAAAGTACTGAGGCTACAATGTCAAATATGACATGATCCCTGCATATGAGGAAACTTAAAGTCTAATACAACCGTCAACTGAGCAGCAAGTGTGATACAGTGCCGTGATGGGGCATGAGCTCGGTATAAGGGAGAGCTTGGTCACTTCTGTCTGGTAGGGGTAGAGATCAGGAAAGGTTTGAGAGAGGGAGTGACCGTTGAGTGGACTTGACTTTAAGATGTTCCCCATGACATGGGAGAAGAAGTGGGAGGTTTAAGTGGCTGCAGGCACTACAGGCAGGCAGACACATGAGAGGAGAGCCATGGCAATCTTATGTAACTGTTTTTCAGAGGATGTTAACAAATATGTTATGGTGAGGGGCAGAGTTGGAGGGAGAATGTTGACAGGAGGTAAGTCTGGAAAGTTACGGAAGACATTATGTCATACGGAGGTAGTTTGATTCTATTCAGTAGGTGAAATGAGTGAGATTTAAACAGGGAATAACATGATCAATTTTGTGTTTTTAGAAGAACATCTAGGCTGCATGAGGAGTATGAAACTGGATGAGCTAATACCCAGATTTTGCACTAGTCTAAGGATGAGAGGAGAAAAACCTGAACTGAAGTGGTGTGGAAGTGGGGAGGAAGAATCAGATATGAAAGATACTGAGCTGGGAGAGTTTAAAGAATTGGTGACTGGTTACAAGGGGGAAGGCAAGGAGAGGGAGAGCATAGGTGGAGTAGGTTCCATCTGACGACATGTAGATGGTGCTACCATGAAGTGAGCTAGAAACTACGAGAGGAATAGGAAAGATGATGGATTCAGTTTAAGTTTGAGATGCTTGTAAGAGAAGGCACATGCAATTGGAGTTGCCCTAAGGCACTTGTATATACAGCATGTGGGTCGGAGGTAAGGATTCTGAACTGCCTATACAGGTGAGAATTGTAGGCATTTAGGTAGGAATTAAACTTTCTGAGTGAGATCACTGAGGAATGTAAAATGAAAATGAAACAAAACAAGACAAAACACCGGAGAAGAGTGCCAAAGAGAGAATCTTAGGGAATACAATTGAGAGGGAGGCTAAGAAAGAGACTCCAGTAGGAGCTGCTAAGGATGAGTGGTAAAGAGTGATGATGTAGAACAGGAGAGAGGAAGCTAAGATGCAATAACTTCAAGAGAAATGGACAAGTCAATGGTAATGAACAGTGAATTTTAAAAATAATAAACAGTCGGGCTTCCCTGGTGGCGCAGTGGTTGAGAGTCCGCCTGCCGATGCAGGGGACACAGGTTCATGCCCCGGTCTGGGGGGATCCCACATGCCACGGAGCAGCTGGGCCCATGAGCCATGGCCGCTGGGCCTGTGTGTCCCGAGCCTGTGCTCCTCAACGGGAGAGGCCACGACAGTGAGAGGCCCGCGTACCGCAAAAAAAAAAATAATAATAATAATAAAAATAGTAAACAGTCAATACGGCAGAGAGTACAAGTACGAGGAAGGCAAAAACCAGCTTACTGTTTTAGAAACAAGAAGGAAAATAGATTATTATATAGCACAGGGAACTCTACTCAATACTCTGCAATGGCCTATATGGGAAAAAGAATCTAAAAAAAGAGTGGGTATATGTATATATAAAACTGATTCACTTTGCCGTATACCTGAAACTAACACAACATTGTAAATCAACTGGACTCCAAAAAAAATTTCAAAAAAAAGTCATGGCATAAATCTCATCTACTTGATTCAACAAATCTTTAATTCATGCCTACTAAATATTAAGCATCACGGTAGCACTGGGGAGACTGTTTTTAGGTGCTTGGAGAAGTGGAAGGAATAATCTGAATCACTAATTAGAAGAACGTCATGCACGGCTATTGAACATATGTAGGAGGCCACAAGCAAAGCAGAATGCAAAGAAGAATGAATCAGTTACTGACCATGTTTAGTCATGTGGGTATTTTTGGACGAGGTGACATTTGACCTAGTCTGTAAGCCTGAGTCCAGGTTTTCCAGGTAGAGCAACTCAGGCACTGGGTAACCTTTCCAGAGTGAGGAACACACGTGCAAAGATAAGAGCACAGAGGTAAGTACTAGCTTGCTGCCGTGTACTCCTGGGTGAAAGAAGGAAGACGAGAGTACAGAGGGAAGAGATGAGGTATTGCTTCTGGACTGGAATTTAGATCAGGATAAGATCATTTTGGGAAACACCAGCAGAATCAGACAGGATGGCAAGGTAGACTGTCGGTCTGAGGAATGGGTAGTCCTCAAAGAAGGGGTGGATGAGGGGATTTGGGGCAGCTGTGGCTAAAAAGTAGGATGAGAGTCTACCATGGAGGGTTTTACAGCACGCTGAGGGGTGCTCATGCTCCCTTCTCCTTAAGGGAGAGAGTAAATGTAGTAAGCTCGCCTTGCTGGTAGAGTGGAGAATGTATGATTTAAAATGACTGTTACGAACATATTCACAATATAGAAGTGAAAAGTTGCAAGTGGTAAAATGCTAGTGTTTCTGTAATTCCATACGGAACTGCCATATCCAGGCAAATATTAATGTGGGGTTTGTTGGGAGGGTTGGAAAATGATTTTAAACAAGGGCTCCGGGGACTTCCCTGGTGGCGCAGTGGTTAAGAATCTGCCTGCCAAAGCAGGGGACACAGGTTCGAGCCCTGGTCCGGGAAGATCCCGCATGCCATGGAGCAGCTAAGCCCGTGCGCCACAACTACTGAGCCTGTGCTCTAGAGCCCGCAAGCCACAACTAGTGAAGCCCGCGCTCTGCAAGAGAAGCCACCGCAATGAGAAGACCGTGCACCACACAAGGAGTAGTCCCCGCTCGCTGCAACTAGAGAAAAACCGTGGGCAGCAGTGAAGACACAATGCAGCCAAAAATAAAATTAATTAATTAATTAATTAATTTTTTTAAAAAAACAATCAGCTCTGGAATGAGAGTGCTCGGATAGAATGTCTGGCTCCATCATTTACTAGCTGTGCAACCCAAAGCAAATTAAGCAGCTCCTGGGCACTGCAGTTTTCGTATCCAAATAAAGGTTAAAAATAGTGCCTTCTTGGGC
Source organism: Grampus griseus (assembly GCF_964374135.1). Lineage (NCBI taxonomy): Eukaryota > Metazoa > Chordata > Mammalia > Artiodactyla > Delphinidae > Grampus > Grampus griseus. The sequence continues at coordinate 7,754,326 of NC_139005.1, read as the reverse complement.
TTCCCTGGTGGCGCAGTGGTTGAGAGTCCGCCTGCCGATGCAGGGGACGCCGGTTCGTGCCCCGGTCCGGGAAGATCCCACATGCCGCAGAGCGGCTGGGCCCGTGAGCCATGGCCGCTGAGCCAGCGCGTCCGGAGCCTGTGCTCCGCAGCGGGAGAGGCCGCAGCAGTGAGAGGCCCGCGTACCGCAAAAAAAAAAGTGCCTTCTTGGTTGCTTCTGGTTTCCAGGCAGCCCACTCTCATCCTTTCTTGGGAGCGTACTTTCCCTTTGCTTAATTTAAACTTAATTAAACTTAATTAAAGTAGCAGTTTACTACTTAAAACGCTCCATGCCTCTCATCTGAATTCTTTCCCTGGAGAGGACAAGAACCAAGGAAATTGCTGTTCCGCAGTGTCTTTCACAGAGCAGAAATTTTAAATTTTAATGAAGTTCAGCTTATCGACTATTTCTTTCATGGATCACGCCATTGGTGTTGCATCTAGAAAATCATCACCAGTACTTCCAGTGGAATAAAACAGAATGGAAGCTTGCCACTTGTGACAACATGGATAGCCCTTGAGGACATTATGGAAGAATTGTCACCTGGGGAATGCCCATGAGTCTCAACCCACCGAGTTAAACTAGTTCAAGGGCTTCCTGGTACAACAGCTGCTCTAAACCTTGGCTCTCCAAGAGGGGGGAGCAGTCACCACAGTGTCCGCTACAATTCCAAACAAAAGCAGAGCAAAAGTAACGTCAGTTACCAGCAACAAAAACACCTCAAACTACCTGGTACTTTCATTATCCTGGGCAGCTTTATTCTCGGTAAATGTACCTTTGCTGGACTTTTCATTTATTAAAATGGCTTCCAAAATTTCAAAAAAAAAAAAAAATAGAGCCCTCTTGAATAATTATTGGGAGATTCAAATGAAATACTACAACATATATAACACACTCAGTAAGTACTATTATCAGTTGCTGTGTGTCCTTGGGTAAGGCAACTAAGCTCCCTAGGTCTCAGTTGCCTACCTATAACATTGGGATTATAATAGCATCTACCTCATAAGATATTTGTAAAGATCGATGAGATAATTCATATACAGCTTGTATCTCAGTAACTCAAGGAATGTTAGCAATTATCATTAATAGTAATGTTATTTTTGAATTATGTTTCAGAAACAAAACCCCTTGACGGGATAAACAATGGACTCATGTAAATTTTGCTCAAAAGGAGAAGGAAAAATACAATTGGCTTTCTAATTGCTGTGAATTAGAAACTCGATATTCTAGAAATAGCTTATATGTTTTTAGAAGTATAGTCTGTTGAAATTATAGGAGGAGTAACGCTCATCTACTTTGAGAATGAAAATAGCAAATATTTGAAATCAATTCATAAGAGAAAGGAAACATGCATTTTCACGAACACTGAAAACTATGCTCAAACCACAGAACCTCCAACCTTTTCCCATGAGGTTTACTGTGCACCCCATGCTAGGATTAAGGAAACAAAGTTGCTAAAAAGACAATATTTAACATTTAAAAATATATCCAAAAGTCAGATATATAATCAGCAATGTCTCCTGATTGAAAACTGTTGTCAGTCATCTAAAGGATGAGGCAAGTCACTTCTGAAATATTATATACCTTGTCACCTGTTTAGCCCCATGTCTCTGTGAGGCTGGTTCACAGGAAGGGTACAAACTGATGTGCTGTGGCTCACAGGGAAAGGTACAAACTGAGGTGCTAAGCGTGACAATTTAACCCTGGCTCTGCCACTAGTTTGCAACGTGGCTTTGTGCAAATTATTTAAATTCTTTGTGTCTTTTCAAGCTTTTACGATCCTTTCTATTTCAGAGGCATATTAATAGCCTACATTTGGTAATGTTTGTTTCATTTCTTAGAAGGCCTGGGAGTGGAGGTGTACAAAGTGTTCCTTCTGATGCCTGATGAAGGGCAGCTGGTCAAGTATGACAACTCTCTTCGTCCACAAAGTTTCGCATGACTACAAAGGGATTTATATTCAAAACTTGACCTTAGCCCTGTAGCGTTTTATAGTATAGTTATAGTAAGAGGATACAGGAAAGGGGTGTTTTTTTCTATGTATATCTTATTATTCCTAGGGATCTTTGTATCATTCCTTGGCCCGTCCACACCTTTTTCTAAACATGCCTCGAGACAGCATAGGGGTTCTCTTCCAAAAACTAAAACCACAAGAGAGCCAAGCCAAACTGAATCACCTCCCAGGCAGCTTATTTTTTCTTATTTTAGGGTGGGAGTGGTCCCTAGAGAGAGACCTCATTATGATCAGGGCACTTGGAATAAAACTCAGGAACGGTAAACCCACAGTCAGAAAAGAAAATACCTAGAGGAAAATACAGCTTCAAAGAAAAGGAAAAAATAAAACTTTCAACACTATATAGCCTCTCCATCATGGAAGCCTGGTTTCCTAGGAAAGGATCACACCTGCTGTAGAAACTCCCTAGGGTTGTGTTTCTCTGGGTCTTTAGTTAAAGCAGGAGGGCTTGTGAATATTGAAGCAGGGAGGGAAGGAGACAGGGAGCAAGGAAGAGGTAGAGAGAGGAGAGTCCGGGTAAAGACATTTCCAAATGATCAGGGAAAGATAACTCCTTAGAAGGGAACTTTTAAAACTTTGTGTCCTTTAGCAGAGATACACTACACTTCTTTCTTATTATGTCCTAGAGGCAGCCTTAGGAAGGATCATGTATTTATTCTTTGCATGGATATAATTATTATTAAATAATGTTCTAATCCCTAAATTCCATCCCCTCATTTCACAGTAAGGATTTAAGTCCGCCCTTGTTGATCCTTTGGGCAGAAAATCAACATCTCCCTTGCCCCAAATATTATACAAGGAAAAGTAGGTTTCTGGAGGTATAAATGAGTTGGTTGATTTACATAGTTCTTCTTCTCCTTTACTTTCTTCTTATTTCTAATTTTGGCTGGGGAATTGTTAATCATAAAAAAGGGACAGGATCTTTTAAAATTTTATGCCTTTGAGATGTGTATTAATATGAATAGGCTTCAGCAGGAAGAGCCAAGTATATAACAGATATTTATACATACTAAACACATTCATTCATTCCATTTTAACTGAACTTATTTCAACTGATGTTCTAGGTGCCGGAACTGATGTTCTAGTGACTAAACAGACAATAGTCTTTTCCAAGAAGGAGCTTATTTTCTCCTGGAGTAAGACAGACATAACCCCCCTTCCCTCAAATAAGTAAGATATAGAGTATATTTGATGGTAATAACAGATGATGGAGAAAATAAAGCTACCATGGTGGTGGGCCTACATATGTACTTTCCTCTGGAGTCTAGAAACATCCACCTGTTTAATTTTCTTGGGCTATATAGAACTTTAAAGAGACGTAGGGTTTTGGAGAGGATGTCTAGCTTAAGCTATATTCTGCTCTATGATCTTATTCTTTTATGTTCTGCTGATTTGAGATATTCTTAAGGACAATGCTGTGAGAAGCTAGCAATTTCCAGAAAAATTTAGGCCAAATCAGATAAGCCAGCTAATGGAAGGATAGGGGAGAAAGCAGATCTCTATTATATCTGTTTATGATTCAGAATCTCACATAAGTCAGTGTATAGCAACCAGTTTGGCCAGGAATTTAGCTGAGTCGGCCCTGTGCTGACAGAAATATTGCTGAAAAGTCAATAGATTTTTTTAAAAAATCAACCTGTAAAGTTTAATTTTCGATTACCTCACTAGGTTATTTTAGATGACCTCACTAGGTGATGGGCTTACTCTTGACCCAGCAGAGCTTCTGCAATCACCACAAAGCTCTGTGCCTCTGTAAAAATTACATAGTTAGGTAATATTAATTTTTCATAATTTCATTCTTCATTCATTCACCCGTTCAAATATGTATTCAGCCCTTATATGCCAGACACTATTTTCAGTACTGGAAATACACTGTGAACAAGATAGACAAGATCATTGTTTCAATGGAATGTACATTCAAGGGGAGGTGATAGACAGAAACAAAGAAAAACCATGGAAATATCACTTAATAATCTTATTTTTAAAAAGCATACATAATGCGGTGATGTGCTAGAAATGGACTTCCAAGGACATCTTCCAACGATGCGCCATTTAAGTGGAAAGCTGGGTAACGGGAAGTAGGCTAGCAATAACCCATCTGAGGACTCATTAATGCAAGGGTATAGGAAGAGCTAATGCAAAGGTACCAAGACATGGACACACTTGTTTAGATCAAGGATAAACGGAAGCCCACTGTGACTACAGCATTTGAGTGAGAGAAGAATAGTTCAGAAATGGATGACAAACCTAAGTAGGGCCCAGGTGAAAAAGATTCTTGTAGAATTTTATTCTAAGTACAATAAAACTACAGGCAGTTTTTAAATCACAACGTACCATAATAAAATGTCCACTTTAAAAAAAGAGCCATCTGGGTCTTAGGAAAAGTGATGGAGATTTTATTCTAAAAATAATGCACACTATTGAAAGTTTTTATGAAGGATATGGTTATAAAGTGAAAATAAGATTCACATTTTAGGGGCTTCCCTGGTGGCACAGTGGTTGAGAGTCCGCCTGCCGATGCAGGGGACACGGGTTCGTGCCCCGGTCCGGGAAGATCCCACATGCTGTGGACCGGCTGGGCCCGTGAACCATGGCTGCTGAGCCTGCGCGTCCGGAGCCTGACGCGTCCGGAGCCTGCGCGTCCGGAGCCTGTGCTCCGCAACGGGAAAGGCCGCAACAGTGAGAGGCCCGCGTACCGCAAAAAAATAAAAAGATTCACATTTTAAAATATATCAATGTCTGTATCCTGATTTTTACTTATTTTCCCTGTTAGATTGTAAGTCTCAGAGGATAGTGATCATATTTTCTATTTCTATACTATCTTTGCTAGTTATCATTGCCCATTTGGAAATAATGTTTGGCACAAATTTCTGTACCTGAAATTTATCACACGGAGGACTTTGCTAAAGAGGAAATGAATTTCTGTGTCTTTAATCTTTCTGTTTTCGAACCAGACTTGAATTCCCAATGAAGTGAAACTCACAGGTCACGAAGAGACCAGGGTTTGTTTGAGAGTTTTACTGTCCCTTTATTTTAATCACAATGCTAGAGGATACCTGCAGCTGATTGAGGGTCTTCCTGATCAGATATTGTGGGCTATTCAGATTGATAGTTGACCTCACTAGGTGATGGGCTTACTCTTGACCCAGCAGAGCCTCTGCAGTCACCACAACGCAAACCCGTGGGGCGTGGGCAAAGGAAGGATGCTGGCTACAGTTTTTTTTTTCTTTTTTTACTTAACAGGTACAAAGTTGAGATCACTTAGATCCATCCTTGAGAAACTGATGATCGTGTTGCTTTTATAATCTATTTTTGGAGCTATAAAATCAAATGAATGAGCAAACAAAATCCTTACAAGAGAGAGACTTTTGACAAAGAAATCCCCCAAAAGAAACAGTAAAACAATCCTTTCTCATTACTGATAGGCAATTTGCTTTTTCAGAAGAACCATATGGGAGGGGGGGCGTTTTGCAAAGCGTAACAACAAATTAATTCCGCCTCTTCTCTGACGATGTGAAAAATTGTTCTTTGTTAAGGCATTTTCGTGAGAGTCTCTTTCAACTCTAATTTTGACAGAAAGGTTATACAAATAGCCGTATGGAGATGATGGTAATGCATAACTTGATTCAGTGCGAAGTAGGACTGGGTGGATGGGGAGGGTAGGAGTGGGTGGGGCTTGTGAAGGAAGCCAGCCGTGGTAAGTGAGGCTTGGCGTGGAGCCTTGTGACAGTGTTTCCTAGGACAGAGGGAATGTTATCTAGCCCCTGAAGACGGTTGTCCTGTACATTTTGCTCCTTTCTGGAACCAACTCCTCTCACTAGCTTGCTGCTGACATAGATCCAAGAGGAAGAAAAGTGTCTTTTCTTTTGTCCCCTGCAGAGCCCCGGCGTCCCTCTTCCGCTTGGCGTCCAGTGGCCCTGATCCTGCTGACTCTGTGTTTGGTGCTGCTCATTAGCCTGGCAGCTCTGGGGCTTGTGTGTAAGTCTGCACTCTGACTTGGGGGAAGATCCTGGTTCCAAGGTTTGTCTAGGATGAGAAATACTTGTTATGATATTCTTTTCTTTTTTTTTTTTTACTTTGATTCTGGAGCCTGTGAATAAGTCCTTATTGAAATGCAACTCTGTAAATGATGTACCTTATTCTAATGCAACTCTGTAAATCACGAGCATAGTGGAAGAAACATTAAAATACAACAGTCACTTACCAGCTAGACTTTTACATTCTGAGATAAGAAGGTTTTTGTTCTTTGTTTATATATCGATATTGTTGTTTGTTTATATATCAATATTTAACATCAGCAGTTTTTAATGAATGCATACTTCAGCCCTCTTCCAAGCCACAAAAGACGACAGCGGCTGTGGTTTTTGCTTTTAGCATTCACGGCTCAGTGGGCTAATCAGAGGAAAAGATTTCATTTATATCCCACCCCCTCAATATACGGAGAATAGACCAGGTCTTAATCACTGTAATATTTTTCAAAAAGTCCAGGAAGTTATAGAATCATTTTGCAAAGACTCATGAAAATCAAATAAGGAAGAATTCACGTATAAAGTCTTTAAATTTCAAACTAGTAAGGACAGAGTAAAAAACTTAAAAAGGAAGCGAGTAAATGGGTTTCATCAGATGGGACCCTACAGCAATATGTCCTGAACAGTTGAAGAAGGTGGTTCAAGGTAAAAGAGCACATAGAAAAGCAGGTTCAAATGTCAAAATTGGATTTTTTTATAGGACATTTTAGAACTTGTTTGTAATCTTAAATTTTAAAATTAAAAAAAAAATGTATCTTAGTGTTTCTACCCTGGCTCCCAAATTTTTACTTCATTTTGATATAACTGTTCGTTTGCATAAACCATTCTTTTTAGTGGTATAAAGCGACTCTCATGATTCATGAAGAATTTTTTTTTACTTAGATTTAGAAACCTGGAGTTTAAAGCTAAGTGTTGAAATTTTCTAGCCAAGTGACGTTGAGAAAGTTACCTATTCTCACTGAACCCAATTGCAAAGCTTTAAAAATATAGAAACAATAACATGACTCTTTCAGTGACTGAATGGGATAACAATATATGGTACATTGTCAATATACCGATCAATAGATAAATGGATTTATGATTTTAGGTTGAGTAACGGTTTGACAGTGTACACAGAAAGATTTATTGAGCCGTAAATATGGTTAAGGAATTTATCCCTGAAGTCAGGAATTGTCATTATGACTCCATATTTTCAGATAGGGAAACAGAAATCAATTTGCCCAAGGCAATACAATTTATTATGTACTATAGTCCAAACCTGGGTGTAGGCAATGCTCTTAGAGCCTGGGATCTTAAATAACATACTGTTGCCGTCTTCCCCAGATGTAGAAAATAGAAATAGAAGTGAAGAATATAAGGTGTCCAGTCTGACTTGGTAAATTGGGTTAGTTTTTCAGTTCTACCAGCTCTCCAACACTCAGCAAGAAAACATTTCTCAAAAGGAAGAAAGGCTGGGGAATCTCTCCCGACAGCTTCAATCTCTCCAGACTCAGAAAAGGAAGCTTGCAGAGACTCTGCATCACGTGGCTGAAAAACTCTGCCGTGAGCTCTATAACAAAACAGGAGGTGAGTCCTGATCGTTGAGCTCCCCTTTGGGAGCTATACGGAGCGCTATACAGCGCTATACGGAGAATCAGTCCGTGTAGCGCTGATTCTCCCATCAATGTACCTGGGAACCATGTATTATTCAACTAGTTGTCTGGCAAACTTAGTAAAGAGTTCGGACGTCCAGATCGTCCCCAGTTATTGGGATCACGTAGTTCAGCTGTGTCTGTGTTACAGAACGTGAAGGGATTCAGCAAATTCAGACATTTAGAATAATAAATACAATTAACTTCAATTAATCAGAATAACACTACAAGTAAATAAAATACAGGTTTTTTTCTCAACTGACCTTGGCACCTAAATACCTAAGAGTAGGATACATTTCCTAATGTATTCACAAATCCTTCCTCATGAAGAAGTTAATGAACTCATAACTATAGTTTCTGGATTTTAAGAATCATATAGGAATCGAGTTAAAAAGACAGATAAATGGAATCAGGCTCTAGTTATTTTAATGTAGTATGACTTGTCTGGGTACCAAAAATCTGCATTTTATTAAGGACCACCTATGATGACAATGCCAATTTTGTTTGTTTGTTTTTGCGGTACGCGGGCCTCTCACTGCTGTGGCCTCTCCCATTGCGGAGCACAGGCTCCGGATGCGAAGGCTCAGCGGCCATGGCTCACGGGCCCAGCCGCGGCATGTGAGATCTTCCCGGACCGGGGCATGAACCCGCATCCCCTGCATCGGCAGGCGGACTCTCAACCACTGCGTCACCAGGGAAGCCCGACAATGCCAGTGTTGGATGAACTGTGCTTTGGTAAATACTACTGGACAAGCCTAGAAGCATCACCTTAGTTCTTTGTCTTCTTTTTCTTCTATCCTTCTGGGTTTCATAACACCCAGCTCTATTCAAGTCTGTTTTCTTTTCTGTTCTCCCTATTATGCGTGCATAGGAAGCCAGATACATTTCCAAGTCCCCGATTTGTCTTGCGGGGACTCTACAGTCAGATGAAGTCTCCCAGTCGCCCCCACACAGACTGGTTTCCACACTAACCAGACAGCCTGATTTCATGGTTACCCAGTAAATAACATCAACACGCACACTTCCACTTCTCTAAGTGATTCTTTCCTACACGACTAATGATCTCACTGGTCATAATTTTATTTATTTTCTTTATTCTTCTTTAACTTTATTGAGGAATAATTGACAAATATAATTATATATATTTAAAGTATACTACATGATGAGTTGATATACACATATATTATGCAGTGATTATCAAGATCAAGATAATTAACACACCTACCAGATTACTCATGGCATTAAGGGACATTGTAAGGGGTTTGGCTTCTTTTTTTTTGCGGTACGCGGGCCTCTCACTGCTGTGGCCTCTCCCGTTGCGGAGCACAGGCTCCGGACGCGCAGGCTCAGCGGCCGTGGCTCAGGCAGGCTGACTCCCAACCACTGCGCCATCACGGAAGCCCTTGGCTTTTATTTTGAGCAAAAGAAAGATTCATTTCAGGACCCCGAGCAGGAGAAGTACATGTCTGACATGAGTTTTTAAAGGCTCATTCTACAAATATGTTGAAAATAGACTGGGAGAGGGTAGGAAGGATAGAAACAGAGAAATCACATAAGAGATGACTATCACAATAATCCAGGAAAGAGGGAATGGTTCCTCAAGCTAGGATATTATTGATGGAAATGAATGCATGATGTAATAAAGTGGGGTGTGAGGGGTATGAGGGAGATAAAGGAGTCAAAGATAACTCCAGAGTTCTGGGGCAAAGCAGAAATGGGGAAGAATTCTGTGGTCATGAGGGGGGAGGTTAGGAACCAGGGATGCTGTTTTGAGCATGTTGACTTTGAAATATCCCTTAGATATGTGTGGTGATATGAGTAGGCAGTTTGATATATAAGGAAAAAGGTCTGGGCCAGAGATATAAGCCAACTTTCAAAGCAAATCTCCCAAATAATTGATTTATTTAAAACCTCATTTTACCTTATGAAATATTTTAAACAGTCAGAAAAATACGAACAATAATGTAACATCCATCTGTGTATTGACCACTCAGATTTTCACATGTTAACATTTTGACACTGGATTGCTTTTAAAATAAAGACATTTTTGTGGAATCATTGAGTTCCCATCTCACCGTACACCGACAAGGGATGTGGATACAGGTGCCCAACTCTCAAAGGCCCAAGGCCATGTATCCACAGAGGTGATAAGACCATGGTTCTCAGGGCCTAGTTCCTGTATTTACGATCATGACCCACTCAGTCCATCTCACCCTTGACCTGTGCACTTATTCCTCTGACTTTGATGACCATTTCAATTTCTGACACATGGAGATTTACCATCTTAACTCATGCTTGGCTTGGTATTGTATTTATGTGATTTTTTCTAAAATTTTATTCACTTATGCTTTGAATGAAAAAATAATCCAGGGCTTCCCTGGTGGCGCAGTGGTTGAGAGTCCGCCTGCCGATGCAGGGGACACAGGTTCGTGCCCTGGTCTGGGAAGATCCCACATGCCATGGAGCGGCTGGGCCCGTGAGCCATGGCCGCTGAACCTGTGCGTCCGGAGCCTGTGCTCCGCAACGGGAGTGGCCACAGCAGTGAGAGGCCCGCGTACCGCAAAAAAAAAAAAAAAACAACAAAACAAACAAAAAAAAACAACGAAAAAATAATCCAGATCTTATTGATATATATTTCATTAAAAAATCCTTTTACTACCATATAAGTAGATTTTGAGGAAGAAAATTATAGAAACTTCAATGGTTTCCCAAATCCAATGCATATTGAGTTTTTGAACAGATGAAAAGTTCTTTATGAAATTGAATATCCTCTCTGTATGCTGAATTACACGGGGCAAGGAACACTGAATTTCCAATCATTCACTACTAGATTCCATTGTCCATAAAAGCAGGTAGTGTCTATTTTGATTCCCATTGTATACCCAATTATAATTCCTGGCATATAGTGGGTGTTCAGTAAATATTTGTAATTATCATTGGGCAATTAAACATCTAAGAGCTAGGGAATCAATTCTTTCTTGTGTCATCAAGTATTATGTAATTTCAAGAGAACAAAAACAACAGACCTAGGTAGAAGATAACATTAAATTCGGTTTCTTTTCAAGAGCACAGATGTAGCCCTTGCCCAGAAAAATGGAAGTGGCATGGGGACAAATGCTACAAGTTCTATGAAGAAAGCAAGAGTTGGCAGGGTTGTGAATATTTCTGCATTGCTGAGAACTCGACCATGCTGAAGATTAATACACAGGAAGTACTGGTAAGGTCCTGAGGCTTGGTCAGTGTTTGAAGTACACTCAGAAAGAAATCTTTAAAAGATTCTAAGGCGTCAAAGCCCACAGACTCTCCTATTTATTGCAATCAAGGCCTAAGTCTTATTCCTATTGCTTTGAATGATCTCTTGAGGTCATTGTTTGTGGAATGATCTCCACAACTATCCACCCCTTAGAAACAAGACCTTCAAGTTCCCCATCAGTCAGGAATCAAATGAAGAAGGTCTTAATTTCTTAACCTCTTTTGGTTTGGGTAGGAAGGGAACAATATTGATACCACGTCAGAGACATGAAAATAGCACTTCCTGTCTTTCCATGTGAAAGTGACAAAACTTTTGATTGAAAAACATTTAATTAAATCATTGCCATAATCTGCAAATAAATATCTAGCCTTCCAGAAATTTACACCCTAACATAGACTGGGCAAGGCAAATATGAAAATGAAATTGGCATATATTGAGTAAGTACATGCAATTAAGTTCACTATTAAAATGGCGTGATTGTTCCCTTTTACATTTATTATTGTCTTTGGATTTTTTTTTTAAACATCTTTATTGGAGTATAATTGCTTTACAATGGTGTGTTAGTTTCTGCTTTATAACTAAGTGAATCCGCTATACATATACATATATCCCCATATCTCCTCCCTCTTGGGTCTCCCTCCCACCCTCCCTTTCCCACCCCTCTAGGTGGTCACAAAGCACCGAGCTGAGCTCCCTGTGCTATGCGGCTGCTTCCCACTAGCTATCCACTTTCCACTTGGTAGTATATATAAGTCCATGCCACTCTCTCACTTCGTCCCAGTTTACCTTTCCCCCTCCCTGTGTCCTCAAGTCCATTCTCTACATCTGCGTCTTTATTCCTGTCCTGCCCCTAGGTTCTTCAGAACCTTTTTTTTTTTTTTTAGAATTCATATATATGTGTTAGCATACGGTATTTGTTTTTCTCTTTCTGACTTACTTCACTCTGTAGGACAGACTCTAGGTCCATCCACCTCACTACAAATAGTTCAATTTCATTTCTTTTTATGGCTGAGTAATATTCCATTGTATATATGTGCCACATCTTCTTTATCCATTCATCTGTCGATGGACACTTAGGTAGCTTCCATGTCCTGCCTATTGTAAATAGTGCTGCAATGAACACTGTGGTACATGACTCTTTTTGAATTATGGTTTTCTCAGGGTATATGCCCAGTAGCGGGATTGTTGGATCGTATGGTAGTTCTATTTTTAGTTTTTTAAGGAACCTCCATACTGTTCTCCATAGTGGCTGCATCTATAGCCTTTGGATTTGATTCCTCAAACGGTATGACCATTATTTATTTATCATTGTTTTAGCAGAGGTCTTGGCACAGAGTAGTTTATCAACAAAGAGTTATTTAATTGAAATTAATACCCTGCTAACTGTGCAAACTCTTAACATCTTTCTAGTTACATCTTAATTCCTATCCACTTCCTGAAATCTGTGATGAATGAAACTCTGCAATCTCTCTCAAACCTCTAAGATAATCTTTTTCATCCTTTCTTTTTTTTTTTTTTTAACATCGTTATTGGAGTATAATTGCTCTACAATGGTGTGTTAGTTTCTGCTGTATAACAAAGTGAGTCAGCTATACATACACATATATCCCCATATCTCCTCCCTCTTGCGTCTCCCTCCCTCCCTCCCTATCCCACCCTTCTAGGTGGCTCTTGATGGCTCAATTTAGGCAGAAAAAGAGGCGATTTATTTGACTAAGCCCATGTATCCCAGCATAAAACCTCTTAATTTTTTTATTCTCTGTTTCCTCCACCTCCAGCACAAACAGGATTCAGATATACCACTGAAGTATACTAGATGCAGTGGTTAGAAGTATTATTATGAAAGTTACATAGTAATTTTATCTTACGCACTTCATGTATTTGCATATACTTAAGTCACTTTCATATGATTTATTTATAGAACTTTTAATGTGAAGGGGCCACCATTCAGTTGGAAACACTATTTTCAACTACAGTTTCTTTGATATGCCTATACTGTAACTATCACTTAGTGATAGTTTCATTTATATTTCCAGTAATCTTTTATTGAACCAACATGTGCCATTAATTATCCAAGGGATTGAGGATGTGAAAATGAATAAAACAAAGTATACGTCCTTAAGGAACTCATAGTATCGTGGAAAAGGAAGGTGTAACAATGGATAATGATAAAAGGTTTAGATAATTTCTGTGTTAAAGAGTGAGATGATATAGAAGGAAATAAATAACTTTAAACATTTTTCAATATGGATAGTAGAAAAGGAATTACGTCTATGTAAATACACAAAAATGTAAATGCATATATATGAAACATTTCTCTGTTTTCCCTTCTTAGTCTGAGACATAAATCAGCCTTATAAATTTTTCTTTTACCCTGCTTTGCATTAAAGTATATTCGTTATTCTTTTCTCGTTCCTGGTCAGTCCTTTTCACATGTATTCATGAAGATTACTTCCCATTCCTGCACTCTTCCTTCCAGATTCTTCCAGTTTCCAGAATCACTCCACATCTCTACATCCCATATTTTTTATATCAATCTTGTTTAATCCTGTGACTTGAAAATAATGGGTCATTTATAAATCTTGGTTGGTGTGATTCTTGGTTTCGGAACATCAGCATCTAGTCTATGCTTATTAAGAAAAAATAATTCTTTAACTTGGACAAATTAACTGACCTCAGCATGGACACTATTTTTCTTGAATGTACTATCATCTATGTTCTCATATTAAAAGTGAGGGCCAGCCCTACGTATCTCTGTATGTATATAACAATTCTAAAGCTAAATGTTTTCTTGTGTGCCTTTCACAGGAGTTTGCCATGCCTCAGAGCTACTCTGAGTTTTTCTACTCTTATTGGACAGGGCTATCCCGCAGCGGCAACGGCAAGGCCTGGCTGTGGATGGACGGAGCCCCTTACTCCCATGAACTGTAAGCACATTTCATGGGAAAGGCATTTAATAGAGAGCTTTTGCCCGAGTGACAACTGTAAATGAAACTATCACTGTGTTTGTAGGAGGACTTCCAAAGGTGTATAAAACATAGTACTTACTCTCAGAATGGCTCATAAACCAGTGAGAGAGACAGACCAGGATTCTCTGAGAGAGAGAGAGAGAGAGGGGGATCTGTTATGGGTGAATAAACTGAAGCCCAGGTGGTAAGGGTGACCTGCCTAAGGTCGCACAACTCTACAACTTGTCAATACCCAGAGGCAGTATAAGACCTCAGATTTCTTGGCTCTCTGTGCAGTGAAATGGGGAGCACATCTTTCAAAATACAGTCTCTGAGAATAGATTTACTCACAATATAAACAGTAATATTATCAAACATTAGTTTTACTTATATGAGCATTTAGATAGGCATGTGTATGGTATATTGTTTGAGATCGGTAAACGTAATATCTATATCAAAATATATTACAGTTTAAAGGCTTGTTTGAGCAGACACCTTTCTATATACCTATATAGGATTTATTTTTCCAGGAGATAGTACATATTCAATGTGATTATTTTTTACAGTTAAATAAACTGAGTCACAGAGAAGGTAGATAAGTTTTCAGATGGCAGTAAAATCAAATGATAAATTGGATTATAACGTGTATTTTCATTTTAGTTAGAAATAGTTTTTGTTGTTTTGGGTGAGCTGATGCTTCTAAGAATACGTATGGAAACTGAGGGGCTGAGAGGAAAGAGTCTGGTGACCCCATCTTTCCAGTAGACTCATTATGGGTGTCTATTCTATAATTTTATCAAGCTTAGGACACTCCCTGTGTACTTTTGTATTTTAGAAGTAAACTATGATAAGATGAACTTTTTTTTTCTTTTTTGAGGTTTGAGATTATAATAGATTTCACCAGCCTAAGAAGTAGGGACTGTGTGACCATCCTCAATGGAAAGGCTTTCTCCAAGGACTGCAGGGAGTTGAGGCGATGCGCATGTGAAAGAGCTGCGGCCACGGTGAAGCTGCAGAGGCTCCGTGAGCCTCTCTGAGCCGGACATGGAGGCCACTGGTTCTCCAGCTACAACTGCAACGGCAGGCTCCCTTCAGAGAAGTGGAAGATTTCTGCTCTGCAGAACAAAAGTCAAGTTCTTTATGTGCGCCTGGCCTAGTGTGGTTTCCGTTCCTTTTCTTTCCATTTAATCCCTGTTTATACCTTCCAGGTACTGAAGATTTGATAATAATAAATGTAAATAATGGAAAGTGTTGGTGGTTTTAGAAAGGACTTGTGCTTTGGGGAAAAATTCCAACGTACAGATGCTCTTCAAAACGTGAGAGCAATCAGTGTTGTGGTTGTGTGTGCCTTATTGAGAGTTTGTGGGGACTCTACAAGAGTGCTGATTATTTCATTATTTGAGAAAAATAAGAAGTCTTGGAGAGGCATGCTGTCTTCAAGAGGATGGTTTTAACATTTAAAATTTTAAATCTTTTGAGGCACGTTTATAACATCAATGTGTGGCTAAAGATGAGTCAACCGAATTGTGATAGGGTGAGTTATCCAATCAGGTCATGGCAAGTGAAAGAGACACTCTGACATCTGCATACACAGCTGGCTTCTGTGCAGGTGCCGCTAGCTCAGGACAATATGCACGCACGTAACAGAAATCGTTGCAAATAACACCATCACAGCCACTGACTTCATCGACTTAGAGATAAATCAATTTTAGGGGTTTAACACTAGAAAGGCTAATCTATGATCATTCTTTGTTTTTCAACAGTGGAAACTAGGATGCTTCAGTTTTATTTTCAGTAAACATCTATCTCATGGTGAAATGACATTGAATTAGCAAATACATGATAAAGGGGAGATGTTGGTATTTATTCCTGTAAGACTGTGTCACTTATCAATCGTTGCTTGTAGACTTCTTCCTTAAGAATTTTCCCTTCAATTTTCTGTTAATTAGTTAGGAAATTTCTTCAGCATTGAACAAATTTTGCATCGATTTATTGTGTACTGCAAAAAGAACTGCATTTGTGGCCATAAAATGAAGTTTTAGATCCCGTATTGTAATTTATTATCTGGCAAATCCCTTCACTTCACAGAACTTATTTCATCAAGTATAAAGTAGACATATTTAGTTTCCTCAGGGTGTTCTTGTTGGCTGAAATGAGGTACATGTGGAATTAGTTTCATAATCTACATTGCAGTGTAAAATGTAAGGGATATTAAAAATATGTAGAAAAGCAGAGGAGGGATTTAGTTTTTAAAAGTAGGGAAGCGAAAGCAAGCATAAACCACCTTCTTCAGAGACCTACATTCGTGAACAAATTATAGAGAGGCCCCTACACTGGGGGCCTGTGGACGTTACTAAATATTTTCTATGACGGGTGCAGGTATTTAATGAACGTGGTTGATATAATAAGCGCATAATGAGAGACATGGATTAGACCTTTAGTTAAGCAATTAAGTGTTATTTAAGCCTTGTTACTGCAGCAAGAAAATATGGTTAATCTGAGAAAGTCAAATGATTTTGTGAACTAAATAAAAGTGAGGTGGCACACATTCAGTTTTGACCCCTGGCATCTTACGTGACTGCGGACTAGTTCAGGGCTGGATGACGGGTGTCTCTTTAAATGTCATTGCTTTAACAAGTCTAGCTGCCTGGTTAGTGGGTGATGATTAGTGTTTTCTCTCCAGATCTGCAGCCTAAGGGAAAGTGTCACTTTGGATGGCGAGAAAGGAAAAATAACAGCATGTTATCTGACGTTTGTTATTCTTTTTTTTTTGCGGTATGTGGGTCTCTCACTGTTGTGGCCTCTCCCCTTGCGGAGCAGAAGCTCCAGACGCGCAGGCTCAGCGGCCACGGCTCACCGGCCCAGTCGCTCCGCGGCATGTGGGATCTTCCCGGACCCGGGCACGAACCCGCGTCCCCTGCATCGGCAGGCAGACTCTCAACCACTGCACCACCAGGGAAGCCCTGACATTTGTTATTCTTGAGCTGATTCCTCTCCATCTTTGCCCTCAACCTCCCCATCTACCTAATAAAATCCACAGCACTGATCACGACATGAGCAAGTATTTCCGAAGAACAGAAAGGAGTACGGCACAGCATTCAGTCCACAAACTTTTTTTTTTTTTAATTTTAAGAGTAGGCAATAATCCTAATATGACTTTCTGAGAACAATTTTCCGTCGAGAATCAGACAGGGTAGCACACCGTGAATGGGTTTTCCAACATGAGAAAACTTTTGTTCTTCTAGGCTCTTGTGTGTTTAGGTAATTCTGAAGAAACTGGGGGGAAATGTTAAATGAGGAACGTGGCCTTTCCTGGTAGACCCGAGTTCCCCAGGGTACACAATGAGCTATTTCTTTTCCTGAGGATATTAACCAGCTCTTAAAATTTATCAACAGGAAGCAGGTCAGGGGTCTTGTAACAGCAGGAAATGTGAGAAGTGTGCTGGGAGCTTTTACTTTGGAGATAGTAGCAGATTGTGAAATACACAGAAAGGTCTAGAAGGTTGCCTCAGGGTTGCCCTCAATATTTGGGAGTCGAATACTTTCTAATGGAATTCTTGCAGTTTTCGAAGAATACAAAAAGCTGCATAATCTGATTTCAAGTGTACATACCTTCTTTTATTCATTGTATGAATAGATTTTTAGAATCTAATGATATTATTATTCTATCAATATTACCAGAGTTTTTCTTTTCATACATGTAATGTCCTTTGGAGAGAGCATGTTAAAAAAGCCTCTTTATGTTGATAGGACAGGGTTTTATTTTTCCTATCCTTTCCCTTTTTAAAAACTAATCCGGGACTCCGTGAGATAGATCAGATACCCAGTTCATTATTGGTGGGACTAGGATATGAAACTGATTATCCCGGTGTTAAGGTCCAGTCTTTTACCACTGTGTTGAAAAAGGCCGTGCTTTTCTGGGCCAAAAGCAAACGGCAAGGAAAAATCTCCCACCCGTACCATCTGTGTGGAAAGCAATATTACCACTGAGGACATCTGTAGAGGCTTATGCCAGCTGCTCTGTAGATAAAACTCGGACTTGTAAATACTGCATCACATGCTGGCGGATGACGTCAGCTGTAGGATGTTTGCCTCTGGCTTCATTGTACTTCTTCTGAAAAGAGTTATTAAATGCTTCCTATCCTTTCTCTAAATACAGCTCCATGACAATACTTTGAAGAATCTTGAAGACAAACAGTCTTTGCTACTAAAATTTGCTATTATTTCCCCTTTATTCCAGGTTATTAGATGGAGCTGCCAGCTGGAAAAACCAGAGCGGACAACTTATACTGTGTTTTCTTTGCTATTTTCCTTTTCTAGGTTCAGCAGAAAACTAGAGAATAATCCCTTTTATTGACATTCCCACCATTTAAGCTCCAAGTCAAGGGTAAATAAAGAAATAAACACAAAAACATGCCCTTCCCATTCCTAAAGGAATGTCTCCTTCAGAGGTCATCTTTTACAATAGGCTTCCAGGTTCACTTAAATGATTTTTACTGCCTCAATTAATTAGGTTTTATTTCACCTTATTTATTTAAGTGCTGTCTTTTTTTTTTTTTTTTTTTTTTTTGCGGTACTTGGGCCTCTCACTGTTGTGGCCTCTCCCGTTGTGGAGCACAGGCTCTGGACGCGCAGGCTCAGCGGCCATGGCTCACGGGCCCAGCCGCTCCGCGGCATGTGGGATCTTCCCGAACCGGGGCACGAACCCGTGTCCCTTGCATCGGCAGGTGGACTCTCAGCCACTGCGCCACCAGCGAAGCCCTCAAACAATATTTTGAAGCAAGTTCTATTATTGTTTTTCAAGGAGGACATTGAGGCACAGAGAGATGTAGTTAAAAGTGCTGGAGTATTAACCTTGAGGATCCAGATAATGGGTCTTTTGATTTGCGAGTGGTGGGGATGTTCAGTGAGAGGCAGGAAGGAAGCTCGCCGCTCTTCTTTACTGGAGACACGCTGATATCGGCAGCCTGGCTATTCCTTCCACTTACGTGTAGCTCTGGTTGTTCATCTCTCCAGCAGAATTCTGCAGTCCAAAAAATGGTATTGTCTTACAGGCAGCAGATAGCAGCCTGTCTTCCTTCCAATTTGAAAATCCATATCTCTGTCCTCCCATCCTACTGGTCCAATAACATAATGCCTGGAAACCCAGCAAATTCACAGAAAGATCTGGCAAACGGTGAGTTTAAAAGATCACATTTATTCATTTATTAAAAACAGTATCAGTCAGCTAAAACTGCATCATCTCCCCAGTGACTTATAGATTTTTCTGTCGAGTTCACGGTCACTCTAAGTTAAAAAGAGAGAGAGAGGAAGAAAAAAAATGACAAATAGAAATGATTTTTCTTCAGCTTGTTTTCCACTCTTTAGGGTTTTGTCCTCTGTTGCTCTAAACCAATTTTATTCTCGGTAATTAATTTGAACAATGTCAAAGGAACATCTGGAAAATGTTGAGGAATATTACCAAGTGTAAATGCAAGATAGGTTTTGTGTCTCGGGTAGCTGGTTTCACAACCCTTGCACTGGTTTACTTCTGCGCTGACTCTTAAACTCATTGTTACAGGTTTTCCAATGACCTGTTGCAGGTATTACCATAATGGAGCAATCACTTCAAGCAAACTTTCTTTCAGGTAGAAGATCTTAACGCGTATTTCTCACAGATGAAATATTTCCAAGTGCTGCAGTCAGCGGAAGAAAGGCCGTTGTTTCTGAGGTATCCACAGACCTGGTTAGTTGATTGGGGTCCCTGTATTGATGACCTGGAGACGCAAGTCAGTGTATCTGAGGTTAGGTGTTGGGCTTACGGGAATGTCCTCTGGGCAATAAAATGAGAGATGTACAGCTTTTCCTTTTGTTTTAATCTGTCACCCTCGCGGTAGTTTTGCCCTTCTTCTTCAATAACAGAACTATTTTCTCTCAATAAAGTATGTAAATATTACTTCAACAAGCAGCACTTTAAAAAAAA
The DNA here is from genome assembly GCF_964374135.1 of Grampus griseus. Classification (NCBI taxonomy): domain Eukaryota; kingdom Metazoa; phylum Chordata; class Mammalia; order Artiodactyla; family Delphinidae; genus Grampus; species Grampus griseus. The sequence goes on along the minus strand of NC_139005.1, from coordinate 7,734,451 downwards.
AAAAGCTTGAATACAAAAGGATAGGCTCTAATTTGGAATCTCTTTTCTGATTCTTAATTCTCAAAATACAAAGGCACTGCTGACCAGCCTCCCTAGCTCTTTCTGAAAGCTTACTATGGAAATTGCCTAATAATTACTATAGTCTCTTGCCCTTAGCACTCTAGCCTTTAAAAGATACAAAGGAAATGTACGTGATAATCACATAGTATTGTTCATTCAGACTCGAATTTTGATGTGAATGTGCTACGGTGTAATGGCAGTGGGGCTGAGACAGAGAAAATTTAGAAGTCATGTAGCCATTCTTAAATTATCTTGGCTTTGATTCCAATCAGAAGCCTGTGAAATTATCATGCTGGTTATGTCTTCTGGAGGAAATGTAAGATATAAAATAAAATGAACTTTTGATTTCCCCCCTGTGTCTAATTCTTCGTGGAATGTTTCCCTCAGAGACTTACAGATCAGGGGAAGGAGAGGAGCCGTCTTGCCAAAGCCAAGGTTGGCTGGACCCATCCTGAGACAGTCCCACCCAGTAATCATAGTTTCTTTTGATCTTCCTCAGGCTGCCAGTGATAAAGTCCTATAAGAAACAAGAACAGTGAACTGAGGATGGGGTGGGGGGTACTACCAGAAAAACCCCAATAAATGACTATGAAATATAAAGTGTGGTATTTTGTTTCCACAGAAATAATTAGAATTTGAGAGCTGGAAATAGAGAGAGAGAGAGAGGATTTTTAAAAGAAAGGATACCTTTTTCCCTATTGCTAAATGATCAATGTGGTGTTAAGGACTATGGAAAAATTAGGCATCTGGTATCAAAATAGTTTTAACAGATTCAGAATTTGGCATATAGTATATGACTTTCCCAGGATATTTCAATGTGAGAAACAGTTTAGAAGATTCCAAAAGCAACTTAACTGTAGGCATATTTTGTGAGAAGAAATATTTCTAACTTTTGTCACTAAATTTGCACAGAAAAAATAATGTGAACCCATAATTGTAATAAGTTAGTCCAAGTTGCCTTGGTTTATTACATAACCTTAACAAATTGTTCTACTGTTACTCTTACAAAAAGGAATTTTGACTAGTTACTGAATATAGTAGGCACACATTTTTAATAAATTCAGAAATGTGTAACTATGTCTTCTACTTCGCACATAATTTATGGGTAGAATGATTTCAGGGAAACATCTTACTGTTTGCTCGTTAAGATGTTAGTAAACTAGATTTAAGGTCAATTAAACTTTTCATTTAGCAAATGCTTATTTTCATAAATCTCTCCATTTCATGACAACACCTCACTTTTTATACTTCTACTTTTCTTGATAATTACAAAATTGTTATAGCTTATTATACATCCCTACAGCATTGAAAATAAGACATTTAAAACATACATACACTTATAATGTATGCATATCTTGGAGTGGGTTACCATGTTACAAAACGGTATTTCTCTTACCCTTTCCCCTTTTTGATTAACCAAGGACATAGAACTAACATATTCTCCTTGATTTTTGAATAACCATCTCGTTTTTTGTTTCTCCAGTTAAAAGGAAACTAAGCCATGCTAATTCTTACTTTGTGTGTTAAACCTTTTTTTCAACAAATCTACCATTGTTATAGAGTATCAAGGAATTCTGTCTTATGAGAACCAGTCTTTTCTTTTAATGGGTAATATGGTATTTTCAGAATGATGTGAAACCATAAAACAGTGTTTACCATTTCTTCTTTGCTGTCTATTTGTAGAAGCTTAGATCCCTCCTTCAAACAATCCTCTCTACTGGTGCGCCAAACTGTCCAGCTTTCAAAGACACGGTAACAACTTTCTCCATTGCGAATCCAGTTGTCTGGACAAGGACTGCAGTTATGGGCTAAAAATATAAACATTTTATTAAAGTTATTGTAAAAATATTAGTAGCATATCTTCTCAAAAGAACCCTTGTGTCACTCCCGGTAAAGCTGGACTCTTTAACCCAATGGTTCATATGATGCAGTACTTGCCAATTTCAGCTGCTTTGAGGCTGAATACAGTAAGATTTATACAATTATTTCCAACAGTTATGGGCTTCAAATATAAACATTTTATTAAAGTTATTGTAAAAATATTAGTAGCATATCTTCTCAAAAGAACCCTTGTGTCACTCCCGGTAAAGCTGGACTCTTTAACCCAGTGGTTCATATGATGCAGTACTTGCCAATTTCAGCTGCTTTGAGGCTGAATACAGTAAGATTTATACAATTATTTCCAACAGTTATGGGCTTCAAATATAAACATTTTATTAAAGTTATTGTAAAAATATTAGTAGCATATCTTCTCAAAAGAACCCTTGTGTCACTCCCGGTAAAGCTGGACTCTTTAACCCAGTGGTTCATATGATGCAGTACTTGCCAATTTCAGCTGCTTTGAGGCTGAATACAGTAAGATTTATACAATTATTTCCAAGTGCAGTAGGTCTCTAAGAATTAGTTTAAGATAAAATTAATTTGAGAATATCTATTCCCAAATTGTTCCTCCTCTATAATAATTGATCTGATTATTCTATTTTTAGAAATCTTTCCTCCTTTTAACTTTACATCATTTATAATCTTCATTTGTTTGCTTATTGTTTCATGTCTTTTAATCTTATTGACCCAATTTAATTGGGAATGTACCAAGCATAATAATAAGTACATTCCCAATTAATTAGGTGAGTAACATAATAAATCTCAAGTTGATGTTTACATTCTGAGAGTTAAACATGAAAATTTTTCGCACAGAATGGAGAGAACAAACAATGCACCTTGAGGAATGGTTTTAAAATTTGTGGGTGAGGAAAAGTGAACAAAAACACAACTGACCAATATGTTTATTTTAGGACTTTGATATAACTAAGAAGTAAGCCACAGTGTTTAACCAGTTTTACAGAACCTGTGTTAAGAAAGAACGTATTCACAAAAGAAGGATGCTCCAATGTATAAAAGGGGAACCAAAGAGCAGGAATTTGACCAAGTGTTTCTGGCACAGTTTTATAGAGGGAAAGACACTGCCAGATCACTAGTCATTAGAGAAAAGCCTTCTACTTAAGGTCAAAAATGGTTCATTATCAGTTTCCATGGCACAGATGTCAAGTTATTTAAGGCTCTTCAATATCCTTTGTTTGAAATACACTCTAGTCAGTATCCTGAATATTGTTAAAGTCATAGCATAAGTAGTGTTGAAGTGACAGTTGAAAGGTGGACAACATGCTGGATTTGCAAGTCTCCAAAATGGATATCGTCACTGATTTAAGGTTGATGGCTCAGAGGTGGGCCTAACTCATGCTTTCAGTAATCCGCTATATTGAAAAACATTGATGTTTTTAAACATTTACTTGACAAAATTTCAATTAGAAGGAGCTATGGTAGGTTTTTGACCTCTCTTATTGACAATTACTAAGATGATATCCACTACAGGGAAGTTAATTCTCTATATTTTATGTATTAGTATTATTAAACACCAGTTAAGTAACCGTAGAGTACTTGACACACTATTAACAAGTAGAAATAGACAGGTTTAAAATGCCTGTAAGGGATGAAAAAGATAAAACCAAAGTCACTTAATAGAATTTTTAAAAATGAACTGAACCCTGCATTGTTATAATTTTTGTAAGTCCCTGATTTTCAAAATGAATCTTCTGCTTCAAAAGATATCTACATTTGAATCTAAAGCAAGATCTAAACTAAATAAATTGAGGCATTTGGAGCTCTAATTCAAGATACGCGTAAATTTGAATGATTGGATAAAACACAATATGTTGCTTTTTTTGTTGTTTAATCTTACCTACTAATCTCACACATTCCATTTTGACATTTGACTGTATATTTTCCTTATCTGTATTTCGTGGAACCTCAGTATTTTCCACATACTATTGATATATATATATATGTATATATATGAGATTGAACTGAAGTGTAGATCAAAAGTATGTCTCTCCTATTATGAAATCCTGACTATAATTTGACAAAGAATAAAATGTATGTCACTGGTTTTTTGTTGTTATTGTTGTTGTTTTGAGGAATTGGTGTATCCATGTGTATCCACACAGTGGAAACTGATTTTGTATCAATTACCTGAACTGAAAGACTTCTGCATCAACATTTGGCAATATTTCATCTGCAGGCCATGGTTTCTCTTCCACTGTGTGAAATTGAGCAGTGCTCTGTCCTGTTGGATGAGTTTTTGTTGCTGCTTCCTTGCAGTAGTGGACACCTGGAACACTTCAAACAATAACAACCATTCCTGATAAAATACTGACATATAACAAAGTAAACCTTCAACATAGACTAAAGAGAACTACACATTACTGATTATATTTGTGATTAAAACCTACAAAGAATGCACAGCAACAAGGCTCTTTGCCATTCCTGTTTCCTTATTCACCCAATTCCAGTCTCCCAAAGGAGTCAGGTTTGCCAATTTCTTTTTTATTCTTCCAGAGATATTTTGAACTTTGCATGCAAATGGATATAAAATCTCCTCCTTCCCCTTTACACAAATGGTAACCATCTTTTTACATGGTTTTTCACTTTTTATTTTAACACTTATAATATATTTTGGACATAATACTGTGTTAGTACATAAAGAGCTTTTTCATTCTTTTGTTATATAGCATTCTACTGTATGGATAGGTCATGATTTATTTTAATAATTCTCTATTTTAGACTATTTGTAATCTTTTGATATTACTGAAGTACTGTAATAAAGGACCTTAGTTATACATAATCTCACACATGTGTAAGTATATTTGTAAGATACGTTGATGGGTCAAAGTTTTGTGCGTTTAAATTGTATTAGCTATTTCCAAATTACCTTCCATGTGTGCCGATGCAAACTGGATAGGAAAAACTCAGTTTTTCCTTCTATAAGCCTTTCTCTTGTGAATCATCTTGACTTTTCTGACACTTCTTGTCACCAAATGTATGGTCTCTCCACCACCACCCCCCTCGCCCTTCTCCACAACGCCAGCTCAGTGTCCTATAATTTAATTCAATCTGACACTATCTTCTTGGAGAAAGTAACAATCCCACAGGTCAAGGGCTCAGTCCCAAAGACTGCTCCCCCCTTCAGATGCCAATGCAAGTAGTAGGTCCCCAGGTTTCCACAACTTCTGTTTGATTTGGCTACAAATTGGAGGTTCCCATGACTCCCTCCTGGGTTCAATTAATTTGCTAAGGCAGCTCACTGATAGGGAAATGAGTTACCAGTTTTTTAAAGGGTATGATAAAGGGTACAGATGAACACCCAGGTCAAGAGATACATTGGGAGAGGGCTGGGAGGGTCCCGAGCTCAAGAGCTTCTGTCCCCATGGAGTTGGAGTTGGGTGTGTCACCCTCCCAGTGTGGATGTGTTTACGAACCTGGAAGTTCTCTGACTCCACACTATTGGGATTTTATGGAGGTTTCCTTACATAAGCATGATCAATTGTTTTTCTTTTTTATAAATTTATTTTATTTATTTATTTTTGGCTGCGTTGGGTCTTCGTTGCTGCGCATGGGCTTTCTCTAGTTGCGGCGAGCGGGGGCTTCTCTTCATTGCGGTGCGCAGGCTTCTCATTGCGGTGGCTTCTCTTGTTGCGGAGCGTAGGCTCTAGGCACGCAGGCTTCAGTAGTTGTGGCGTATGGGCTTCAGTAGTTGTGGCTCGGGGCTCTAGAGCGCGGGCTCAGTAGTTGTGGCACACGGGCTTAGTTGCTCCACGGCATGTGGGATCTTCCCAGACCAGGGCTCGAACCCGTGTGCCCTGCATTGGCAGGCAGATTCTTAACCACTGCGCCACCAGGGAAGTCCCATGCACGATCAATTGTTAATGCCATTTCCAGCTCCTCTCCCCTCTCTGGAGGATGGGGGGTGGAGCTGATAATTCCAAGCTTCTAATCATGGTGTGGTCTTGCTGGTGACCAGCCCCCATACAGGAGTCCATCCACAGTCACCTCATCAGAACAAAAGATATTCCTAGTGTTCTTATCACTTAGGAATTTACAAGCGTTTCAGGAGCCCTGTGTCAGGGACCTGGTCAAAGACAATTATTAGAACGAGAGATGTTCCTAGTGCTCTTGTCACAGCAGAGTAGAGGGGAGAGACACTAATTTATATCTTCTATTATCTCATACAAATGTTCTCTCAATTTCATTTGAATTTGCATGTATCTTTTTATGTTTGATGTTGAAACTCTTTTCACACATGTATAAATAACGGTCAGTTGTGTTTTCTTTTCAATGAAGTGTATAATTATATCCTTTGTAATTTTTTTCATTGGGTTTCTAGTCTTATATATGTGGTCCTTATTGTGCCGTGAGAATTAATTTGGGCTGGCCTGGAATCAGCATGAGCAGTGTTTTTAAAATTCCTACATGACACTGATCTCCAGACAAGGCATGAAACATACAGATTAATAGTGTAGCTTTGTTATCATGGGTACGAGGATTTGGGGGGCCAGATTATACTATCTTGTCAGCATTGTTCATTGATGACATACGATTGACGATTTGTCCCTGGTTACAAAGAGACCCTGAGAAGGCTCTGCTGTTGAGGCTAGTTACCTCTCAGGAATATGTCAGGTGGTCAGCAAGACATAAATTCCCAAGCAAGACTTCATTTTCGGCTCCCAAGTACCAAGGTGTCTTGTGTACACATCGGTGCTTCCTGATCCAAGAGAGAAATTGTGTCGTGAAAGGACACTTACATGGAGAGGAAGAGTTGCCTGTTGGAACCTGGTCTTTCCACACACTTTTGTAATAAACATCCTTCCTTTTTTTTTTTTATGCGGTACGCGGGCCTCTCACTCTTGTGACCTCTCCTGTTGCAGAGCACAGGCTCCGGACACGCAGGCTCAGCGGCCATGGCTCACAGGCCTAGCTGCTTCGCGGCACGTGGGATCCTCCCGGACCGGGGCACGAACCCGTGTCCCCTGCATCGGCAGGCGGACTCTCAACCACTGTGCAACCAGGGAAGCCACACATCCTTCCTTTAATGCCTTCCCCTGCCCCTCCTCCACCTTCATCTCCACTTCCTCCTTCTTCTCCTTCTTCTGGCTTCTTGGTATCCCATAGTGTGAAGGTATCATTTTTTAATTAAGTCGTCCCTTACTGATAGGCAATTGCATTTTTTTCAGTCTTTTTTGTTTTTCTTCCTATTGCTACATGTGCAGGTTTATCAATAGGAAAACTTTCCAGAAGTGGGATTTCTAGATCAAAATGAATTCATTCAGTTTAAGATAACCCAGAGTTTGTTAAGAACATGATTGTCATGGTTGATCTTGACAGATTTCATAAACTAAACAGAGAAGAAAACAAAATTATGTGCCCATCAGAGAACAAGATTTTTGAGGACATAAAAGTGTACAGTATGATTTTATCAACATCCTTAGTATGTACTATGTGCTTTTTGGCTATATAATAACTGAGATTGGAGACTATAGATTTATTTTTATGTATAAAACAAATTCTACATTCCATTCACTTGACAACATTGTTTCAAGATGTCACACCTTCAGTTATTTTGCTTTAAATTGAAACTGTTCTCTGTACTTCAAGTTTCTTTCATCTTTTTACCCTAAGTAGTTAATATTTATAAAATAACACTGAAACTTGTTATACAGAATGGATACCTGGACCATATCTTTTGATATTTGCAATGTCAGTTAAATATGTATTCTTGCAGTTAGAATGGAACTTGGCAATATTTCATTAAGAGTCCCCAGTTTTTACAGAAAAAACTGGATTATTATATGTTAATTGACTTATATGGTAGTTCTCTTCCAACTCTGCAAATCTGCTTCCAGTATATATGTTTGATAAACAGATATTTAATTGTCAATTTCTTTTAAAAATGGACTAGTATTTTATATATATATAGTATATTATATATACTATTTATGTTTATTTTAATAAAGTACAGAGGGAAGATAAGGTGAGATAAGGGAAGTTCTGACATTTATGTTGGGCTGTGAAATTTTATTTGAGGAGATAGACAAGGTAACAATTATTTCTTGAGAGCCTAGAAATTATTAAAACATTCCTCTCTGAACCGCCAGGAAAATAAGATCATAGCTAACATGAACAAGGTCAAGTTTCCTGTACTTTGTGGGAGCAAACCTTGTACTCTTCTCTTCTTCATTTCAGAACTCCTAATTCTCCTCTGCCAGCTAATTCCTCCTAGACAGAAAAATGATTTGCCAAGATATACAAGAAATAAGAATTATCCAGACAAGAGCCTTCCTCTCTGTCTTGCTAAGCATATTTCTCAGTGCTAGCATGAGTGATAATAAAGGGTCTTAGTCCTGTTTCTGGAACCTGCAGTTCTGTAATTGTTACATTTTATAAAAAATTCATTTGCTAGATATAGAAACATGTCTCCAGTTTGGACTAAAACGAATAAAGAAATGTGGTTAAATATTGGCTCGAACAAAGTTCTCACATTTACCTTAAACATACTAACTGGTACCTCATCAAATATAAAGTGAAAGACATATTAAAATAATCGTATAAGTCAAATTTAGAACAAATGTATATTAGAAAAGGAAGAGCCTATACTGAAAACTTACAAATTGCAAGCTTTGGCATACTAACATGATTCATAAATTGAGTCATGATATAAGCAATTATTTGCATCATTTTCCCCAACAGACCTATGGTATTAGATTTGAGTTAAACAACATGCAATTGAACATTAAAAGTTATCATTAGCCTCCGAGTGCTTGAGAGTTATATCAAATAAATGTCCCATAACTTAAATAAGGAAGCCATTATCTTATATCATTTATGTCATTTAGATGTTTCTAATTAATTTGTCTATCCATTTATAAATTACGAAGTTCCAGTTCCACGACATACGTACATATAATTGTATATAACACTACATGAAGTATGTAACCTATCTATAGATTACTTTGAAGATATCCTTTTGTACTTACACTTGACACCCAAGAAAATGGAGGTTGCTAATGAGCCTATGCAGAAGATACATAAAACCACCGTCACAAGACACCATGTTCCTAAACAAGGAATAGAGACAATGAAATTGAATTAGAGAAAGTAGAGGAAAGAGGTGGGTCAGGATAGGACTACACTGAGTAGACTAAGGAGTTAACATTAGACATTCCTTCTAGAGAATCACCGAGGCCTTGTAACTGTGTGTAACAAGAAAAGGTGAACTCAAATTCTTGGAAATGCAAGTCATAACTTGGAATACACTGGATTTGGAAAAATGCCAAATTGAACAGTTTTAATAGTATACTTCTCTTATCCTTATATAACACCACAAACTTAGTAACTAGTTAGGTGTATTCTCTTCCAACAATCTTTGAGAGATGATGGCAAGCCAGGCAGCAGGCTTTAGTTTTTGAGAGCAAAGAGGCTGTCTCCAATCTCATCTCCTGTCAGTGTCACTTGAGCATGATTGGTTCAAAGGTATTTCCCTTTAAACGTATGATTTTGGATGAGGACAATTTTTTAAGGTAATTTTGCAACTATTCAGGAAAGGAAAATGAATGTGTGATTTGCTATATTCTTAATGCTAGTTACAGAAAAATGTATAAAATTTATCGTCGGATAATGTCGTAGGCTGAATAACAGCTTTGCCCGAAATGCCTATGTCCTAATCTCTGGAACCAGTAAGTGTTACTTTACATGGAAAAGGAGATTTTAAAGGTATAATTAGGTTAAGGATCTTGGGATGGGGAGATTATCCTGTTTTACCTGGGCACTTATAAGTGAGATTTAGATTAGAGGGACAGACTGCCATATGATGGAGGAAGCAGAGAGACATTTGAAAATGTGCTACTGTCTTTTGAAGATGGAAAAGGAGCCACAAACTAAGGAAAGCAAGAAATGCAGCTCTAGAAACTGGAGAAGACAGGGCATGGGTTGCCCCCTAGAGCCTCTCTAGGGAAGGTAGCCCCATGACTCCTTGGTTTCAGCCCAGTGGAACCCGTTTTAGACTTCTGATCTCTAGAACTATAAGAAAATAAATTTCTGTTGTATTAAGCCCCTAAGTCTGTGGTAATATATTACCTAAACAATAGGAGACTAATACGAATATTAAATTATAAAGACAGAACTGATCCAGGCTGATGAGTGTTTGCCAGTTTTTTCAACCTACGTTTTCTCTTTTACTTCTTAGTATTTATCAGATAATGTGCAGGGTGTTTTTACGTGGGAACTAAAATTACACAAAATATATGATTTCTTTCACTTATTTTCCAAATCCAGGAATTCTTTGTCTTTCCAGCGAGAGGAGAGAGAGAGAGAGAGAAAACCAATGTAATACATATTTGTCAAGTCCATTTCTCTTTTCCTTTTTACTTCTCCTCCATTTCATTTCATTTTTAATATTATGCATATTATAATACTATTGCATATTATGCAATATTATGCATCATATTACGCATATTATACTACTCTTAAGTGGGTTATCTCAGATTAGAAAAATCACCTTGGGCTCCTCATAGAACAGGAAAAAAGAAAACCCATAAACCACAAGGTCTTGGTCTAAATAAGTAGAACTGGTTACCTGAATTTTTGGTGGAAGACAGATGTTTCTGGTAAGGGTTTGGTGTTGGATTATCCCACTGAAGAGAGGTGTATGTTTCTTCCTCCTGCATGTCTGAGGTGCTTTGATAGGTAAGGGTCCACATGAGAAGCTGAGACAAATAACTCCTTTTGTAGTCAGGAGCAGATTAATGGAAGAACTGAAATTAGCTACCTTTTCACATCAGTGGGGAAATATGTTTGAGTTTAAGGAATAGAATAGATGCATCTTCATCCAGAAAGTAGAAGTTTAAGCCAAAGCATAACTTGGTAAAGAAGGAAGTGGGAAAGAAACTGAACTCAAAATGGCCAATAATAGAATAGGTTATTGCTCTGGTTTCTACAATGTAGCAGATGTTGAAGGTGATAGCACTGGATTACTGTTAAAATGAAAAGGCCAGAAGTGCAGAGAATGAGCTTACATTTGGTTTAGGATGTGAAGTGTGGGAATGACCCTGATGGCAAAGATACGAGGATAGCTCACATTGGGCCAACCAGCGTGGAAGGAGTTGTAGATCACTGTACATCCTTAAACAAGAAAACTGGGAAGGATTTCATCCCTCAAATTAATTTACACACTGTGTTATTTGGGGTGATGCAGTTGCTGTGACAAGGAAACCTCAAAATATCAGTCATTTAACACAAAGTTTATTTCTCGCTCACGTAACATTTTAGCTCCAGTAATACTGGTTAGTGGGCAGTTTTCCTCCAAATGCAACCCCGCTCCTTCTATTTTGTGGGTGGTTGGAATGTCATACTTCTAGCCAATGGAAAGAAAAGGAGAAGATGGCATATCCACATCTACTTCTTAAAAGCCGTAACCTTGAATTATCATGTATGACATTCACATCCACTAATAGTGCCCTGTTTGGATCTGCAGTTTGGTCCTGATAAGCCTAATTTTTGCCTGGCTAGCAAACTTTCTATAATAATTTCACTCTAGAAGGGAAGCATGAATTATCTAGTGGATAGAGGGCTGTTTCTGCCACATCCTGTGACTACAGCATTGGTATTGAGAAATTTGATACTTTAATCATCATTCGTATATTGGCCATTTGTCCTTACGGCCAAAAGTAGTGTCTCAGTAATTTACAGTCTGCAGATCCCAACAATCTGCAAAATTCTTTTTGGTCGCAGTGTCTCACTGGATCAACCATTGATCCCTGTAACAGAAGAAAACAAACGGCGCACTCAAGGGGGCATCTGAGGGCATTTAACAAAGACGGTTTTATAAAGATTGGGGAAGGATTAAGGAAACCAGAAAGGGGTTGTGAAATATGCATTGGGGAATGATTATCACACCCAGGCCTGAAGGGTTAAGGGGAGGGTAATTATTGGAACTTTGTGACCTATCTGAAAGGGCCATGGCCTAAGATACAGAACATGAAGTCTTTGCCAAACCAGGGTGTGGTAGGCGACAGCCAGTGGCATAAACACCCGGACCGTTCTCCCCTTTCACCCCCCTGATCACTGCTAGTACCTCCCAACAGAGGAATTAACTGGAAGCCAGAGGCCAAGTTTGCCCAGATATTGCTGTACCTTGGAGTTCTGCCTCCCAAGACATAGGATGGGGCCAAGAGGATCTCAAGAGGCAAATGGAGAAGATCCAGCAAATTCTCCAAATATGTCATATGATTTTTAAGTGACCTGAGATTCTGACAGAGAAAATAATGTGACTTAACTCCCTATCGCCTTTACATTGAAATGATTTCTATCGAGGTGAAGAAGAGGAAGAAACAACAAGCACAACAAATATGCATTAAGAGCAACGTCAGGAAGAATGCAGGAACCGAAATTCAGTGGTTGCCATTAATTTCCAGGGGCTCTCAAATTTTATCAGCACTAAATATAATGCTCAGAAAGGTCTAGGTCTCCCCAATATAGTATGCTCTCTGATAAATTTCTTTGGGGGAAACATTGGGCTCTCCCAACCAGAGATTAGTATGTTACTTGTATGATGTTTAATGTTTTTAATCATACTATCTTATTTATTGTTCATTATAGCACCGTTTCAAAGGCCTTTTACATGAATTATTTTGAATCTCAAAATAGCTCTGTGACATAGTTACTATTATTAGTATGTTGTAACAAAATTGCAAATTGAGGCATGGAGAAGTCAAACTATTTTCCCAAGTTCACTTCCCTGTGCTACTAAAGTCTATGCTATTCTGATTTTATGTATAAGATGCTTTTGATATGAGTATCAGAAAAAAAGAATCTTTGTAGGTACAGTTTGATTGGTTTACATTTTTTAATTGCACTTTTGCCATCCACTACAATATTATTCTTTAAAATTCAGTCATGAATAGTGATATAAAATGTATGCTTTTCCATTTGGGGGAGATAAAACACTAAATTTCAGAGCTATGGCTGAATTTTGGACAGTCTTCTGAATTATTAGTTCCAATTTGGTTTCTCTAAATAAACAAGTAAAAACAGGAAAATAATGGCATTATACCCCCAAAGCCAAGATCTCAACACATTTGAAGTGGAAGCAGAATCTATATACTATTTCTATTATTTTTCCTCAGTGCCCCCTCTTGCCACCCCTCCCCTGCCAAATCTGCTTGTTTATTGATAGTCTAAAACAAAATAGATTCAAGTGTCTTTGGGTGTCAGTGCACAAAGCTATAAAAGTTATACATATTCATTGAGTATTAATTATATGCTTGGTACTCTGCTCAATGCCTTACATAATTATATCAAATAATCCTCACAATTACTTTATGAGTAAGGTAATAATATTAAACCCATTTCATAGATGAAGAAACTGAGTTTTAAAGAGACTAACCAATTTACCAAAAGCCAGATAAGGAGTAAGTTCCAAAGTAACACTTCTCGAAATGTATTAAAGGATACTTGTATCAGAAGCAAGTCAGGGTGCTTATTAAAAACATAGGACTCTGTCTTCTCAGCCTTCCCACTGAGTACCGTAAGTATTTGTGTTTGAACATCTGCATGTTTTTTGGGGGGGGTTTTTTGTGGGTTTTTTTTTTTGCGGTACGCGGGCCTCTCACTGTTGTGGCCTCTCCCGTTGCAGAGCACAGGCTCCGGACGCGCAGGCTCGGCGGCCATGGCTCACGGGCCCAGCCGCTCCGCGGCATGTGGGATCTTCCCGGATCGGGGCACGAACCTGTGTCCCCTGCATCGGCAGGCGAACTCTCAACCACTGCGCCACCAGGGAAGCCCCTGAACATCTGCATGTTTTAACAAGCACCTCAGTTGAGATGTTTGAGAATCATGTTCATAAATTTTATTGCCACGAATTTAAGGAGAAAGAGTACCTTCGGGGAAGCTGTGAAAAGAAATGAAATTTTTGCCTATTATCCTGTTAAAGGGTGCCTCTCCACATATCTATAAATACTGCATGAGTTACTCAGCAAAAGCCAAACACAGAGCTGTCAGGAAAAGAACTATATAAAGCATTTTTGCTTGCTGTTCCACTAGCCTGTGCAACTTGTTAAAAAGCATTTACTCATTTTCAAACCCCATCAGTTTTCTTGCAAAGTTTATTTTCCTTCTCTTGGACAGAAAATTACTGCTCTTGAGTCTGACCATAGGGGGGCTTGGAATAGAAATTATATCTGTATAGTGTTTTACTGATTGCTGTGCTTCCTAATGAACTGTCTCACACAAAGAGAAGCAAATATTTTTCTGTTTCCTATGAACCAGGAGCTGTGCTTGCTGGCATAGAATAGAAAATAAGAAAGTCATGGGGTTTGCTTTCATGGAGTTTCTGATATAATTAATACTTTGAAGTTTTTATTTTAGGTTGTGGAACTGTGAGGTATATAAGACAGGTGTTATCCTATTTTAAATACTAGAAAATGGAAGTTAAGAGGCAACATGATTGAGCTATGGTTGTACTTGAGTGATCATGCCATCGAAATTATTCTAGTGACTCCAAGTTTAGTATACTTTCCACTACTTTATGCTGTCTTTCAAACTTAGATATTTTGCATAGTCTCAGACTTAGATATTTTACACAGCTTAAGTCATTTAAGCGCTAACCTTTCTTGTTTCAATGTAAAATGTATATGTTTATGTCTGAAGATGCAGTGAATCGTAGCATGTTGAGATAATTAGGAATGGAAGACAAGAAGAATGAAAATTAATGGAAATTAATTAATGGAACCATTGGGAAATAATCAGCTCATAGACTGGTTTCTGGATGTATAAAGAAGGCACTAAGTTATTCCTCAGTATAAAGGGTTATATAAAGAAGGAACTAAGTGGTGTTGGTAGGAAAGATAATGTAAAGATCACTCTAAGGGGAATAAGGGGAAAATAAGCAATTCTATGGCTAGTGATTCCTTCATCCAGATCTCTTATTGTACCATCGAGCACTTGTCTGTGACGTGCTGTGCATGTCTTTGCATTAAAGTAGTTGGTCCACCTTTGCCATGCCTGCCTTCCTTTCACACATTAAATAATGTTTGTTCTCACAGAAGGTAGGGTGAATTTTCCCATTATGAAAATAAGCACAATTCATATTTTCTGTTGCAGTTCCAGAAAGCTTGAACCTGTGAATGGAAAAGGTAGAATGAGTTCCTTTGAAAGCTAAATAAACAATCAACAATCAAACTCTGTGTATAGTATTTTGTTGCATAAAGTGGAGATAAGAAGTACGAGGCAAAAAATTAAAAAGCAACATTCAGATCATTGAGAAACTTCCAATCTCCTTGGGAGTATAAAGTATGTACATTTGAATAGCTCAGGAGCAATTTAATATGGCATAAGATTAAGCAGACGTGAACAGTAGGTACAGTAGGAGCCCAGAGGAAAAGATGGATGGGTATCTGAAATAATGAGAAAGGCTTTACCTTTTCCTCTTTTCACGGAAGATCATACTTTAGTTCTGCCTTGAAGGAAGGGTAGGATTTAGATAAACAGAGAGGAGCCCTGTAGGACAAGTAGCTGCACAGGTTGGAAATGAGCTCAAGGAAAAATAAGTTGATTAAAAATTTTTGAAATGAGGATTTATGTTATAGGGCAGCTGGATCCAAGACTGTATTGTAATTGCTTGTTATATTTCCTGCTACAGTGCTATGACAAGAGGACAAAGAATGTATATTTATTCATTCATTTGCAAATATCTATGGGATATCTACTATGAGCCAAAGTTGTTTTATGTGCTGATGATAGAGTGGTAAACAAAGACAAGGTCCTTTCTACTGGGGAACTTACATTATAATGAGAGAAAGTTGGTAAGAAGCCAACAAATAAGTAGAAAATTTCATAGAGTGTTAAGAGTCATGATGAAACAGACAGTGTGATATGATAGACTCAAGTGCATGTGGTGGAGGGAGGCTAGGTTAGTTTGGGTAATTAAAGCTGGTCTCATTGAGGAAGTGATGATTAAACAGACGTGAGTGACAAGGAGGAGTCCTTCATAGAGTTCTGGAGGCAGAGCTTTCTAGAAGGGAAGAGCAAGTGCAAAAAACCCAAGACCTCAAATCATGTTTGATTCATTGAAAGAACAGAGGGATCACCAGCGTGCCTGCACTATTGTGAATGAGGCAACAAATGATAAGAATAAAACCCAGGCCTATGAAGAAGCTTGCTTATACTCATAATATTCTTGACTCCTACCCATAGTAAATTCTTAATAAATATCTGTTGAATAAATTAATTAGAACTTTAAGTAATGATCAGATTGTATAAATTTTTAGTTATAAGTTTAAATTTTAACTGGAGAGACATTGCACAAGATTAACAAAAGGTGATTAGAGATTGGAAAACCATATTAAGTAACGCAATGTAATTGGTCCCTTTGCCTGGATTGTCTGTAGAAGGCTACAGACAAATGGCACGAGCTCAAACTGGGGCCGATTCTGGTCTGGTTCTTTCTAGCTGAGGTCTGGGGCCCCCTTTTGACATGAACATTAGAATCACCTTGTGACTGATAATGTGCCTGATTCTTGGATACCCCTAAGGTAACAGATGAGGTAAAATGATACTGAAAAGTCAAAAGAAGCCTCAAAGTAATCACTTTCAACCATAAAATAATGAGGATGATAATTTTGTTCTGAAAATATGTGAAGAGAATCAGATCAAGCTAACAAAACAAAATAAAACAAAACTACATACATAAAATGTTCCAGTGGTGAAGTTAAGGGTAGAAATGAATGGGAAAAAAGTATCAGGAATAGAGGTGGATTGCGACTTAGATAAAAAGCAGAGGAATGGGAGAGTAGGAAAGTAGAATCTTATTATAAGTGCTCTCTTGTTAGGATTATGGTGTAAGTGACTCAGCCAATGCTTATGTAACACACAGTAAAACACAGAGCCACCTCCCAACTTTTAAGTAACCTGTACTCAAGAGGGTAGAAGACCTCAGGACTCAAAATTCCTAGTTGTGCCTTGTATTCTGAGCATCCAATAACTTACAAATTTTTGGAGGGAACTGAGCCGTCTTCCCACATCCAGACGTCACTGGGTTTCTGGCGGGACAATCCAACCCAACGAATTAATCCAGTCCTGCTACTGATGTATTGCTATTGCAAACACAAGTAAATGTAATGGTCAGAGTGTTTCTACAGTTCTTGTAACGGCATAAAGGCAAAGCTTCATGATAAGACGCTGGACATAAAAAGTGGATTATATGTCAATATTAATACTAATTAATTAGATTTGATATTTAGAATTGTTCCAAGTTCACTTGTTTTTGCATAAAAATACTTGCAGGATACAGGGAAAACTGTAAGCAAGATAGATAATATTCTAATATCCCTATGTGTTTATCTTCCATCAATTGAAGGTTAGAATCCCAAATAAAGTATCAAATATGGCTCTTAAATGAAATAAGTGGTAAACAGCTAGAGAAGGAAAACGAAAAGAAATACATTGTTGATGAAACTTTATATTCCCTAGAATTAAGCTCTACTCGCTTTGGTTTCATTGCTTAGCTTGCCTACAGAATCTTGCATACAGGAATATTCATTTATTTTAGTTGACTGCGTAAAAGAGAGTTATACAATGTCTTTCTCAAAGGGATTTACAAATGACGTGCATCTACTTTTTCCTACTTTGAAATTATCACTATTTACTATACTATATACTATACTTGTTTATTTTGTTCTTTGCTTATTGCTCCAACTGGAATAAAGTTCCATGAATTTAGGAATTTTTGTAGGTTTTATTAACGCATAGGTTCAGGTCCTGGAATAGTTCCAGCACATATCTGTTGAATTAATGGATGAATAAATCAGTCAATCAATCTATCTATGGGTAACAGAATTAAAAAGAGGTCAAATGTTCACGTACTCGCACACCTCCCGGAAAAAACAAGTGAGGACACATTCTTGGCAAATAAAAAATGACTTGAGCATCTTGGCAGACATGTGAGACACAAAATGGCATTCCATAAGAGATGTTCTTAAAGCTTGATCTACCTGTCACCTTTCTGTTAATTTATGGTTTTTTTTTTTAAAGTACATCCATATTGTATATTTCACTATAGGACCTGACAGATACAGTCTACCTGAAATTTAACTGTTTTTTATTTCTCAAAAATTACATTACTTCCTCTTTTAGTTGTTCATCTCCAACCTGATATCAGCCTAGAGTAATAAGATTCAAGACTTGTTTAGTCTCCAATTAATCTCTTTGTAATAGAATTGAGATTTCAAAGCAGGTACTCTCTTATTTTGCCTGATTTGAAAGAAGTTAATTTATCTGAATATCTTCTCTATGAGTCTGAGCCACAAAAAAAGTATATGGTACAGCAAGTTAGAATAACAGGACACCCAAATGAGCGTGAACATCTCTGGGTTGATTTCCTCATGTCCGGTCCACTACTGGTTACTTCAGCTCTCAGTAAGGTACAAGTCAATTTTGCTGATTACCTATAGCAGTTCTGTAGAAAATGGCTTGCCTGAATATTTGAATTCTATTGAATTTCTGTCTGCATAGAGCCTGAATCCTGATCTTCTATTCCAATTTATATTTGCATTTATTTTAATATGCAAAAATGTGAATAATTACTATATTAGAAATTGTAGGATAAGTACAATAAATAATTTCTGCCTTTTAAAAAATATATGTTTTGACAAACTCTTATTGGGTAGAAGGGAGACTCCAAAGCTTGGTTCCTGGCTTGCCTCAGGATTTATGAAAAAGCAAAGCTACATTCAATAATATAGAGAGAGTGCAGTAGTGGATGTGAATGTACATTGCTTGAAAAGAGAGCTTTTGTTAGAAGCTGTCAAAAAGGGAAATATAGAAGAGGAGACATGTTTAATAAAAAATTTTCAACTGAAATCCTGTGTGTTGTGCAAATAAGATTGTGCCCCAAACTACATCTGGGAGGGCCTATGGAAAGATAGAGTTTGCCTCATGGTTCGTTCAAAGTGTCAACAATTTAGCAAAAACTGAGAAGGCATGTAATGTTGGGATAACACTGATATTTATATTTTCCAATCATATTGAGTTTCTTTATCCTTTCAGATCCTGTTTTGAATTAATAAACAGAGTTAAGGAAGCCAAGAAATTATCTTAACTCTTGTTGCAGAGGTAAGACCAGAACTCAAAGTTTCATTCGTTCTATTTCAGCATTTTCTACTCTCAAATGTAATTTTTACTGAGCTTAATAAGGTTCTGAGATTAGCACAAACTGCAAGACATAAAAATGTAAAAAAAAAAAAAGGCAAGTGTTTCATTTGAGATTTCTCTCCTTATGACTCCAAAATATTTGACATAGAAATATTCTTACCAGCGTGTCCTCCCTGGTGATCTTCAGAAGAGTAGCATTTACATCAGCACAATACTTCTTACTGTCTTTCCATGTCAAGTTGTGCCTGAAGAATCCATAGCAACTGTCTCCATAATATCTCCAGTTTATGTCACATGGGCTGCATTTATGGCCTTAAGGAGAATCCAAGCATAGGATCCCTTTCATTCTGAAAGGATGGGCTTACTTTTTCCTCATATTCAATGTTTCCTGAAGATCTCAAGATTCCTGACAGATAGCATCACAAAAATACTCCAGAGTTAGGGGAGATGAAGAGACTAGCAAATCATACTTACTTCCCTTTTGTCCTGATTGTTGTAGTAAATCTTGGCAGAACTTCCTTGCTAATTGTTTCAGAGTTCCTGAGAGATGTTCGTTCTCAGCTTGTAGGTACTTTTGCTGCGTGACAGCTAGATGTAAAAATTAGATCATAATTTGTAATTAGGATAATAAGGAGTGATGCAAAAAAAAAAAAAAGTCCTCTCAATGAACTTTACGTTCAGCAGAGTTGTCAATCTGTGAAGTGTTTACTAGATACATTATGAGTAAAAGAGTGCTGAAAGGGGATCAGGGTAAAGGGGTTATAAAGAAAACATTGTGCCAGGCAGAATGACAACCGAGAGTTCTCCAAAACAATAGGTGAACTATTTGAAGGAGATGACCACAAGTGAGAACATGCCGTAATCAAATCGCATGCCCAAAGCAGCTGTTTTGACCTTTCCTTGAACACAGATTTCTAAGCACATTTCACAGAGGTGAATGACCTCTGCTATTATGTTTTCTATGTAATGCCAGAATATCCATTCACTTAAAAAATACATATTGAGGGCTTCCCTGGTGGCGCCGTGGTTGAGAGTCCGCCTGCCGATGCAGGGGACGCGGGTTCGTGCCCCGGGCCGGGAAGATTCCCACATGCCGCGGAGCGGCTGGGCCCGTGAGCCATGGCCGCTGAGCCTGCGCGTCCGGAGCCTGTGCTCCGCAGCGGGAGGGGCCACAGCGGTGAGAGCCCCGCGTACCGCAAACTTAAAAAAAAAAAAAACATATTGAGGACTTCCCTGGTGGTCCACTGGTTAAGACTCCGTGATCACACTTCAGGGGGCACGGGTTCGATCCCTGGTTTGGGAACTAAGATCCTACATGCCCTGTGGCGTGGCAAAAACCAAAACAAAACAAAACAAAAAAGTATTGATTTGTTGTGCTCGAAGTACTGTGATATTCAGGTAAATCAAAGTAGTGGATGAAAAGTTCTAAAATATCTTATGAAAAAATAAACAAGTATCTGAACAAGCAACAATTATACAAATGATAATGTGACGTTGGAGGGCTTTTAGATGTATAGGAAGAAAAAATATTTATCAATTAGGTGGGATATGAATTGTCTCAGTGGAAGTAAATACATTCATCTTAAAAAATGGGAAGGAGGACATTTTAGGAAGCGGGGACAGAATCAGCAAAATCTCAGGCAGGGGGACATAGGATTTATTTGTGAAACAGAAAACTCCACGTTGGCTGGATTTTAAGATGCACAGAATAGGGAGGAAAAAAAGAAAGTTTCAAAAAGTAGTGTGGATCTATACTGAGGAAGATCTTAAAGACCAGCTTAAAATTGTTAAACAATCATTTTTAATTAATGTTAAAAACCTAAAAGGAATTTTAATCAAAAGGTAGAGTTCAGAGCTCTCCTTTATCGAGAATATCCTGGCAGCTATGTATAGGATAATTGCAGTAGCGACGAATAGATAGTGACGGTTAAGCTTCACGGCATACACCAGGACACTTACGTATTGCCTTCCTCAGATCAAGTCATTGGCACTAAGTCAATACTTACACATAATCCCCAGAGCCACCAGCCCAGCAGCTATCCCCATGCTCAAGATCAGCAGAATCAAAGCCATCACACGCCACAAAGAGGAGGAAGCAGGGTCACCTGTGGACATACAATAAAGATGTTAGGTGGCAGGCAGTATGGCATCGTTTTGGGGGACAGCTTCACCCCCATCCCCTGCCCTCTCAGGATTATCCAAGTGATATAAACAGCTTCTCGGGCCCATCTTGCCTTTGCTCCCTTGGTAATCACCAGCAGTAAACACAACCCACTCCATCCCCACTCCCACCGGACTTCTCTCTGAGTCAAAATGTAACTAGCAGCTAAGGTCTTCTGTGTTTGTGTTTGTTTTATTTTGTGCTCACTCCTCTAAATAATGGTGTTTATAAGCCACAACTGTGGAATCACACCCACTTGCTGACATCTTAGAAAGTGGAGTTTTCAAACATTTTCTCCTCTTATCCCTTAGATTTCTATTCCCTCCAGCATTTAAACCTATAAGCCTTAATGTAATGTGCCCTGCTTGTATCATTTGTTGTTTATATTCTAAATAACATATGTAGCCCATGTACATACCACTCAAATGATGTAGGGAAAGAAGGTCATTCAGGAAAATAAAACAACACTACGTATGCTATCACTAGTAGAAAAAAGGAAACTAGGGTGGATCCCTTTCAACAGTTAATTTCCAAATTGCTGCCTCTTGGGCATTCTTACCTGAAGTGAGAGCTGGTTTTTGAGTTTTAATATTTAAGGTGACGTATCCATCTTCATCCTGCATGGCTTCCCTTGGAATGAAAGTGAACTCAGCATTCAATGACTTTGCAAAATGTAGTGTCCACCCTTATGATTTCAATGTCTACCCGTCTGTGACCCTCCTCTCTCTGGTAAGGTGGAGACATATGAGTTGGGGCACATGATTTTTTGTTTTTTGTTTCTTTCCAGGAAGCCCTTTAATAGCTGCTCAGATATACATGGACCTTGAGCACCAAAACACAAAAATAATAACTTGTGGTAAACGAGTAGATATGGCATTTGTTTCCTGTTTCCTTAACTTCCACTCTGACGGTTCCATCGTGTATATCCTTTCAAAGAACAGAAGTTCATGCTTCATCGTAACCTTGGCAGAGTCTAAATCATGTTGTTTAAATGAACTTATTTCTGATGAAAACTCATGGATAACACATCAACAGATATAGAGTCTATCTCATTGTGGTGTAAGAGTCTAATATAATTTGATCTAAGATGAGCTATATTAGATGTTTCATGGTCTTGTGTTAGAAGGTCTAATTATGACCTAAAATTCATCCAAATTCTTGCATGTTTTGCAAATCAAAGGGTTTTTTTTTTAGAGTAATTCATCCATCCATTTATTTGATTGCATTAAGTTGAAAAACTGAACAAGCTGATATTTTAAGTAATGAGTCAAGGATATTCAAATTATATTATACTCTTTAGTCCCTGCAAATCAAAGTTTTAAAAAAGTTGAGAACTCCACATGAGGCAGGATTTATATGGCTTACGTTTAGGCATCAAAGGAAAACAATCTAATAAAGTGAAATAATACAAAGTTAATGTCTTGATGTATTGCCTTTCAGTAATGTTTTCACTTTAAAGTAAATTTCCAGGAATGGCTTTTGGATCTTTGATAACTTTAACCATAAGCTGAGTGTCTTGTGGCTGGATCTATGCTTCATAAAAGTATATTTGCCTTTATTTGTATCCATCAAGCGTGACTTTGTGGTGTTAGAAATATGCTGGGTAAGTACAGAGGCTGTCAGGGTCAAAGGAGGTCCTGATAACATGAGTCTTAATTCTGCTTCCTCTCTCCACCTACCCCATAAATACAAGCTGAGTTACTCAGCAAAAATTAAGCAGAGAACTGCAGGAGAAAACGATAGATACAACACAGTTTTCTTTTCTCTTTTCCGAAATCCAGAGGCTCTTCCAGCTATCTCTCAATCACCCTATAAGGCCTATCATTGACATTTTATTTCTACTTGCGTATTTTATCGCTCCCTCTTTTCTCGGCTCAGGAAAATATAGCTGAAGAAGTCTTTATTCCAAATACCCTGATGAGTTTGAATTTGGAATAAAAACCTCTGTTTAATATTGTAGAGGTTGAGTGTTACATAAGTTATCCCTTTTATTTTAAAGCAAATATCTCATTAATTTAATTATGTGTCAGACACTGAAATTAATAGCAAGTATTCATGGAGAAGTCATGGCACTAGTCCTTATGGAGCACGGAGTCTTAGACTTTAGGTACTTAACCTTTGCCTCTTAGTATTTAGAACAACTTTCCACTCCACCCCACCCCAGGCCACATTTTTGTCCCTCTTTCTTGTTTCACTCTTTTCCATTGCATATATGTGAGGGTGTGTGTGTGTGTGTGTGTGTGTGTGTGTGTGTACATATATATATATATAACATTTTTGTCATGTATACTCACAGGAATGTATTTTATGGCTCTGAAACAGTGACTGACATACAGTTACCACCCAGTAGAAATTTGGTGAAGGAATGAATGAATGAGTATATGTAAAATGGGCACTTATTGGAATATTACACATGCAGAAAGCAATTTAGGGAATCTTGGGAATTTTCTATGATCATGCTTTTTGCAAGAAGCCTCACCATCTACTCAGTTTCCAAGTTCCTTCCACTGTACTATGACGTCTTTCAAATTTAGGTATTATCCAGACTCCGTTTTCTATATTTATAGCCGAAGAACCAGTAAAAGACACTAGGATCACAATGACAAGGTATAGATACAAAAACAAAGGAAATTAGTGAAATGCATAGCATGGTGGATAAGACTGATCAATATATAATGATGGCTAGAGGACGTGTAAAAAAGAAAGACAAAAAGAAAATGATGTTGACTAGTATGAGTGTTATAATAATGTCTCTAAACTGAAAAAAATATAAAGGACGTCAACATTTTGCAGTTAGCGATATCTTTTTATAGACCTTTTACTGTACATCACCTTTAAGCTAACCCATTTATCAGTGATATCCTGGTCCCTCTCTCAGTTCTCTGAATTCAAATTGTTGGTTCACTTCTGACTTTCTAGCCTTCTACACACATATCAAATACTGTTTGTCTTTGGGAAAGGCTAGAATTTCCTGTCATGGAAATAATGCTTAATTAATATTTTCTCTTTCATTTTCAGAAAGCTTAAAGCTGTGGACTGAAAAGTGGAATGAGCTTTATTAAAAGTGAATAAACTAAATGTATAACTTTCAGACAACAACTGTGGCAGAGCTTTTGGTTACAAAAGAGTAGATAAAATGAAGGCGAAAATTGTGTTAGACCACATTCACAACACTGAGACGTTTATCATGCATGTGCATACAAAATCCCTGTAAGTAAGAAAGTCAAATAATATTCAAATGGAATAGATAAGACTTAAGATTTGACAGAAAGGCGAAGATTGCATAAGAAGAGAGAGGAAAGGGGAATATTTATCGGGGGGGCACACATCTGAAACAAAGTTAGGGAAGTTGGAATGAGTATGCTGTGATCAAGGAACGTGAACTGATCAAGCATATTTGAACTGAGTATTCACATCACAGTATATTGGGATACAAGGTGTCCTATTAAAATCACTGTAAAACTTACAGTTCAGGGACAATTAACCAATCAGTTATTTGAACATATATCTATTGATCACTGTGTATGTCCCAAGCACTATCCTATTTTCTGGGGATCAGGTGGTGAACGAAACACACAAGAGTTGTGCTCTTATTGAGCTTATGTTCTAGTGGAGAGCAGTGAACACAGATAGCAAAGAAGAAAAGAAAGAAAAGAGCAAGACAATTTCAGATCATCATAAATGCTATGAAAAAAGTCATACAGTAGACCTTTGTTGGTGGGGCTTGGAGCAGCCCTGTTTGTGCTCATTTGAACTGGTTTCTTTAACCTTTACTAGAAGGGGGTGGAGAATTGCAGTTTTCTTCCATTTTTTAAAATGGAAGTATAGTTGGGCTTCCCTGGTGGCGCAGTGATTGAGAGTCCGCCTGCCGACGCAGGGGACTCGGGTTCGTGCCCTGGTCCGGGAGGATCCCGCATGCCGCGGAGCGGCTGGGCCCGTGAGCCATGGCCACTGAGCCTGCGTGTCCGGAGCCTGTGCTCCGCAATGGGAGAGGCCGCAACGGTGAGAGGTCCACACACCGCAAAAAAAAAAAAATTGAAGTATAATTGATTTACAATATTATATTATTTTTCAAGTGTACAAAATAGTGATTCAATGTTTTTATAGATTACATTTCATTGAAAGTTACTACAAAATAATGGCTATATTTTCCTGTGCTGTACAACATATCCTTGTTGCTTACTAATTTTATACATAGCAGTTTGTATCTCTTAATCCAATATCCCTATCTTGCCCCTCCCCCACCCATTGGTAACCACTAATTTCTTCTCTACATCTGTGAGTGTGTTTCTGTTTTGTTATACACATTCATTTTAACTTTTAGATTCCACATACAAGTGATATTTGTCTTTGATTTATTTCACTAAACATAATACTCTCCAGGTCCATCCATATTGTTGCAAATGGCAGAATTTCATTCTTTTTTTATGGCTGAGTAATATTCTACTGAATATATGTACCACATCTCCTTTATCCATTCGTCTGTTGATGGACACTTAGGTTGCTTCTATATCTTGGGTATTGTAAATAGTGCTGCTATGAACATTGGGGTTCTGTATCTTTTCAAATTAGTGTTTTTGTTTTCTTCAGATATATACCCAAGAGTGGAATTGTTGGATCATATGGTAGTTCTATTTTTAGTTTTTTGAGGAACATCTGTACTGTTTTCCGTAGTGACCACACCAATTTACATTCCCACCAACAGTGTAGGAGGATTCCCTTTTCTGCACATCCTTGCCAACATTTGTTATTTGTGGTTTCTTTGATGATAGCCATTCTGACAGATGTGAGGTGATATCTCATTGTGGTTTTGATTTGCATTTCTCTGATGCTGAGTGATGTTGAGCATCTTTTCATGTGCCTGTTGGCCATCTGTGTATCTTCTTTGGAAAAATGTTTATTCAGTTCTTCTGCCAATTTTTTAATCAGATTTTTTGTTTTTTCCATATTGAGTTGTGTGAGCTCTTTACATAGTTTGGACATTAACCCTTATCATCATCAATATTTTGCAAATATTTTCTCCCATTCAGTAGGCTGTCTTTTCATTTTGTCAATGGTTTCCTTTGCTGTGCAAAATCTTCCACTTTTAAGAGCATCCAAAATAATTTATGCTTAATTCTGATATAATAACAATGATATCATTCATTATTGCTTTCATATGCTTGTATTAATTGCCTTTGTGGTAGGCGTTATACTTATGCCAGTTTTACTAAAAAGAAAAATAAAGCACAGAGGTTAAGTGACTTGCCAAAAGTCACTGGACAAGTAAATGTTGATCCAGGATTTGAATCAATCAGTCTGTCTTCATAGTCCTTTATTTTAAACAGGATATTTTATTACCCTGATTGGATGAGTCTGTTGATACATTTCAGAAATAAACTCTTTCCTATATTCATCCTCTGGCTCCTCCTTGTGGTCATTTGTTGTTGTTGTTTCTGCTTTTATCTTTTCTTTAGGTCCTCTGGTACCTCCAGGTTTAATTTTCAATTTTCTCCATTCCTTTTTGTAAATAATTTTGAATTCATTCCTATTCTGCTCATTGGGTACTATCCAATATAGGTCCCTCTTTGAAAGTGTTCTCTGACATAAGCATAATATGTGGGAATGGAATGATTATTGAAGAACAAAGTGAGAATACAACTTCCCATTGTGTAAACTCATTATTTCTTTTAATGTATCCCAGGTGAACAATACTTCTCTATTTAAAGCCTGTGTTCCCTTATTTTCTGCAATGAACAGTATTTTCTGAAGGATTTAATTCATGTGAGAGCAGCAAGGGAAGTCAAAGGTGATTTTAAGTTTTTGGCTGAGGAACTGTAAGTGTGAAGTTCTCATTTACTGAAATGGAGAAATGTAGAGTGAAATGATTGGAAAAGGGTTGTTCATTTTTTTAACATGTTAAGTCTGAAAATTCTATCACATATTAAGTGAATATGCCAAGTCTCCATTCAGATACCTGAACCTGGCGATCAAACTCTGGCATGAAGATATCCATTTGGAGGTCATCTATGTATAGCTATTACTTGAAGCCCTGAATCTGGAAGAGCTCATCCGGCAATGAGAATACACAGAAGATAGAGGGTCAAGGACTGAACCCTGGGGCTCAAAAGTATTTTGAAGTCAGCTAAGGAGGAATCAGCAAATCTGATGGAAGATTAGGTAATGAAGTAAAAGAAAAACAAGGTAATGGTGTCCTGGAGAGCAAAGTATTTTGGAGAAGAATTTTAAATTAAAGGGAATAATCAGTTATGTCAAATGCTGTTTATAGGTCGAGTAAAATGAATCCTGAGAAATAGCCATTGATGTGTTGATATAGAGGTTAAGAGTGACTTACTAGCATCTTACTAGAAATAGTGAGGGGAAAAGCCTGATTAAAGTGGGTTCCGGAAAACAGGAAGATCCAGCAGGCATGGACAGCTTTTGAACCCTTTTGTTGTTAAGACAGTTAGAGAAATGGGGTGATAGTGTGTGTGCGTGTGTCTGGCAGGGGTGTAAGCAAACATTTTTTGGCTTATTTTTAATGGAGATATTATACCATGTTTACAAGTTAAGGTGAGTAAACCACTAGAGATTAAAAAAATGATGATGACAGAGAGAGATATTTACAAGTTAAAAATATTTGACTAAGCAGATGGAATGGATTTCAATTTGTAGATGGAGATCGACTGTAGATGAGAGTGTGTAGAATTTAACCACAGAAAACGGTTGAAAATGATATTGCTTTACATATACAGACGTAAAATATTTTTTGTATATATGCTCATGGGGCAGAGGAAATGCTCTTCTGATATTTTGATTTTCTCAAGATAAGAGGCCAGGTTTTTAATTGAGTTTGAGAAAGGAGAACAGAAATTTGAGAATTGAAAAAGAAAGAGAAATTGGGAGTGATCTTCTAGCAGATTCACAGAATAGACTGATTAGTAAGACTGCTGGCAAATTATCATTCAAAAATGTAAAATAAGACCAGAGAATGCGGTCACATTTAGCTGCTCGTACGCAAGTACAGAGTAGGTAGAGTTGGATTCACTGGGATGCATTTTCCAGATAGGTACGATGAAGGAAGGGACAAGCATTGAACTTGTAGCTGTACATAAGGAAGTGATCATTATAATTGACCCTGACGAACGGTCTAAGCCAGGTAAAACAGGAAATGAGACATGAAGGATTTAGGACAATGAAAAGGTGGCATGGTCACTGAATTTGATATCCCAGGGGGCATCAAAGTGCCGTAGCCATAGACTCACTCTAGGGAATGAGCTGGAGAGAAAGGACTTGGTAGTTAGAGAGTAGAAATATAAAACTGAAGTAATAGAGGGGGTGCTCACATTGGTAATGAAATTGTCTGGATCTAGTGCAGCACTGTCCAATAGAATTTTCTGTGATAATGGAAATGTTATACATTGTGCTGTCCAGGTCCACAGCCAAGAGCCCCACCTGTGGCTACTGAGCACTTGAAGTATGACTGAGGAAATGAATTTTTCATTTTAATTCACTGAAGTTTAAATAGTCACATGTGACTAGTAACTACAATAATGGAAAGCATAGCTTTAATGAATGATCACCATAATGAGTGGTCGATTTGTGGTGTGGTCAAAGGTGACTGGAGGTAAATCCAGGACCTGAGAGCACAGGGTATTGGAATTTTCAGCTGCAAGAATACTGAAATTAGTGATAATCATGACGGGAATAGAAGTGAACAAGGAGATTTAAGACGTTTGAAAAAATGGTAAAGAAATGAAAAATGCCCTGGAATTTGTAGATGCTTGCAATGCATTGTGTTATTTGATAGTATAATATGATATAATGTGCTACAGAGGAGCTGGATATTTTTAAGGGGGAAAGTATAGACAGTAGTTTCTAAAATCAACTAATAACAGATAATATAGCATTTTAGGATCATAATAGTAGAAAGTGTGTAGGAAGTATGATCAATCTTCTTTGCTATAGAAATAATTAGGAGACAGATGAGATTCCTCATCATGGTTTTACCGAAGCATTATTTCTTTTTTATTTATTTATTTATTTATTTTTGCGGTACACGGGCCTCTCACTGTTGTGGTCTCTCCCGTTGCGGAGCACAGGCTCTGGACGCGCAGGCTCAGCAGCCATGGCTCACGGGCCCAGCCGCTCTGCGGCATGTGGGATCTTCCCGGACCAGGGCACGAACCCGTGTCCCCTGCGTCGGCAGGCAGACTCTCAATCACTGTGCCACCAGGGAAGCCCTGAAGCATTATTTCTTATAAGATAGTAAGAAATTAAATACTTTTTAAGGGAACTTTAAGGCATATGAAAGAATTAGGGAAATGAAAATGAAAACACAGTCTTTGCAAAATTAAGTGAAAGACCAGAACAAAGCAAAACACCCCTGAGTTCTCGTTTTGTTTTAATGGTCAGCTAATTTTTTTTTATTTTTTTTATTTTTAACATCTTTATTGGGGTATAATTGCTTAACAATGGTGTGTTCGTTTCTGCTTTATAACAAAGTGAATCAGTTATACATATACATATGTTCCCATATGTTTCCATTGCTGGGGTCTTCTCTGAGACTCCAGATCGCCCCCTGTCCCCGCCAGTGAGGGGAGTTCCCAGTGTGTGGAAACCGTTCCTCCTTCACAGCTCCCTCCCAGAGGTGCAGGTCCTCTCTCTTTCTCCCCCTTCCTTTTCTTTTTCCCTACCCAGTTATGTGGAGATTTTCTTTCCCTTTTGGAAGTCTGAGTTCTTCTGCCAGCGTTCAGTAGATGTTCTGTGAGAGTCATTCCACATGTAGATGTATTTTTGATGTATCTGTGGGGAGAAGGTGATCTCTGCGTCCCACTCCTCTGCCATCTTGATCCACAGAACTTTTCGTTACAGCACCTATAAAATTTTATTCAACCAATATTTATTGAGCACCTATTACGTATCAGGCATTGATTTAAATGATAGGGATGCAACAGGTTTCCAAACAGGAAAAAAACCCTGCCTGTATGGAACTAGACAAGGAGACAGAAAACAAAATGTAACATTTTAAACTACAAAGAGAAGCAAATTATTTGGAAAAGACATTTTTATATTTGTCTGATTAAATTATTTTATTAATGTTTATGAATCAGACTAGAACATAAAGTCCATTTCAAACTTTGGCAGAAATGGTTATTGGTATTCTGCTGAAGTTATTATCATTAAAAAATAACAACAACAACAACAACAAAAAAAAAAACTGCAGACCAGCAAAGGGTTGTGAAGATTAAGAATACAGATGTCATCTTGACTGGTGACTCTCATGAGTAGTTCTGAAACAATTAGACCATCAAAACAGGAGACTATAACCCATTGAACAAAATATGAAAGTGGAAGCCCACAAAGGTATACATATAAAAATGAATAAATTGAAATTTTGATGATGAATGGGATATTCACAGTGTTTAAAAATACCACCTGTGAAAGTGAAAATTGCACAGAACAATGTTACGCAGGAAAGGAAGACTTTATTCAAGGTTATTGCAGTAGGGGAAATAGACCAGAATTCAGTCTGAACTAAAAATCTGCTGAAACAAAAAGCAATAAGCTTTTAAAGAGATGGGGTAAAAGGGGGATCACATACCATCTATATGACTTTACTGAAAAGAAAATTAAACTTTCTCAGATATTCATAATAGGAGGTAGTTTCACAACTCGGAGCTAGGCACCCACTGAAATTTGGCTCCTACCCTCTCAAAGAAACTGAGAAACAAATGTGCAATCTTTCTTGATGATTGCATTTCAAAAGGATGGCTCCCAGGTCCTGGCGAAAGACATTTCTGGGCTGTAAAATATTTAAGAGGCTTCTTAAAAGATTTACATCTCTTCGGGGTAGAGAAAGAATTTCCAGTAGCAAGTTTCCTAGAGAAAATGCTCTAAAAAGGGGGAAGTCAAGAGTGCATCATCAGGAAGAATGAAACTTGTCTAAAGTTTAGTCAAGCTCAGGGGAATGTTAAGGCCATCTTGGTCTTTCGCAACAAAATATTAATTGATTACAAAGGGAAAAGAGAAGCTTTCCAGTGAAGTCTGGTAGGCACCACATTAACCATGTGAATAAAGTGAGCATCATCAATAATGGAACAAATAAAACTGCATCTTGTGAAAAGTTGCAGTGAGAAAAACAAAGCTTCGCTGCACGATTGCTCTGCTATTCGATAATCAGACAAATGTAAACTGAAGAACATTTTACAGAACATCCAGCTTGTAGTATTTAAAAGTATCAGGTCATGAATGTCAAGGAAGGCTAAGGAACTCTTCTAGATGCTGAGAGACTAAAGAGACAAAATAACGAAATGTAGAAAATGATTCTGATCTGGATGTTTCACTCCAAAGAACATTATTTGACAACTGGCAAACCTGGTAGAGAGTTAGAGATGGTAGCACTGTGTCAATGTTAATCGGTTGATCGATAATTGTATTGTGATTAAGTAGGGGATTTTTTGGGTAGGAAATATACACAAAAGTATCCAATGATACGTGAAATTTTATAATGAAATTCATCAAATTGGCAACTAATTCTCAAGAGGTTTGGAGAAAAGGTAATTTTTTTTTCCTGTACCTATAATCTTCTTATAAGTTTGTGATAGTTTCTAAATTAAGACAAACGTTGTATAAAGCCAACCAACAACATTTTTAACACTTTTTACCCAGAAAGTCCAATTTTAAAGTTTACATCATAGAAATAAAAGTGCTACTATTTAGAAAGATATTCAGAATATTTATTGCAGCATAGTTCATCTAGCAAAAATCTGAAAAAAGTTAATGCTCATCAATAAAGGAGTGAAAAATGTATGAATCCACACTATAATGCAACTCGGAACTATATGAAATTTCCATAGGATATTGTTAAGAATAAAAGAAAAACAAAGTAACAGAAAAGCAGACATAATTTGTTCACATTTGTTGTAAAAGAAAAGGTGAATTAAATCATGAATATAAATGCATGGGTTCACTCTGGATTACATTGTCACATAAAGCATCAGAGGGGTATATTTTAGATTGCTAACATGGGTTATTCTGTGGCTAGGAACCATGAAGATGATCGAGGGAAAATAGAAAAGTGAGGCTAGTGTTTAACTGCAATTTTAAATTCTTACTCCTGAAGATTAATGTTAGGCAAAAGAACTTTTATCCTTGATTATTCCACTATCACTTTTAAAATTTTAATATTGGCAAATCCATTTGAAAACCCTATTGCAAGTTTCAGAGTAAATTCTGTTTTCCTTGATGGCAGCACAGCTATTTTCTTTAGTTGGTCCTTTTATGAAGAACCTGCAGAAGAGAAGATGAATACTTAGTTAATCGTTGTTGCTGAAGACATCCATTTGTGTTTTCAGTTAATACCCTCCCTTTATTAAAAGGTAATTCAAATATTCGAGGAAGTTTCAAATACCTTGACTCATTAAACATTCCAATATCTCTGTAACTTAGTATTACTGTCTGTGATTGGCAGACAGTTCCCTGAGGGTCTGTTTGCAAATGACAGAGCTAAGAAGAAATTTGTGCCCATAATGCTATGCTAGTATTCTTTCCATTGTTCCATGTCATCCATTAGATTAAAAACAGATTGAGACACGTGAACTGCTCACTTAACGTTTCTTGGCTTTTCATATCTTATTGTACAATAGTGATAATAATATTTATCTCATGATATTGTTATAGAGATTAAATGAATTGATGTTTGTAAAGAACTCAATACACAAACTGACCCATGTAAGCCCTAAATAAATTGTACATTTGTTGTATTACTTATCTATAAAGCAACATGTTAAATACAATAGTAAAGTTATCTCTAAAATACTGTAGTCTTAGTGATTTATTCTGTTAGGAATTTATTTAAACTTAGAAAAAAAGTTCAAGAAGGTATCATGGAAAAGAGACCCATGATCATCAAAGCTCCCAGAATAATAATAGACAAGTAAGTATTGGATTTTCATATTGGAAAATACACTGTTATATTTGAACTTATGCACCTTTATATTTGAATTTTGTATAGGTGGTGTTGAGTGAATCTGGCATGAGGAGAAAACCCAGGTTAGCATCTTCATAAGTAGCCAATCAGGTCATGTCCAGTGATAAAACTCTACCCTTTCTACACACATCCATAATTTTATTCTCCATTCCAAAGATGTCTTCAGTTGACTTCCTTAGATTGATTAATTTAGAGCAGTGAGATAGAAAATAAGTAATATTTAATGATGAGATAGGAGTGAAGGGAAAATCAGTTTTGCGAGTTTGTTAGCATGTCTGGTACAAGCAGTCTAGTGTCCATAGAATTGTTCTTGGCATATATACTCTCAGTTAAAATTAAACAGGAATGATCATATTTTAGCATCCTACTAGTCATTCAAATTTACCTAATGTTTACTGAGGAATTATTACATGCCTGACACTGTCCTGGGTATTTATTTCAAGCAAACTGTTTTTAAGGTAAAACTTTCATGAAAATATAGTTGAAAATTTTAACATATAGTCATTAAGTTTGTGATTCAGATTCATTGTTGTGGGGAATTTAATCTGTTTAATTAAATGATATATAAAAGATATGCCACATAGTTATTCTAAC
Organism: Grampus griseus; assembly: GCF_964374135.1. NCBI lineage: Eukaryota > Metazoa > Chordata > Mammalia > Artiodactyla > Delphinidae > Grampus > Grampus griseus. The sequence goes on along the minus strand of NC_139005.1, from coordinate 7,700,633 downwards.
TGCTCATTAACACAGCTCCCTGAAATTTCTGGAAACTTGACTTTCTTTCAGGTTTAGGAACCCTGAGTTTGAGAAAATACTTGGACCAGGTTGTTAGCTTGGGAAAGCTCAGGTTAAGCATTAAAATTGTGTTCATATCTGAGCATACTACCTGAGTCATATGGTATAACTCCAAGAATAATGAAGCCAAAAAAGAGGCCCCTGGAATATATCATGACTGGCCTGAAAGCAGAATTTTTCTTAGGGAAGCACCTGCATGGTTGTAGAAAGTCTATCTTGATACTCATTCATTCAGATGGTATCATTTACAACTGTGGGCTCAGTGATACTTAGGGAAAAAAAATCTATTCCTTGATCTGGCCTGGAAAAATGTTACTAATTGATCTTTACTTTATTCTCCTTTGGCACACTTTAAATAAATATATCCTGCTTGATTTTCTCGTGGGGTATTTATGCCTGCTTTTGCACAAATCCATATCTACAACCGATATTTTTCAATATAGTAGTCGTGCAACAAGCGAAAGTAAATAGTTTTGTTGTACTAAAAAATATTAGATTAACATAATACTGAGCTTTGAAAGAAGAACTTGATTTTTAGGAAAAAATCTAATTTAAAAGAATAGAACTCATCCAATATCTGCTCTCAGGTTGCGACGGAATTAAACTAGATATCATTAAGAAAGATAACTAGAAAATCCCAACTACATGGAGATTAAACAACACACTTCTTTTTTTTAAATTTTATTGGAGTATAGTTCAGTTAAAATGTTGTGTTAGTTTCAAGTGTACAGCAAAGTGGTTCAGTTATACATATACATATAGTCATTCTTTTTTAGATTCTTTTCTCATATAGGTTATCCCAGAATATTGAGTAGAATTCCCTGTGCTATACAGTAGGTCCTTGTTGGTTAACTATCTTATATACAGTGGTATGTGTATGTTCATCCCAAGCTCCTAATTTATCCCCCCGCACTATGTTTCCCCTTTGGTAACCATAAGTTTGTTTTCAATATCTGTAAGTCTGATTATGTTTTGTAAATAAGTTCATTTGTTTCATTTTTTTAAAAAAAATAGCTTCCACATATGAGTGATACCTTTGTCTTTCTCTGTCTGACTTACTTCACTTAGTATGATAATCTCTAGGTCCATCCATGTTGCTGCAAATGGCATTAGTGTCTTCTTTTTTCATGGCTGAGTAATATTCCATTGTGTATATATATATATATATATATATATATATATATATATATATATATATATATATATATATATATACTACATCTTCTTTATACATTCCCCTGTCAGTGGACATTTCAATTGCTTTCATGTCTTGGCTATAGTAAATAATACTGCAATGAACATTGGGTTGCATGTATCCTTTCAGATTATGGTTTTTTCCAGATATATCCCTTGGAGTGGGATTGTTGGATCATATGGTAGTTCTGTTTTTAGTTTTTTAAGGAACCTCTGTACTCTTCTCCATAGTGGCTGTACCCATTTACATTCCCATCAACAGTGTAGGAGGGTTCCCTTTTCTCTAAACAACACACTTCTAAAAGCAGTCCTTAGAGGGAAATTTATAGAATTGAGTGCATATATTAGAAAAGAAGAGAAATTTAAAATAAATAATCTAAGTTTCCACCCTAGCAAACGAGGGGAAAAAAGAGAAAATTAAACTCAAGGTAAGCAGAAGAAAAGAAATAATAAGAATTAGAGCAAAAAAATCAATGAAATTGAAAACAGAATGTGAATATAGAAAGACAATGAAACCAAGAGTGGGTTCTTTGGAAATATCAATAAAATTCATAAGCCTCTGGCCCAGCTAACTAAGAAAAAAAAGAGAGAAGACACAAATTACTAATATCAGAAATGGAGCAGGGGATATCACTACAAATTCCACGGACATCAAAAGGATGATACAAGAATATTATGAACAATTCCATGCTAACAAATTTGATTACCTAAGTGAGATGGGCCAAGTCCTTGAAAGATACAATCTCCCAAAACTCACAAATGAAGAATGACTGGATGGGAAGGTAGGATTTGGCAAAAAGTATTCTGTTGGGCGAAGGAAGGTGTTTTCAGGGAGAGCAACATGAGAATCTTCGCTTCATTCTCCACCCAGATGTGTTTATCTCACAATCACATGGTAGCAGGCTCTTTCTTTAAGCCCTCACATTACCACTAGAGTGCACCAGTTCACAAGTGGAACTGAGGTCAGCAGGGAGAGTCCTTGCTGGAACAGAGAAAAAGAAGGCTGAAGGCAGTATTGTCAGAAAATCAGCCTGCTGATTTCATTTACTCCTAGGTAGTAATTTGAAACACAAAATCATCAAGAAGTGTGCCTTAACTCACTGACTCCCTCGCATCTATTAATTAATCTAATTCTTTTCTTGAGGCATGCAGAAACAATCTAGTTATGTTTGTTTAATATTGAATCATCATCTATACTGATCTGGTCATTGAGCTCAGTACTGTCACATACTATCTATTAACATCTTCCTTCATTCTCCAAGTCTATTAGGCAGGGACAGTGGATCATTCTTTTAAAATTTAGTTTTTAGGACTACCTTCCCTACCAAAAAATTAAAATTATTAAAATAAAATGAACTAAAGTAACAGATTTAGAATTTTTCTGTATTATTTAATACAACATGAGTTAACTGAATATGCATTTCAAGTTTATGGCTGAAAATAATCAATATCTATGCTATTGATTTAGTAATTTCATTGTACTAAAGCCAGCTTCCCTGAAATCAAATCATTTCTTTTTTTCAGTTTTATTGTTTGAAAAATATATATGCCACAAATAAATGTATTGCTTTATAAACATGTTTCCTCTTCAGAACACTACTTACAAAAATAAACACCAAAAAACTTAAAAGAAAATAACTTACAAAAGCTTAAATTGAGGGCTTCCCTGGTGGCGCAGTGGTTGAGAGTCCGCCTGCCGATGCAGGGGACACGGGCTCGTGCCCCGGTCGGGGAAGATCCCACATGCCGCGGAGCGGCTGGGCTCGTGAGCCATGGCCACTGAGCCTGCGCGTCCGGAGCCTGTTCTCCACAACGGGAGAGGCCACAACAGTGAGAGGTCCGCATACCGCAAAACAAAAACAAACAAAAAAACAACAACAAAAAAGCTTAAATTGAAATATCATCCGTGCCAATCTGTTTTGGAGACCCTATGCCAAATACCCTTTAACAGGCCTGAAGACTCTAACATTATTGTAAAATTAATACATTTTCTCTCTCTCTTTAAGAAGTAAAAAATGGAATTAATGAATTGTGTGTTAGGTATTGAGTCAAAGTAGGTCACAGTAAGAGCTATGTAAACCTTTGCTAAAAAGTTACATTTCAAAAATTGCGACAAATGAAAATATGTGATGTTTTCTTTTTTCTGAGAAGTCATTGTCCTAAATGATGCTGACTCCCTGTTTCATGTTCTACTGAGAAAACAAAGTAGAACATGTTCCAGCCCAAATAATATCTGAATGTTTAATATTCTTTTGATTGAAATCAAAACAGTGAAAAAAGAAAACAAATCTATATCTAGTTCTAATTTATTCAGAATCTTAGAATTTGACATTTTTATCTCATTTTTCATTTAAAAATAAATAAAAATTAGGACTATCCCAGTAAATGGAGAAATGGAGATATAATTCTGGCAATGGAAATATATATATATATATATATATATATATATATATATATATATATACACACACATACACACACACACATACACACACATATATATATGGACACACATACATATATATATACTTATGGGAGAAAATTAACAAAAATCTCACCAGTGAGTATGAAATTTCAATGCAGACTCATGAAAATAACATTCTACATAAATCCTCCACTGTCATTTCAGATCACATAGCAGGCTACATATTACAATTACAAATATGACTAATCTAAATATAATAAATAAAGCTTCCAAGAAAGTTCATATGGGACAAAGAATAACCTTTATGCATATTTCACATGAGAAAAATGATAGTGGTGGAGTCAGAGGGAGTCAGATAGTGGTGGAGTCAGAGGGAGTGCTAGAGGTAGTGAAGATGGGAATTTCGATATTAATGATATTATTAGTCCTACTTCTCTAGCAAACAAAGAAAGTTTATAAAGGAAAGGATAAGATCATTATATCAAATTCTTCTGAGAAGTCCATTAAGAAGAAAATTGAGTACCGAATATAGAATGTAGCAATAGGTCAATAATGACCATGACAATATTGGAAACATGATTTTAAGATTTATCCAGAAGAAGACAGCAGAAAAGCCAAGATTACTTTCCCCCTGAAGAAATAACATTGTAGTATCTTCAGCTATCAGATATTAAAGGATAATAATAACAACACCGATAACAACAGCAATAATGTTAATATCTTCCCAAACTAAAAAACGATCACCATATAGGTCTCAGCTCAATTTTTAATTTTTGAATAGTCAGACTGGTTGTGAAGACTAGACGTCAATCAAGTAGATCTGCCAAAAACTCATGCAAAGGCCAACCTGTTCATCACACAGTAGGTCAGCAATCTACATACCACTGCTCCTTGAATTTCTATCATTCTCCTATGAAAAAGGTATGAAAAGTCTTGAGGATAGAAACTTAAATTACAATAAATGTTTGGTGGTTAACTGACACAAGAAGAGAAATCAGTGCAATACAAACCGTATGAAAAACTTTGATTACTCAGACTAGATCCCCTGCAAATCCACCAGTATCATCTGCCCAGAAAAAAAAAAAAGAAGAGTAGGAGATTTTCCACAGGCTCAAGCTGGGTATATAACGAAGCATTGGTAATGAAGTTGTTTGGGAGATACAGAGTCATGGCATCTTTCAAAGCAAGGTAGAAGTGAAAAAGCACATGGCACCCCAAAGCTAAAAGGCTTCTGTGTCTTATTCTTGGACTTGGTATTGCACATTGTTTCTCCAGTGTCTGATTCTTTCCTGGGCCCTACTGTAGCCACAAATCTGAAGTCTAGAAGAATTCTGAATGATTCAGAGAAGTCAGCTTTTCTAATATGACCACCCTCAATCTACTCACTTTGTTGCTATCATACGCACACATTGATTTATTAATTAATTCAAAAAATAATTAGTGAACATCTATTCCCTGGCAATGTTCTAGGTACCGGGGATGGAGCATTGAATACAACAAAACTGATGATCTCCTGCTGCTTACACGCATATGGAGGGAAATAAGCAATAAACCAACAAACCAACCAAACAAACAAAAAACTATATAATTGATGAGGAAATGCCTTGAAGGAAAATAAAGCAAGGTCCCAGCATAAAAATGGGCAGTGGGTTTGCAATTTCTGCAAGGGCAGAAGTTGAAAGATCACAATTAAAAACCTGTTACAATGACAGGCAAGAGTTGGTTGAAATACAGTGGTAGCACTGGAGCTGGAGACTGTGTGTATAAAGGAAGAACTCACAGATGGGTTAGATGTAGTATTGAAGACAAAGAGAGGAGACATTGATGCTTCAGGATTTTTTGGTCTGAGTTACTGGGATGAAAATACCATTAATTGAGACATCAATAACTGGAAAATGACCCTGTATGAAAGGCAAAATGTAAAGATTAGTTTTGAACATTTTAAGTACAAGATGCCTATCTGACTTTGAAGTAGAGAGGTTGGGGGAGCAGTTGATGGAGAGGTATGGAATGAGAATGTAGGCAGCATTTAGGCTGAATGGGCTCATCTAAGAAGCTGATGAGTATTAAAAGAAAACAAAAGAGGAAAGAAAGGATTCTGCAGATAGAAGAAGTACCCAGTAACTTAGAAGCAGAGAGAGTTTCATGCAAGTCAAATAGAGAGAGGGAGTGAGAGAGAGCAAGGGAGAGAGAAGGAGGGATGGAGAGAGAGAGAAAGAAATCTAGAGTTGTATATACTTCTAAAAAGAGACATTCCAATGTGGTTTTGTGTTATTCCCCAGCTAGATAGATCTATTCAGGCACAGGTAAAATGTAGGCACAAAAGTGGATTAAATTACAGAGGAATAACCAAATTATATTGGTTAAGTCACCTAGCTATGACAAGAAACATGCAAAGGTGATTCTGTTGTTACTAAAAGAAATTTACAATCCCAGTTTGTGCTCATACAGATACAAACATTTAAGAAAAAAGTTTTTTTTTTTGCTTCACTGGATTTTAAGGTGCATTGGGTTCTATATTTATACTCCTTATCATCCTTCTCATTTTATTATCCTTTCAATTAATTCAATTATTTGCTATTTTGACCTATGTTTTGCATTAGGGTTTAATTATAATAGTGTTGCAAACTGTAACTTATTATAATAAGTTATAATTAGAGTTACAAACTATGACCTTAGTTACTTCTTTATCTTGAGATTTGAATGAAACTGTAAACTTCCAGTACCCCTAAAAAAATACCCTTTAAATGTGTAACTTCCTGTTTCTAAGAAAAGAAGTTCAATTAACTTCCTATAAATTACGTAGCTTTTGTGGTGAACTCAAGAGAAACATGTAAAGGAAATGGAAGTGTAGAAGTTACATCCTTATTTGAGCGCAAATAAATTCTGAGACTTTAATGAAAAATGAAAGGTGAGTTTTCCTAAAACCTGGCAACTTGAAAAGTTGTTCCAACATTGAAAGCAAGATTGTTACCTATATTGTCTACAACTGGTTTATTATACAGCCCCTTAGCAAGGCTTATTATTAAACCTCTCCTTTTTACCAACTTGGGTAATTATGTCATTTTAGAATTATACTTTTGCAGGTAAAATGATTTATTTATAAGGTTTATATCTTAAATTGGACTATAGATGTCCAGGGCAGGGACCATGGCATTCATCCACTTCTCATGGTTCTTATTTTTCTGATATTTTTTGAGAAGCATGGGACACTAGTGCTTTACAGTTGAAAATCGGGATAAATAAAGATATTTCCTATTTTATTCATCAATTTAATATTGGATATGTTCTGTTGTAGTTTTGGATATTAGGTTCTTATTGACTTTACCATTCAATCATATTCAATTCAGTCCACCTATCATTCAAACCAATTAGTCACTTGGTCAATGAAACAAATTTATATAGATATGTAGCCTCAGTTATGATAATTATAAACATAAATTTTGTTTTCCCAGCATTTTTCTTCCTATTTCTTTGGAAAAATCATCTGCACACATAATATGGCCTTGGGAGGTTGTCAGCCAGACTATACCATACTCCTGGTTAAAGTGATTTCTTAAAAAAGGGCAGATGACCAGTGGGTACGTGAAAAGATGCTCAACACCACTAATCATCAGGGAAATGTAAATCAAAACCACAATGAGATATCACCTCACACCTGTCAGAATAGTTATCAAAAAGACAACAAATAACAAGTGTAGTGAGGTTATGGAAAAAAGAGAACCCCGGTGCACTGTAGGTGGGAATGTAAATTGGTGCAGCCATGGTGGAAAACAGCATGGAGAGTCCTCCAAAAATTAAAAATAGAACCATATGATCCAGCAATTCCATTTTATCTGAAGCAAATGAAAAACTTAATTTGAAAAGATGTATGCACCCCTATGTTCACAGCAGCATTATTTACAATAGCCAAGATATGGAAGCAACCTAAATGCCCATAGATAGATGGATGGATAAAGAAGATGGAATAGAATATTAGCCACAAAAAGAATGAAATCTTGCCATTTGCAACAAGATGGATGGACCTGGAGGGTATTATGCTAAGTGAAATAAATCACACAAAGACAAATGCTGTATCATTTCACTTATACATGGAATCTAAAAGAATAATGAACAAACACAACTAAACAGAAACAGAGTAATAGATACAGAGAACAAACGGTTACCAGAGGGGAGGGGAGTGGGTGGAGGAGTGAAATTGGTAAGGAAGATTAAAAGATACAAACTTGCCTCACTTTGGTGTACAGCAGAAAGTAACACAACATTGTAAATAAACTGTACTCCAATAAAACAAAATTAATTTTAAAAAGACACAAACTTTCAGTTGCAAAATAAATGAGTCACAGTTACGAAGTGCACAGTGTGGAGAATATAGTCAATAATTACGTAATATCTTTGTACGGTGACAGATGAAAACTAGATTTATCATGAGGGTCATTTTGAAATTTATAGGAATATTGAATCACCATGTTGTGTACCAGAAATTACCGTAGGGTTGTAAGTCAACCATACTTCAAAAACAAACAAACTCATAGAAAAAAAGATCAGAATAGTGGCTACCAGAGTTGGGGGGTGTGGGGGGAAAGGAAATTGTATGAAGAAGATCAAAAGTTACAAACCTCCAGTTATAAGATAAATAAGCCCTAGGAATGTAGTGCACTACATAACAAAGATAATTAACACTGCTGTACATTACATGTGAAAGTTGTTAAGAAAGTAAATCCTAAGAGATCTCATCGCAATAAAAAATATTCTTCTTCTATTTCTTTAATGTTGTATCTATATGAGATGATCAATGTTCAGTCAACCCATTGTTGGAATCATTTCATGATGTATATAGGTCAAATCATTGTATTGTATACCTTAAACTTATACAGTGTTTTATGTCAATTATATCTCAACAAAAAAGGATGGATGAAGCTGCTGCTAAGAAAAAATATGGATCTATATATTCTGACCTCAGTAAATAGAACCATGTTTGCTTTTCTTCTGTATGAGTCATTTTTATATTTTCTACAAATGTGGGGTGTTTCATGCAAAAATATGCATTTCCATGTGTTTATTGGAGAGTCAAAACATTCATTGTAAGTATCCTCCAAAATGTCAAATGCAAGAGAGTTGGAGAAGCAGCTATTGTCAAGATACAGGCTACAGAAAAATTCTACATTTTCTCATTCCTTTGTAGTATTGCTCCCAAGAAGAAAAGATTACATGAATCATGCAAAAAATAAATAGACCAAGGATGAAACTCCATTTTTTTTTTGCTAAGCTTTGCCCCCAGTATTTGTTCAGACTGTGTTTCAGGTCAGTTTCCTCAGGAAACAGACTCTCAGATGGAGGTTTGCATACAGGACGTTAATTCGGGAGGTACCTCCAAATCAACACCTGTGTGTGAGAAAGAGAAACTTCTGTTTGGGTAGAGGGAAACTTTGAACTGTGATTCATTTCCAACAAAAGCTTCAGTTGCCACTATAGGGAGCTCTGAAACTGAGTGGTCCTTTTAATTTGTCCTGATATAAGGCGAGAGGTCTAGGTGTTTATAGTCTCACATGAAATAGTCATTTGATGCAGTTGTTCCTGAGGGGGGGAGCGTGACTTTGAGAAGGTGGTATCTTTTGGCAAAAAGCCATACCATAGAGATTCAGCTGAAGACTCTGAGGTGCCAACTTCTATCAACTGAGGGAGTGAATTCTTCAGTCGAGAATGGGGCCATGACACTGCATCCGCTGCAGATAGAAAATTACTTTCTAAATCAAAAGATAGAAAAGTCGGAACATATATATGTGTGTGTGTGTGTGTGTGTGTATACACACACACACACACACATACATATATATATAATTTTCTTGATTAGAATCCTTTGCTTAGGGCTAGAACCATATATCTAAATGTCTATTAAAAATACCCAGGTGAATCCCCCAGAGTCCAGAAACTGACCTCATCACTTTGATTCTCCCCTGAGTCCAATCTCTATTCTCTATATTATTTAAGGAATACTGCCCACATTGTCTGTATCAAAACACGAGGACCATATCTGACCTTCTATTTCTGCATCTCCTCTCCTTGAATTCCCTTATCCAGTTAATCATAGACTGTTTTACTAATCGTGTCTTTAATTCGACAACTTTCCTTCATCTCTACTGCCACACACTTGTCTTGAATACAATCACCTTTTTATGGCAACAATTTATTCCAGTACATCCTATATTACTCAGCCTGAGTGATTCCTCTAAAAATGAATATCCGATCCCAGTTAGTACCCGATTTAGAATACTTTAGAGACTTACCACTGTACTTAGAATAATTCTAAACCATTTAACAACATTTATTTTGGTTCTTTGTAATTTAACTCTGTCCTCTGCTTCACTCTTTCATCTCACTTCATTCCAGCTTGTTGGATTTCTGTCAGTCCCTCTAGTTGGCTATTCCTCCTCCCATATTTGAGATTTGTACTATTTGTCCCTGTTTAAAAGCTCTTCTTCCGTCTTATTTACCTGGAAAATCTATGTTCAGATTTACTCCTCATATTAAATACTACTTTTTACATAAAACTATTCTCATACTTGAGAAATTCCCCAATATGTTTCTATAGCTCTCTTTATTTTTATTATCAAAATAATAAACATACTTCATCATAATTACACATAAAATTTTCTAGCCAAACATCAGCGGGAATGGAATTATGATCTACGAAAAGCTATCCCTTTATAAAGTCAATAAGAACATTGACAAAAAATGTCAAAATCAACTTTCTCAGAATGCTGGAAATTCACCAAAGACTTTCAAAAATATACTATAAGTTATTCAAGAAAACAGCTGCATCTCATCAAGAACAGTGACTGTTGTGGAGTTTTCACTTGCTCTGTTCCCATCCCCTTCTTCTCAGCTTCATAGTAGCCTTGAAAACCAACAGTCTTGCAACTACAGTAGCTGTGAAAACCAGCAGCAGAACAGGAACTGGAGGGGACAGAAAGAATTTGGAAGTCCTCAAAAAATGAATCTCAGAGTAGTCATTATTTGAACTAGCTGGATTCCCTGGAAATTCCCATCTGTAGGGCATGATTTTTCTTGACCTGAGAGAGTCAAACATAACTTGCTCAGTGCAAACAGCCTTTTCCCCAGGGGCATTTGTCAAAAACGATCTGTACCAATTGCTGAACATTATAGCTTCCTGAGGTAGCAATAAGTGTTGGGGCAAAGAAAAGGCTGATTAAAAAAAAAACTTAAGAGAGAAACATGGGGATAAGATGCTCATAGAGGGCTTTGAAAAATTTAACATACTGCTAAAAATATGGAATGCTTCGTGCATGTGTATGGCTGTGAACATGCTCAAGGAAGACCTGAGAAGGCCCTAAATTCTCACTTCTGACTGACCTTAAGGCTCTGTGCAAGCAAAGGTTAAGACAGAGCTTTTCAATCAGCTATTTTAAATATGTTCAAAGGACTAAAGCAGCCATGTTCTCAACCATGTATGAGAATAACGTCTCAGCAAGTAGAAAATCTCAATAAAGATATAGAAATCACAAAAAAGAAACAAATAGAATTTCTGGAGTTGAAAATTACAAGAAGTGAAATTAAAAATTGACTAGAAGGGCTCAACAGCAGTTTTGGCTAAAGAAAGAATCAGTGAACTTGAAGGTGAATTGACTGAGATTATCAAGTCTGGGGAACAGAAGAAAAAAAAAAGAATGACGAAAAATGAACTGAGCCTCAGAGAGCTGTGGAACACTAACAAGCATATCAATCTAGGTATATAGGAGCCTCAGAGGAGAGGAGGGGTGGAAAGGAGTAGAAAATTTGTTTAATTATAAGTATATAAGTTTCAGGTGTACAGCATTATAATTCAATGCCTGTATACACTACAAAGTGATCACTAAATACCAACCATTATTTTACAGTTGAACTTCTTCAACCGTTTCACCCAGCCCACCAACCCCCTTCCCCTCTGGTAACCAATAATCTGACCTCTTTACCTGTGAGTTTGTTTTTGTTTATTATTCTTGTTCATTTTGTTTTGTTTTTTTGATTCCGCATATAAGTGAAATCATATGGTATTTGTCTTTCTTCCTCTGATTTATTTCCCTTAGCATAATACCTTCAAGTTGCATCCATATTGTTGCAAATGGCAGGATTTCATTATTTTTTATGGCTGAATAGTATTCCATTGTGTATCTATATCACAGCTTCCTTACCCTTTCATTCACTGATGCACACTGTGCCGTTTCCATATCTTTGTTATTGTAAATAATGATACAATGAACATGGGGATGCATATATCTCTTCAAATTAGTCTTCCAATAAATACCCAGAAGTGGAATAGCTGGCTCATACGGTAGTTGTATTCATAATTTTTTGAGGACTCTCCATACTGTTTTCCATAGTAGCTGCCCCAATTTACAGTTCCACCAACAGTGTACAAAGGTTCCCTTTTCTCCACATCCTCTCTAACATTTGTTATTTTTTGCCTTTTTGATGATAGCCTATTCTAACGGGTGTGTGGTGATATCCCATGGTGCTTTTCATTTGATTTGCATCATGAATAATTAGTGATGCTGAACATCTTTTCATGTTCCTGTGGCCATCTATCTGTCTTCCTTGAAAAAATGTCTATTCAGGTCTTCTGCTCATTTTTAAGTTGGGTTGTTTGGGTGGTTTTTTTTTTTTTTTTGAGGTGTATGAGTTGATAATATATTTTAGATATTAACCTCTTGTTGGATATGTGATTTGCAAATATCTTCTACTATTCAATAGGTTACCTTTTTTGTTTTGACAGTGGTTTCCTTTGCTTTGCACAAGTTTTTAACTTAATATACTCCCATTTGTTTATTTTTGCTTTTGTTTCCCTTGCTTTTGGAGTCAGATCCACAAAAACACCATGAAGACTTATGTCAAGGGGTGTACTGCCTACACTGGGAATTTTGTGGCTTCATGTCTTACATTTAAGTCTTTAATCCACTTTGAGTTTTTTTGTGTGTATGATATAAGATAGTAGTCTAGTTTCATTCTTTTGCATATAGCTGTCCAGTTTTCACAGTATCATTTTACTAAAGAGTCTATCTTTTCTCCATTGTATGTTCTTGGTTCCTTTGTCATAAATCTATTGTCCATAATAATGCAGGTTTATTTCTGGGCTCTTAATTCTATTCCACTGACCTCTGTGTCTGTTTTTGTGTTAGTACCATAGTATATATGTTTGTTTCCTATAGCTTTGTAGTATGGTTCAACATCAGGGAGAGTAATACTTCCAGTGCTGCTTTTCTTTCTCAAGGTTGCTTTGTCTGTTTGTGGTCTCTTGTAGTTCCATACAAACTTTAGGATGATTTGTTCTAGTTTTGTGAAAAATGTCATGGGTATTTTGATAAGCATTGCATTGAATCTGTAGACTGTTTGTAGTACAGACATTTTAACAATATTAGTTCCCAATACATGAGCACAGGATATCTTTCCATTTATTTGTGTCTTCTTCAATTCCTTTCATCAGTATCTTATAGTTTTCAGAGTGCAGATCTTTTGCCTACTTTGTTAAATTTATTCCTAGGTATTTTATTCTTTCTGGGCCATTGAAAATGGGACTTATATTCTCTGATAGTTTGTTATTAGTGTGTAGAAATGCCACAGATTTCTGTATATTGATTTCGAATCCTATGACTTTGCCGAATTCATTTACTACTTCTAGCAAGTTTCTTGGGGTGGAGTTGTTAGGGTTTCTTGTTCCTGACCTTAGAGGAAAAGCTTTCAGCATTCACCATTGAGTACGATGTTAGCTGTGGGTTTGTCATATATGACCTTTATCGTGTTAAGGTACGTATTTCCATGCCCGCTTTGTTGAGAGTTTTTGTCATAAATGGATGTTGAACTCCATCAAATGCTTTCTCTGCATCTATTGAAATGATGTGATTTTTACCTTACAGTTTGTTAATGTTGGAGTACCAGTCCTTAAATAATTTGATTACATAATAAATTTCTAGTTGCCTAACTTGAGGGCAATAATCTTGCAGTATGGAAATGCAGCAACAATGACAGCCACACAGACAAAAGCAGTATGTGAAACAACAGTTGAAAACATGGGTTCAAAAGTCAGGTTGTTTAGTAAAATGTACTTCTTTTTTTTTGGCGGTACATGGGCCTCTCACTACTGTGGCCTCTCCCGTTGCAGAGCACAGCCTCCGGACGCGCAGGCTCAGCAGCCATGGCTCACGAGCCCAGCCGCTCTGGGGCATGTGGGATCTTCCTGGACCGGGGCACGAACCCGCTTCCCCTGCATCGACAGGCGGACTCTCAACCACTGCGCCACCAGGGAAGCCCAATAAAATGTACTTCTAATGAGCAAGTTATTTATTTATTTGAGGTAAAAAAAAAAACCTGTTGTGTTTGTTTCTGTGCAGTGTTTACAATATAAATAGAGCTGGCTGAATGAATTGTGAAATATTGAATTAAATGTGGTTATTTAAAAGTAGCTTGTGTTTTTTTAATATTTCTCATATTTTCCCTTTCACTGTTCTCTGTCCCCTTACAGTTACTTCTTTATTATAGAAACTATTCTTAGATATAGATTTATGTCATATAATTGAAATATTTCTCTAGCAATAGGTACTGTAAGATGTTTAGAAGAAAAGATATTATGCAAAAGAATTAGGAAGATTAAACCATTCATAGGAGTGGGGAAGAAAACCATAGAAGATAGAAGAAGAAAATAAAATCAGCAGTTAAGCAGTAACGTCAGTAGACAAGAAATAAAATTTATGGGCTTGGCAATAAAGGATAATTAGCTCTGAGGTGGCTTTTAGAAAGCAGTCAAAAAAAGTTCAAACTGAATATAGGGAGAAACGCTATATCCATGAATTATGGTTGCCAGATATATTCACTTTCAGCATGATTTTATATGTGTGTCATTGTGTGTTTTGTATAGGAAAATGTTGTAGGAGAAACGGGAGAGGTTGATTATTCTCACAGCAGGGACTTTTAGCTTATGCTTCTGTAAATATATCATATTGAACTATAACATCCTTCTTTTATCATAAACACAAAGTTAGGCTGGATAAATATCACAATAATACTAAATCCTTGTCAGTTTGCTTTTCATATTTAGGTCTACAATCCATGAGGAATCAATTTGTGTGTGTGTCATAGGGATCAAGTTAGTTTTTTCTCACATGGACATCCAATGTCCCAGCACATTTATTGGAAAGGGCATCACCTAGTCAATACCTTGCCATATCACTTGGATCATAAAATAGTCTTTGCGTACGAATGGGTATCTCTACTCTGCTCTGTATATCAACTTCTCTATCTGTACCATGACACACACTCTCTAAACTACTGTAGGTTTATAACTATTGATGACTGGTAAAGCAGGTCTTGCAATCTTGTTCTTTGTTAGGAGTGCTTGGACCACTTACAGACTTTTGAAAAGTTAACTAAACTTAGTACCAGTTTGTCAACTTTCAGTTTAAAACTTGTTAAGATTTTTGAGTGGGATTACAATGAATTTAAAAATCAATTTGAGAAGAACGGTAAAGCTTACAATATTAAGTTCTCTAATCCTTAAGCAGGATATGTTTATTATTTGTGTCAATATTTCATAGTTTTGTTAAATGTCTCTTGCTAGACTTATTCTTTTTTTTTTTTTTTTTTGCGGTACGCGGGCCTCTCACTGTTGCGGCCTCTCCCGTTGCGGAGCACAGGCTCCGGACGCGCAGGCTCAGCGGCCATGGCTCACGGGCGCAGCCGCCCCGCGGCACGTGGGATCCTCCCGGACCGGGGCACGAACCCGTGTCCCCTGCATCGGCAGGCGGACTCTCAACCACTGCGCCACCAGGGAAGCCCCTAGACTTATTCTTTAATATTTGATTTTTTGATACAGTTGAGAATGTCTCTTTTAAAAAATTTATCTTATATTTCTTATTCATTTATATAAATTCAATTATATATACATTTATTCCTCTACTATCAAGAAAATTAGGTAAACTGTCTTAAATATTCTAATAGTTTACTTAACAGTTTATAGATTCATTGGAGTTTCTTATGTACTCAATAATGTCAACTGTGAAAACTAAAATTTATGAATCTACTTCTGAGAAGATATGAAGTATTTTCCCTATTCTCCCCACTAAGTACAACAAAATCCCTGGATATGACATATGAAATAACCATAAGAAGAGTGAAAGATGGTGAGGATAAGGCTGACGGGAGAATTCAGGACTAGAAAAGTGGTGCGGTGGTGAGTGCCATGGGTTTTCTTTTTGTCTCATTTATCCCCGACACGGAGCTGAAGAAGCCAGCAACCCAGAAATGCCAACCAGTGAAAACAGAAAACCATCCACAAAATCCTGCTCTCCACCAAAAATCCAGGAAAAGGGCAGCCTAGCAAAACAGAAAACTTGTAGCTAACAACTACTCTACTCCAGCCAAGCACCACAGAAAAAAAGCATGGTCCCACCGTCATGCACAGCAGCAAAGTCCAAGGTGCAAACCTGAATTGCCACACTTGCCTGTCTGTAACAAGACACTCCAACTGCCCCCACTCCTAACGGGATGGTGTTAGAGACAGCCACCTAAGGGCCCCAGACATTCATTCTCACTGGGCAGTAATGAATGCCCTCCCTCCCCAGGGAGTCACTGGCAACTCTGTGCAAAAGCTAGACTTCTCCTACCCAGCAGCTGGTGTCAGAGGAGGACTTTTACCAATGCCCAGTGGTGTTAGGTTGTACAAATATTTGCAAATGAAACAACACATTTCTAAATCATTCATGGATCAAATGGGAAATCTGAAGAAAAGTTAAAAGGACATTGAACTGAATGCAGTGTTTTTCTGACTTGATCTTTTTATATTCTCTAGAAGAATCTGAAATTTCTTATTTCTTCCTTAAATGTTTGGTAGGTGGGAACGTAAAACTATCCGGGCATGGAGTTTTTTACTTATGTTTTCATGTTTTATTTATTTCCCAAGGAGGATGTATTTAATTATGGGTTCAATTTATTTTAAAATTTATAAAACAATTAAGATTTTTAAAAATTCTTCTTGTTTCAGTTTTGTAAGAGGTGTTTACCTAGGATGTGTCCATTTTACTTAAATTGTCGAGTATGTTAGCTTAAAATTATACATGATACACTATTATGACTTTTCATGTCTGCCTCGACTTCTCCCACTTTCTGGCAAATTCCCTTCCATGGGTTTCATTTTCCTTTCCTAACATCTTGCCTCAGTAAAGGCTAATTCAATCCATCAAAAAATATTTTAATACATACATTCAAACTTTAAATTTATTGGGCAAAAGTGTGGTAATAATCCCTGAATGTCTTCTACCTGGAGATTTTTCTCTATGTAAGTAGGTACAAACGTATCCACAGGAGGTGGGAGAAGCAGCTCTGCTCAACTTCATTGTGTATCTATCAAGATTCAGATACAAATGGATATATATTTTTCATCACCTAGTGACACAGGCCCTTACCTGCCTAAAATTTCTACATGTTATATTTGCCATTTCAACACTATTGTCTTTGAGAATATTCCCCCAAAATATTTCCTACATATAAGAAGCCTGGAATTAAGTTACATAAAGGTATATCTCATCCTTGGTATAGTTCTTTTATGCCTTTTACTTTGAAAAATAGTCAGATTTTTCAGAGTCCAAGTTTATGTATTCATGAACATTGTATTTTACTATCACTATGTCAAGTTAGGAAGAAGGAACATACCAGCTCATACTTTCCAAACGAACTCATTTCTATGTTTTAGATGTTCTACCAAAGAGGAAAATTAGAAAGTTCAAAGGGTGAATTCAGAGAGGAGAGAAGGTTGGAAAGTGGTTAGAAGTGGAAATTCCCCACTTACTTACTCATGGTTCCCTCTTCTGACCCTTTACAATAACCAGTGGGAGAGCACACACACATCTGTGATTTAAAAATAAATTTTACCAATTTACATAATTTGTATAATTCAATAGGTAAGACATTAGAAATGGCAGCTTTGATTCCCAAGGAGATTAAAAGCCATTCAGAAACCCAATTCACCCACTGAAAGAAAAAAAGATGATTAAAAAAAAGATGAAGAGGTAGCCTCTGGAAATTCTATCAGGTCTGAAGTTTGCGGTCTCTGTGAACGTGGGCCACCAGAGCATCCTGCCGAGCTGCTGCCTGATAAGGACTGTATATCCTGTCTTCTTTGTATCACTTTGCATGCAGCTCACATTACTTCATTTCCTTTCTGGAACCTTTCCCCGGATTCTTCATATAAGGTCAAACGTGAAAGAGACGTGCATTGAGTTCTGGTGTCCTGAGTGACTTCTTCCAAATTTGTCCAGGCACTAATTTCTCTCTAAAACTCGGCTTTCTCAACTGAACTATGAGATCTTAATGATCATCTTTGCCCTGTGGATATCCCTTAATGTTTTGATGTATTCTTTATGAAATAAAACATAGAAAATATCTCTGAAAAATTTGAAAGTTATGTATTATGACCACGTGTGTTTTGTAAGGAGATTTTAAAGAGTTTATTTGCACAAGTTTTCTTTCTTTAGGTTTCTTGATGTGTTTCTTTGCTTTAGAGAATTGAAGCCATCAGGGCTGACCACACAGGAAGTTGGCTTTCACATTTAGATAAATAAGGAGGCAACCGAAAAACCTTCTGACCCCAAAATCTCTACCACACTGCATCCTGACCCTCTACACTTTGCTTTGTCCTAGTTAGTGTAATTTCACAGGTGAGATACCTTCCTTTGATTTAACAAATACTGATTAGTAATGTAAACTTGTAATTCATTATATATACATAGGAAGACACTCTTGCAAGTGAAATAACATGCTTTTAATAATCAGGACAACAGGTATCAAGCAGGACTGTGCTGGGCAACCCCTATTCACTGTTCATGCTTCTGCATGGATTTAAGTTGACTGCTTTCTCAGGCAGATTTCTTACACTTAAAAAATTGATTGTGAAAGGGGATGGAGGAGTAATAAGAAAATAATTAATTTTGCAATAAAGTTATTGTGGAGGGCTTGAATAGCATGAGGGCCAGTGGATACCTACAAAGCCCACTGATAGCATATGTTCTTGGTAATTTGGCCGGTTTTTATGTTTTCAATGTCTGCTTACTGCCACCTGTATGAGTGCTGATTTCAACAAAATACTTTGGCCGCTCTCCTAAAAACAAGTAGAGAAAAATGATGTCAGAACAAAAATAATAGATTTTGATCAATGTTATAATGTTTAAAAATATTTATTTTCATAAAGTAAGATCTCTAGACATCACTTTCCTGTGTCCAAGGAAATATAAAACAAATATTACATATATTATACATATATATGTTATATATAACATCAATTACATGTATTACACAATGGCATATATAACATATATTGCATATATTATACATTTATTATTACATATATTATACATTAATATATAAATGTATATGTGTGTGTTTGTATATATAGACATATGTAAATATATATATATATATATATATATATATAATATCCATTCACCTGAATATGGCTCTGGAAGCAAGAAAACTTGAACACATAAGAAAGTGTTTTAGTGTCACAAAAGCTGTTACAGTTGGTTGTAGGAGACTGCAGCTTCCTCTGTCTGTCTGTAACCTAGACAGACAAGCGTCACATTACATCATATCAGCAATTAGGCTGAGACTGCTCAGTTATTATCTGTTAACATCTTACATGAAATGAGGAACTTTTCTTTCTCATGACCTGAATCAAACTGTTAATCCTTTACTTATCGCTAAATACCTAATCTACACAAACACTGTGGTAGAAAGTTAATTTTCTCATTTATGATGTTTTCTTCCCAAAAACTTTGTAAGTTAGATGCTGATACCTTCATTGTACACATAACGAAGCCAAAATCCAGTGGAGTTGTATAACTTTCCCAAATCTGCATAGCTAACAAATGCTTGAGTTGATATTCACATACATTATTTCATGTATATATCCAACAAATAGTCGTTGAACTCCCTCTATGTTCTAAGCCTTATTATAGGTACAAGTTATTCATTGTTGTATAAGACAGCCATGTCCCTGCTCTTAAAGACCTTACTTTCCGGTAAGGGAAGTAAATATTAATAATTATTATCTTAAAAACTATATATATATATTTATATACAACTGAACTACAAAGTCTCAGATGATATTATGTTCTATAAAATAAAAGAGTGAGGTAATAAGTCATGACCAATGGGAGGTAATTTGTGCGGGTGGTCATGGAAGGTCTTATTGAGTAGGTAACATGTAAGGTAAATATAGATGAGAAGAAAGACTTAGCCATGAAAAATCTGAGATCAGAGGGAATAAGGGCAAGAGCACAGCCTATAAAATGAAAATAAGTTCAGCTTTTTCGAAGAACAGAGTGAAAGTCAACACAGCTGGGCTATAAGGAGTAAGAGGCAACATTGTGGGAGACAACTATCTGTAAACACTACTCTATTTTGCGTGCCTGTTAGCCTGCTAATTGTTCTGAAACATTCAAACTTCGCAGGTAGTCTGTGTCCAGCTAAGAAAATTAGAGTTTCACACTTACATGGGAATCATCAGAGGGGAAAACGTACACTGGAAAATGGTATAACTGGACCATGGCTTTTGTGTCAGTCCAATAAGCTGTTGAAACAACCTGCTTTGCACTGGAAGAGACACAGCAAAGGTTATCAGTGTGTATAAGTATGTATTCTTTCCTTCTCTTTATATCCCATGGACTTGGAAGATTGCAGATAGATATATATATATATATATTTTTTTCTCATGCATTCTTCACAACGTGCTGTGTGTAATTAGTGTCAAAGTGCGGACATTAACCCAGATTCCCAACTCTAGGAGATGAAATAAACATTTAAAAGATCGAAGTTTCTTTAACCCAAAGAAATTAGTAAAAACATCAGCTATTCCCTTAAGTACCAAACTTCACTTCCCCTTTGTCATTCATCAGCAGTACTCAAGTATGCCCTTGCTACCCACTGGCAGTGTAAAGGCATTCATTTCTCAGCCCTACGATCCCACTAACCTCCCTGAGCAGCACTTTATATTTTGGAACTTTTATGTTTTTTATACATACTCTTTCATTAACTCATATTTATTAATTCACTCATTCAACAATATGTACTGAGTGCATACTAGGTTCCTGTTACTATGTCACATGTTAGAGTCACAGAAGGGACAAGTCAGAAAAAGTCTTTACCCCCAAGCAGCTTACAGTCTGGTAAAGAAAGTAGGTGATAATAATGTAATGTCAGATCTTGACAAGTGACACAGAGAGAGATAAAGTCATGTGGAGTCATAGAGTAGGAGGTTCTATTTTACATAGAGAAGGCAAGTGAAGACCTCTCTGGGTAAATGATAGTTGAACAGTGAGTGAACTGAATTAAAGGGAGGGCAAAACATGCAACTAGATGGAGGAAGAACCTTTTAGAGAAAATGCATGACCCTGTAGTGGGAGGATGCTTGACATTTTTGTGGAACAGCAAAGCTGTGACTATTGGAGAGGGCAGTGGCTATGGTAGGAGAGGTAGCCAGGGGCCAGATCATGGATAAGGCAAAGTCTTCTCAAATATACAAGAAGGTCTTTGCATTGTATGGTAATTTTGATACGAAGCCGAGTCTAGTGGGAGAAGTGAAGAAGTGAACTTCTCACTAAAATGATACTACTTAATTATAAAACAACCTGTCTAGCTGCTATGTGGAAAACATACTAGGAACTGAGTGAAAAATAAAGAAGAACAAAGAGAGTTTTAGGACCAACGTGTACCTCTTCATGTCTTAGATAAACAAATAAATATGACGGTCTAACTAGCCTACAGTAGATGGTAATTTTCTACCCACTTAACCATAACATTTTCACAAAGGCTTTATTCTGAAAACAGAATATCTGTACTCTAGTCATATTAATGATAAAATTTGAGGGCACTAAGATTATTAACCAGAGTGATATTTTTATCCCCTCCTTAAATCACTAGACACAGATATTCTACATTCATTTTGTGTTGACCTTAATAACTTATCTGGATGATATTAATACTATGGCAGTATATTTTTATAATAATCATTCTCAGATGTCCAAAGTGTCAGAGATATAGGAAAATAATAATCTAAAAGATTGGAGAAAAATAGAATAAGATATTACTGAGGGGAAATAGGGCAGTCTAAATGACAGTAAAATATGACATGAAAATTAACAGGAGATAAATGAAACAGATCATTTAAGATAAACAATTTTAGAGCATAGAAAGGAAGTACCAGCCACAAGGTCTATTTCCTCCATTAAACCAGCTACTGACTAAATGATACTTTGAAAAACTAGTCCCCAGGGAAGAATCGAATGACACATTTCTGGAAGCCAGTTTATAGCTTGCTAAGTTAAACCCTTCCAGACTGGAGAAAGATCCATGAGAATAGAGGTGGTAACTTTCGTATTCAACAATAAATCCTCTAACCCCAGACAGTGTCAAGTTCATAGTAGATGTTCAATAAAACAATAGTTGTTAAGTATATGATTATATGAATGAATGGGATTCCAGGGATATATTCCTCCCCACATTATTTCCATCTCAAAGATAGGAATCCCTAACTTTTAATTCTTTGCTTAGATATTCTGTTTCCTAAATTATTTGTTTTCTACAAATTTAAGAAAGGATATCTCGGATTCTGGGAAAACCGCGCTTGTCTCTTCACGCTGCACCTACAATTGTGAGAAAGCACGTTTCAGACAGCAGGGAAAACCCGTAGCTCACCACAACACCGCATTGTAAACTGTTTGGGCCACTAGAGCATGAATTAAAGAGGACAGGAGTAGCTGAAAGATCCGGAGGTGAGAGGAAGTGGGTGGAGACAATGTAACTGAATATAAATGCTAAGATATCTCAGAGACTCAGAGACTGAACAAGAGCTCCAGCAAAGACTCACTGCAGACTGGCTTGACCTGCGATTAACCAAGGGATCGTGACGAGGATAAAGATGAATTCTGAAGATTGTTCTGCAACAGAAACCAGCTCCTTGCATCTGAAAAGAGCACAACAAAGTAAGTCAGGTCTTACTCCTCATATACTGGTAGCATCTATCAATATATCTATATTTATATCTATCTACCTACCTATCTATCTATCTATGATATATAACGGTAGTTAGGGGGAAAATGAAGCTTGTCTTTTGAAGAACTTGGTTACATTCTATTTCAGTTGGAATAAAGGAGAAAATGGGGAAGAAGTAAATATTTCTTTTTCTATGAGAAGACAAATTGAAACTTGAGAGGAAATCACAAGGGTGAATTTCAGAAGCTCTCTAAAGGTTTGTTTCTTTGTTTTAGTTTATATCATCTCAATTTTTCATATTTAATTAGAAACCTCACTGCCCTAGCCCAGTGAACTGGCCATCATTTTCCCATATCCATCCTATAGGAAGCACTGACTCTCTTTATGGAAAACTCTGTTTTCCACATAAACAATTACATTCTTGATTGCCTTTACCTTGTACCATTTTGTGCTTTCTGGGTGGGCCTTCTCTGGTGTTCTCAAGACAGCATCCTCCAGTTGCTGGGAACAAAGGTTTCTAATTTTTGAGAGAATATCCATATAAACATCTGAACATTTACAGTGCCCAATGGTAACTTATTAGGAGAAAGTCATGAAAGAATTCTTGAAAATGAAATCTTCTATATTCTTTATGGAACTCTTTTCCTCCATTTCGCTCTTCTATTTCACCCTTCTAATCGTGGGCTTCAAATTCTACATGAATCAGATGTTTTTCTTCCTTTCTTTTATTTTTCATCAAAACATGATCATCTTTGCTATATGCTTTTTCTTCTTTTCTATTTGTCTATTCTGTCCTCAGACCTTTCATTTTCGATTACCAGGATTGTCCCACTGTTTTACAATAATTTGTTTTGGTGAGGCTTTCTTGATTGGTTTCATTTCTCTCTCTCTTCCTCTCTAATTAATGAGGTGCCCCAAGCACCAGCATGTAGGAACTAGAGTTTACTTGTAAGCAAACCTAACCAGTAACAAAGAATGTGTTATGAACAGCAGAGCTAAAAAAATCTAGAGGAAGGGATTGTTTTCTGAGTATGGGTCTACTAGACTGGTTTGCTTTAGAAAAGCATTCATTACCTCTGATAAACCCATCTTTCACTTAAGAACACAAAATCAAGTGTGGATAACACGTACAAGCCACAAAAATTTTTTGGTAACCAGATAGCCATAACTTGATGGCTCAGCTGAGCTGCCCCAAAAGAAAAAATATATTTAAGAGTAAAACCACTCAATAAACAGCATAGTTGAAAGAAGAAGGAGCTATTGTAGTAATTCTTAACTTTTCCTGAGATCATTCCAATTTTCTGTTGAATATTTAATTTATGAATGTTTAGTCTACGCTGCTATTTGTACTTGCTTCATTAGTATAAACAATTATTGAGCACCACCCTTGGTGATTCAATATGTACTAGTGGATTTGTTTTCAATTTCTCCATTAATGGACAGGGCTTGTAATCCGAGCAGAAGTATGCTCTTAGGGGAGTGTTTTCTTACCTAGGTGATAAGTCAAACTGTGAGTAACAATAGCCCTCACTAATGGATATAAAGTACAGTCTGAGAATCATCTCCATAGCTTACCCACTGGATAAGCCAATAGAGTGAGTCCAGTGGATAAGCCAATGGGCTCTGGCGTCCATGAGTTACTTGGATGTGTTGGCACTTGCTGAAGAGCCAGAGCTGTTCCTGCATTGAGTTTGAACCCTATGATCGAGTCTCACGTGGTAAGAAGTGAAACTAGACAGAGAGCTCTGAACTTGCTACCCTAGCTACGAAAGGCTGCTTCCGGTGACAGTTGTATGCTGGTGAAAAAAGGAAGGTTTGCTTTAAGAAGCTGAGAGAAATAGAACCAGATGGGAGTGAAGTAAAGCCTTCTCTTGCAAAACCTGAATGCAGATCTATACTGGGAGAAACAATCCTCAGAAGAAGCAACAGTTGATGCTGACATCCATTACATAGCAAAATTACTGTGAAAGAAAGCAGCATCTCTTTGCCTAGTTTAACCTTAAAGAAAGGCTTTAAGGAAAAAAAATACACGAATTTCAAGTTGTGTCTGTATAGACATCCTTTTAATTATGAAAGCCACCCATACTGAAAAATAGGATATTTTTGCATATTGAGACTATCTTTCATGGTAAGTTTTAATATCATTCAAGTAGTTATTTTACATTTCAGTTTTTGAGAGCATAATAGGGATCTATATATTTCCTGTGAGGCCGAATTTTAAATATCCTGATAGCTCATCCTAGCAAAAATCAAATTCAAACTCTGAGTCACAAAATTCCCCTCTCTCCTTTCTCAATTATTTATTTCTAATCTAGAACAGATATCTTTCTAGCTTTGTTGTTGTTGGTGGTGGGTGTTTTTTGGTAACTAAGAATCATCATTCACATCATATTCATATTCTAAATCCTTCCACAAAAATATTTCTCATTGATGAAATAAAACTTTTACTTGGTTTTAGCATTATACAAAGGATAAATGAAAAAATCTATTTCTACCCAATATTTAGTCTATAGTACTGTTAAATTTCCTCTATTATTTTAACTTCTCTTGGAAAATTCAAACATCTTATTTTTCAGTCACCTGTTATTTTTAAATGAGGTAAAATTGACATACAGTGTATGCACAGATCATACATATACAGTTTAATGAGTTATAACTACAACTCCAACCATCATTTGGCATTTTCCATCACCCCAGAAAGTTTCCCTGTGTTCCTTTCCAGTCAAATTAATTTTCCAACACATAAAAGCAATCACTTTTCTCATTTCTATCATCAAGTTTAGTTCAGCTATTCCTGAATGTCACATAAATGAATATATACAGTATATAATTGTGGCTGGATTTTTTTTGCTCAACATTTTTTTTTGCGATTCATCCATTTTGTTGCATGCATCAGTTGTTCCAATTTTTTAATTTCTGAGTAGAATTTCTTGTATGGGTATACCATAATTTGTTTATCCATTTTCCTGTTGATGGATACTTGGTTTATTTCTAGGATTTGGTTGTTAAGAATAAAGTTGCTCTGAACGTTCTTATATAAAACATTTTGAAGATGTATTTTCATTTCTCTTGAGAAAATAATAGGAGTAGAGTTTCTGGATCATAGGATAAGTGTATATTTAATTATGTAAGAAATAGTTTTCCAAAGTATTTTTTTCCATTCTACTCTCCCATTCAGTAAAATATGGAAATTTCAATGCTTCACATCTACCAAATTCACAAAAAATTACCATCCATCTTTTTTTTTAATTTTTAGTCATTCCAGTTGTATATATTTTTATATCAATTCAACATTTTTTATTATATCACCCACATTTATACCCATTTATACCATCTCCCTTAAACAGTAACTACGAAGAATTTAAGGGATTGTACATAGGATGTTCTTTTTATATGTCTTCTAGGGTAATCAGATATTTACTAAATGTTCTTATTATGATTAAAACAATACAATTATGATATATTTAGAATTTTCATAGCTACTGAGTACGTATTTGGGGGAGATATTTTATGATATCATTATTGTGACTGGATTGTTTTATTTCTAGCCAAAAATAAACTATCCAAATTCACTCAACACTTGAGGGAAATTAACTTATAAATTTCATATAAGAAGATAGGGAGACACATAGCTATTTTTTTATTTTAAATGCCTCAAGAGAAAATCAAATGTCTCTTTCTTACTTCTGTAGCCTGCTTGAATTCATCATCTACTTTCTCTCTTCAGATAATGCCACCAGGCTTCATTTTGCGGCATATCATGAAGGGTCCATTCAAGTTCCCATCCCATGTGCTGTAGTGAACGTGGTCTTCATCACCACTCTAATCATAGCTCTCATTGCTTTATCAGGTGGGTCTGCACTTCATGAATTCATCAAAAGTTCTGATTAATTTAGGACAATCTCATTTTTCATACATGATCAATTTCCTAGGAAATGCTAAATATGATTCCACATTCCTTGAATAATTGATGCAATACTTTTGTTTAGTTTTCTAGTGCTTTAGAAATATTAAAAGTTCTTATGATTTATACAATACTGTGGGAGAAAATTACATGTGAGCAGATGTTTAAATCTGGAATAAAAGGGGCCGATTTAGATTCTAAATATATAGACGTTTAACTGGAAAAATGTGGGCTGCACGTTCATTGTTGATGAAAAAAATAATACCTAAGCCATAGATTAATCAGGAATTGGTCAGTCTCTTATCTCAAAAGGAACAGAATATAGATATAGATATAGAATATATCTAGAAGCTCCCAGAGAGTCAGTTGTGTTATGGTATTCGAAACATACAGCTATACCAAGATACATTTGTGTCTTATACAAACATGAAATTTTACAGTTTTATGATACATCCCCAAACATAAATTTTTGTGTATTCTGAATTGCTCCTCTGCAAAGTATTCTCTCCTCTACCTTCCAGTATAGGTCTGTATATACTATGTCTTCAAATTCTTCCCCATCTGCATTCAGATACAAAAGCTTACTTGGAAGTTTAATGTATTTTAGCCTTTCTAGTCCAAAGACTATTTTCAAGATTTTAAAATTTACCCTCCACTTTCTGACCAAAGTGACTCCCTCTTATTTCTTATACCTAGTACCATGATGATTAGGCACAATGAGAGATCAGATAAAGTGAGAAACTGCCTTCTTATTACTCTTTCCAAAATTCACCTTCCTTTTTTATAATTTTAAATGGAGCATATATAACGTATAAAAATTTTGAATCACCATGTTGTACACCCGAAACTAATATAACATCTCTCGTCAACTATACTTCAACAAAATTTTTTTTTTAAAAGAATTCATTAAAAAAAAAAAAAAAGAATTCACCTTCTTTCCTCTCTTCGTTTATCACCCAGCACAGCACAGCATCCCCTGAACTAGTTTTGCACACTGTGGGTATTTGGTTTCTTGTGTTACTAAAACAAACACTTTTCTTGTTCACAGTGGGCCAGTACAACTGTCCAGGCCAATATATGTCCTCGGTGTCACCAAACACCCACGTTTCTTCTTGCTCAGATGATTGGATAGTATACCAGGGGAAATGCTATCTTATTTCCAAGAAAACAAGGAACTGGACTTTGGCCCAAAACTTTTGCTCCAAACATGGTGCCACTCTTGCTGTCATTGATTCTGAAGAGGACATGGTAAGATAGTATTCAAAAACAATTCCATAAGATATTGCTATTCTATTTTATATAGCTACTCTGTGGTTTCCTTCTAAGGGAAGACATTGTATCTGTCTCTCACCCAGGAAAATTTAGTCACAGAAAGCCACATGATCAGTCTGAGGTCAAAATGAGAGTTCAATTTAGTCTTTAAATGTGATTTGTTTAGCCTCAAAGGCCAAAAATCCACATGAGCTGAACCTACATAGAACTAGTAAATAATCAGCTTAGCTATCATGCCTACGAGTTGCAGATTTAAGAAACAAGATTTATTACATACTTATCAGGAGGGGTGGTTTAACATACAGTTCCTTTGTGCTTTCTTCAAGATCTTTTTAAAACAACATGTGGGTAGAACTGAACACTGGATTGGGCTGAAAAATGAAGCTGACCAGATGTGGAAATGGTCAAATGGCAAAAAATTTAATAACTGGTGAGTTTCAAGATATCTCTTTATCCTCCCCAGGATGGCAGCTCAAGGGAACCACTTTCCTTTTTTCCTTTAGAAGTACTATTCTACATGAAGATTGAGCTCTTTATAAGCAGAACTTTAACAATCTCTTTTGTATGTTATACTCTACGGACTTCTTTAAAGAAGGGCTTTAATATTATCATTTTTTTCTTTTTATCTGCTTGGAATTCATACGATAAATGCTTCTTAGTAACTCGATCTCAGCAAATTTGAGTGGAATAAAACTCAGAAATATTCCAGGTATAAATATGATGATGGGAAAAAAATCCAACATTTCCAATCTCATATTTATATTTTATTGACAAGCTAGTAATTCCTTTTTGCTTTGCCAGTTCTCCTCTCCACAGAGATAAAGAACAGTATTTTCAATACCTAATTAGAAGCTTCTATGGATCTGAGAGAAAACCTGCCCCAGAATTAAAGATGCTGACTTTATGGCCATTACCTGTACATTTTAAAGTTTGAAGGACATCGTATAAGTTTAGTGTTAATCTTTGTCATCTGAAAACCCAGACTTGAAACAATTTCTAGCTCCCTAAATAGTTTTATGAAAATTAAAGATACAGAAAATTAGTTTAAATCTCTAGAAAAGGAATCCTTGGTATGTTTCACACCCACAAATGGGCACCAGGGACTGTTACCCTCTAAAACTCTATGCGCTAGTACACATGACTGTTGAATGTTTATACTTTCTGGGAATGGTGTGTGAACTCAAAAATGAACGAGTCACTCCTGTGGTGACACACCAAGCAAACAAATGGAGACGTCTACTCTTAATTTTGTATCTTCTCACCACATACTATTCTTTTGGGTCTTTGTCTACTGTCTCTGCAGATTACTCTGTGATCATTTGATTGGCACACTGGCCTCATGCATTCTTACTAAGAAAAAAAAAAAGCAGAAACCACCACCTCCACCACCACAAAGCTGATTCTCATGTAACTGAACGGAAGTGATAAACTGACAATAATTCTGGTTTCTTTATTGTTGACAGGTTCAACCTTACAGGCTCTGAGAACTGTGCATTTCTGAACAGCACAGAGGTCAGCAGCACAGAATGTGAAAAGAATTTACACTGGATATGTAGCAAACCCTCCAACTAAAGAGGAATCATATTTGCTTATATACTATTCTATCATGGAACTCAAGGAAATGTGTGTTGACGAATGGCACTCTATGGTCAGAAGTTTCCCAGAAAGACTTTGTGAAAAAAACTTTTTACTATCTTGGAAATTTTCTTCCAAACAAGACTGTGGAAAAAAGGGAGAAAAATTCCAGGAATATCTGCACTGTGGAATACTTCTGCCACGAGCTGAAAATGTTACAGGTTGACTAATTTTGTCCAAGAATGAGAAAAATGACTTCAAAGCTTTTGAATGCACTTTATATTTTTTTAATTCAGAAATAATAAGGTAACTAAGTTTAGAGTTATTATTTATTGTTGAATGACTGTGAACAACGTGTGCCCTTCATGCATTTGCACTGGATGAAGGAATTAAATAGTAGTATTAAAAGCTGAATGTAAACAGAGGAAATTTTAACTGGCAACAGAGGTATTTAGTCTAAATGCATTTTTCTTGAACTCAGAGGACATTTATCAACGGGCAAATGCTTATGAAATGAAGCTTTGTAATGTTTCTCTCTTTTTAAAGAAGTTTGTCAAGTTACTTTGTCATTTGCCCCCCAAAGAATGGGGTGATCATATATTTACGCCGGTCTTTTTTTTTTCACTTCTTCAGCGTAGACTTGTCTTTTTCAGTGGTACATAATTTATTGCCTTATACACAGTGTTTTACAGAGATAAGGACAAAAACAAAGAATATGAGGAATATTTGTAAAACACATAAAAGTGTTGGAAAATGTGCAATATGTGATGTGGCAAATCTCTATCAGGAAAAAGTCTGTATTGTTCAAATCTGGAATAATGCTAGTCCTATCTGTTTATAACCTTGTGCCTTTCCTGATCTATTCTCCTTTCCTGATCTATTCTATCATGTGCAATACTTCATGAGAAGTATTTTCTAAGTGCAATAACGTGTGTTTATTTGTTTGTCTTTTGTATCCAGTACAATCATAACCTGCTTTTATGTATGTTAAAATGAAAGTAGAATAAACAAAATGGTTTCTAAAAAGTGGTCACTCCTTCAAAATATATTAAAACATATCTCATGCTAGAAAGGAAGAAACAGAATACCGTAACTTTTTTTCAAAGACACTTCTATTGTAAAACCTTAGATTTATAATATGGTTTGTGCTTTGTAAGTTGTTGTCATGTGTGTTTTCAAAGGGCTGTATCTACTTTTCTGTAAACAGCAAAAGTTCAGTAAATATTCTAATTGACTTTAGAGGAATTTATGTCATTTAAGAATTTTTGACTCTACCATTTTCTCTCTTTCTTTTATTGTTTATCACCCTGAAGAGGCACAGAGAAATTTGGAGGCGGCTAAAGTCACTTTGCAAGGATTTATTTATAAGCTCATCCTCTCTCCAAAAGAGAGCATAATTTGTCCTCATAACTGATGTTCTGAAAGCATCTTATTCATTTCTGAAATGCTATACTCATAGTAATTTACATAAAATAATTCATTCAATAGAAATAAGGCACTACATAATCTTCATGAGATTTTTCAATAAGGAAAAATAACACTATCTTCAAAATTGTTTTATGAATGTATTTCACAGTATTCTCCTTCTCTGAAAGTTGGAAATGTATGCTATATGTAGTATCTTTAAACTGTTGTCACTAGTATGGCATATTGAAAAGAAATCTGGATTCCAGACACTGCTTAGCGATAAATAATATAGAGTTTCTTAATCTCAGTGTCCTTCAGTTCCTACAGGCTCCAAACTCTGATATCCTATCATTAATATCAACAGTCTACTCCTGGGTCATGTTAGGAAGCAACGTCTTGGATCCACGCACTATGAAATGTGTAAGGGAAAGTGTAGATGTTGAGAGCTGGAGTGAAAGAGAAATACTGTCCAAGTTTCATTTCTGCCTCTCTCTAGTTGACCGGCTGTTTTAGTTAGAATTAGGTAGAAATTTTGTTAAAATTAGCTAGAAGTTAAGCTAGTTAATACATGAAAATGGACGTAGAAGAGCACCTGGCTCACAGTGAACCCCAAAGATGTATTAAACTTTAGTGGTGATCATTATAAATGGGAACACCATGCCCTCAAAGTAAGTTTAGCAAAAAGCAGCATTTCTACATGATGTGTCTATTTCTACATAGCATTTTTTGAGGGTTTTTTTTTTTAAAAATTTATTCAGTGAATGATTATTAAGCAACACTGTGGTGGACAGTAAAGTTAAAACACTAAGCAAATTTGGCACGAAAACTAGTCTTGGGGAATTTATGGTCTATTTGTAAAACAAACAGTAAAGTGTTATATTATGGTGGTGATGGAGCCTCATAGCAGGGAATATGTAGGATGCTGTGGAAATATATCACAGATATCCTACTTTATTTGGTCCTGTATTCAAACTTTTAACTATTACTTTTCTGTGTTTTATTTGGTTTTTCCAACATAATTTCAATTTCTTCCTCTGGAAAGGGGAGTAATAGTTTACCTGCTTATCTCAGATGATTATAGGGATTCAATAAGTTTAAAAGTATTTTTAAAAGGTTAAAAGCTGGGTTTCCCTGGTGGCGCAGTGGTTGGGAGTCCGCCTGCTGATGCAGGGGACACAGGTTCATGCCCCGGTCTGGGAAGATCCCACATGCCGCAGAGTGGCTGGGCCCGTGAGCCATGGCCGCTGAGCCTGCGCGTCTGGAGCCTGTGCTCCGCAACAGGAGAAGCCACAACAGTGAGAGGCCCGCGTACCGCAAAAAAAAATAAAAAAAACCAAAGTTGGCAAAAATTGACAACTTTATTAAGTCTTTTACTCCATGCCATGATTTAATTCTCCATTAAATTCTTTAATTTTAGTCTTCTTTAATTTCTACCTTTAATTTCTTTCTATACGTTATAGATTTTTGTATACAACTCCTATATGTCTCTTTAAATTTATTCCTAGGTATATTACATGTGTATATATACATGTATATATTACGTGTGTATATTACCATTGCAAATGGTATCTGGTAGGTGAAGGGGAGCAGGATGTGTCACCTCAAAATATGTCTCTTTGGCTTAAGGATCATGTTACGCCGATTATTTAAAAAAAAATAAAAAAACAGCATTCACAGGTGAAGCTCTGAAAATAGAAGTTACCCTTTAGTAAGCGACATTTACATTTATAAGAGAAATCTCCATTTGTAAGGGTGTCTCCCTTTCTGTACAGGAAGAGAAGGGACTCTAGAAAATCTTAGTGGAGAAGGCAACAACTTAAATCTGTGTAACAACCTTACCCTTGTTTACTGTGCTTTTCCTGGTGGCCTCCATACCAGGCCGCCCTCTCCCTCCCCAACATCTTCTTTTGTCTTTACCTGGAAATATTATTTAAGGTTATGGTTTGGATCGTTTTCAGGAGTTACTTGGTTTTCCTGGTTCTCTCCCACATACGCAGGAGGTATGCATGTTATTAAACTTCTGCTTGCTTTTCTCCCATTAATCTGCCTTTTATTACAGGAGGTGTCTCAACCAAGAAACTAGAAGGGTAGAGGGAAAATTATTTTCCCTCCCCCACGTAGACAAGATAGTCGCCCCAAAAGATTCACGACTTGGAAAGTGTAAATATGTAACATTACATGGAAAGAAATTCAGATGGAATTAATGTTGCCGACTTTCAGATAGATTCTCCTGAATTGGCCAGGTAGTCCCAAACTAATTACAAACATACCTTGGAGTTTTACTGTGCTTTGCTCTATGGCATTTTTCACAAATTGAGGGTTTGTGGCAACCCTGCATCAAACAAACCTATCGGTGCCATTTTCCAACAGCATTTTCTTGCTTCACATCTTTGTTATCACCTTTTGGTAATTCTCGAAATATTTTGTTATATTATGGTGACCTGGGATCAGTGATCTCTGGTGTTACTACTGCAAAAAGATTATGACTCATTGATGGCTCAGATGGTTCCCGGTGGATTTAAGATTCTTGCCTTGTCGTGAAAGAATTCGGAGACAAAGCGGGAAGGTTAAGAAAGTAAAGTGATTATTTACTTATGCAAGAATACGTTCTCAGAGGGAGAGAGCAGACAGGTGAGGAACTGCTACCCAGGGTTTCTTTGGCAAGCCAGTTATGAGAGGCTTACAAATGAAGGAGCGGAATATTCACTGGGGAGGGAGGAGTTTGGGGGTCGTATTCCCTGATTTTCATCCCAGCTCCTTCTTCCTAAGGGGAGGAGGGATTTTTGTCCTTATTTAGCTTAGACCAGAAGTGTCATGGCGTCAGTGCATGACGGATACTTCTTATCTGCAAGGCTAATTCTATTGCAATGAGAATAAAATGAGCAACACGTTACATTCGGATGCAGGAGACTCCCACTTTCCTCACCTTTCTTTGTCTGCTTCCAGGATACTTACCACCCAAAATGTCTGGCTTCCTTTCAGTCCGGAGGTCGTGGCTTTTCTTTGTCTACCCATGGACCCCCGCTGTTTACAAGACGCGTGATTTCCTGCCCCCTGCCCCCATTTCTCTGCTCACATCTAGCTATCTGCCTGCTGCAACAAGATGATGGCTAGCATTTTTTAGCAAGAAAGTATTTTTAAATTTAGGTATGTTTGTTGATTTCTTAGACATAATTGCTATTGCTCACGTAATAGACTACAGTATAGTCCAAACGTACCTTTTATATGCACTAGGAAACAAAAGAATCTGTGTGACTCACTTTATTGTGATATTCCCTTTATTGTGGTGGTCTGGAACCAAACTGAGGCAGGAGGTAGATGGACCCCAGGCTGAACAGCCGGAGTCCGTCCCCTGTCGACAGATAGATACTCCAAAATAGCAGGAGAGAGGAGAAGCTGAGTCCTCCCAGATGAGAGATAAAAGACCACATATTCCTCATTCTCGAAGTCAA
The DNA here is from genome assembly GCF_964374135.1 of Grampus griseus. Classification (NCBI taxonomy): domain Eukaryota; kingdom Metazoa; phylum Chordata; class Mammalia; order Artiodactyla; family Delphinidae; genus Grampus; species Grampus griseus. The sequence continues at coordinate 7,666,312 of NC_139005.1, read as the reverse complement.
GGAGACCTTCCTGACTACACATGCGCAGAAAGGCCCCTTGAAGATCAAAAAGTGAGGGGGCCCCACCTCCTAATAAGTGATGCTAGCTACCCATAGGCCTCTTCACTAGAATCCATCTTGGCTAAAAGATGTGTGCACACATATGGGAGGACCCTGAGATGAACCAAATATGGACCCAGAACCAGGTGAAGCAAGACGATCGGCCAAAGGAAACCCAGAAGAAATGCCCCATAAAAGTGATTCAAACCACCACGAGGGTGCGAATCTCTGAGGCCACCCATGTGTCTATCCTCCTAATAAACACTTTACTTGTTTCACTACCTTGCATCTCTATGTGGAAATTCATTTCTACACAGCAGACAGTACAGGGCCTTGGCATTGGCCACTGGTCCCTGGTGGTCTTGTGGCTAGGGTTCAGCACTCTCACTGCCGAGGACTGACATCAACCTCTGGCTGGGAACAGAAACCCTGCTTCAAGCCGCTGCAGGCCGAGGCCACCGGGATAAGAACCTACAATATCTCTGAGGTTTGCCTATATATGAGCCTTTAAAAGCAGAGAGATTTCTCTAGCTGGAGTTACCGAAAAAGAGGTCAAAGAAATGAGAAGCATTTTTGCTGACTTGAAGACGGAGCAGGCAGCAGGATAAAGAAGGTTGTTGGCCAGAAGGTTGTTGGCCTTAAGAAGATGAGAGAGGCTGACAGTCAGCAAGTAAGTGAGGACTCAAACACTTCAGCCAAAGACAATGGCATTTCCAACGACCTGCACAAACCTAGAAGTGATTCTTTCCGAGGTCCTCCACAAGGAAAGGAGGCCCTGCTGAAACCTTGATTTTGCCCTCATAGACCCTAAGCAAAGAACTAACCGAGTCACACTGAGCCTGAACTTCTGAGCTACAGAAACAGCCAGAAAAGAAATACGTGTTGTTTTAAGATGACGGATTTGTAGTAATTTGTTAAGGCACCAACAGAAAACTAATACAAAGTATTTTTAAATTTTCATTTTCAGCTAGTTTCTGCTGAATAAAAGTACAATTGATTTTTTATATTGATTTTGCATCCAGGGATCTTCTCAACTCACTTATTAATTCTAATAATTTATCAGTAGATTCCCTTGGGTTTTCTATAAGCAGAACTGTGTCTATGGCTGATGTGTGCTATGATTTTTCCTTTCAAAGCTTTATAACTTTGTATTTGCTAAGGCCACCAGTAATGATGTTAAATAGACGTGATGATCATGAACGTTTTGTCTGGTTCTCGATCTCAGAGGGGAAGTTTTCAACATTTAACCTTTAACATGATGTTTACTATAGTTTTCTTTGCTTGTTTTGTTCTTTTTTCTTTTGGTGGTGGTGGGGATACATATTATCATATTAAGAAAAATCTCTTCTATTTCTTCTGAGATCTTAATTTTAATTGTTATAGTCTTTAGTTCTAGAATTTCCACTTTCATCTTTTTTTAATAATTTCCAAGTTTCAGCCTAAATTCTAATATACGTATTTTGTTTCCTTGAGCTCATTTTAAATAAGTTATTATTTCAAAATATTTATATTTACTTTTAAAATATGAAATATCTATATTTTAGAAATTATATATATGTAAATCTAATTTTCTTTAAATTATATTTGAACATTCTTATGTCAAAGTCTGTGTCTCACTTTGCACTTTCTGGAGCCCTTGAAGGTCTTTAACAGCTGTCTATTATGTCTATTATTTCTATTTGTTAGTTTTCATGTTGCCTTATTTACTCAAATACCCATTTTTTTGTCATTGTTGTTGAGGGCTAGATCTTGTCTGTGAAGCATGGTATTAACTGTCTGAGAACTGAAATAAGGTTATATTATTTGACCAAGTTGGACTGAATATTCCTCTCACTGTAACTAAATCTTAGGTTTCTTCCTGACTACAGGCTCCTGACCTCCCTTTTCTTAGAGCACTTACTTGAAAAAACTTGAAACTGAAAATTCTTTCCCTGTCCCTTTGAGATGTAAATCTTCTTCCAGCCTTTTGCCGGTTTGACAGCCCAGAAATGTTTTTCTGAAGGACCTGTGAGCCATCCCTTCGAAATGTGATCACCAAGGAGAGAGCACCCCTACCTCCCAGTCTCTGCAGGAGGGTAGGGACCTAAACTAGGAGCAAAATACCAATGAACATATGAGCACCAATTAGTAAATACAAATGGCCCAAGCACATTGACCAGCTCCCCTAACATCCTCCAGCACCTTCTGACCCCAGCACTTGAAAATCTTCTTGCCGTTTGTTTCAGCAGAATTGACCTCGATTTCTTCACTTATTGCAATAGTCTTGAATAAAGTCTTCCTCTCCTGTTCAACTCAGTATAATTTTTCTTTGACATCTTGCAGAAGTTAAATTTGCTTCCAGCAAATCATCACAGTCACTAACAATCTGGGATCACTTCCTTTAACTCTTTAGAGACTGAAGGAATTTGAAGTTCAGCTCTTCCTCCTTCAAAGACCAGTCTACTCTCAAATAAACCTTACTCCTAGGGTGGTGTTTTTCAACCTGGGAGGATTTTGTCCCTCAAAGGATATTTAGCAACGTCTAGAGATATTTTTGGTTCTTCAACATGGTATGGAGTAAAGGTGGAGGGAAGTTGCTACTGGCATCTAGAAGGTAGAAGTAAGAGATGAAGGGATGCTTCTAAACATCATACAACACACAGGACACCCCCCAACAGGAAAGAATAATCTGACTCAAATTGTCAATAGTTCCAAGGTTGGAAAATCTTGTCCTTGGGTATAGATTTTGGTGAACCAACTCGGTGAGATATACTGATTTTTCAGTCCCTTACCCCTGCTTGAAGACCAGAGTTACCCTCGCTTCTAAGACACCAAAGCCCTGTTCGGGAACTCAGCTTCTTTTTTTTTTGTCTTTGAAAATCTTCTATAGGAAAAGCAGCTCTTCTTTTCAGGTTTCAACTTTCTCTTGGACTTGCATTATGTTATTCTTCACTACTTTCTATCTCACTGGTACCTTTAATATGGTTTAAAATATTTTACCTACCTTACAGGTTGCTCTCAGTGGGGACAGGGTTGGTATCACCTAGTGAATGATTATCCATGCTTTTTAGGAATAGCCAAATAAGACTACTTGAAGTCTCCTGCTGCCTTTAAGAAGTCTCCTCTTCTGAATAATTCCCAAAGATCTTGGGGAGTGCTTAAAATCTTGTTTGTTGCTTAATATCTCTCACCCTTAACTGTTGTTCCACGCTTTCCATTAGTTACATTTTGCTGAATTATACCTGATTCCATGTGGTGCAGTCTTCAACTCACACTACTTTGATAAGTTTGAGGACATTTGCTCCCTGTGTTATCCAAAGCACCAAAAATATAAAAGTAACAAAAGTTTGCATTGAATGATGATATTGTTCCAATAAACATAATAAAAATATAGCTATGGGGCTTCCCTGGTGGCGCAGTGGTTGGGAGTCCGCCTGCCGATGCAGGGGACGCGGGTTTGTGCCCCGGTCCGGGAGGATCCCACGTGCCGCGGAGCGGCTGGGCCCGTGAGCCATGGCCGCTGAGCCTGCGCGTCTGGAGCCTGTGCTCCGTAACGGGAGAGGCCACGGCAGTGAGAGGCCTGCCTACCGAAAAAAAAAAAAAAAATATATATATATATATATATATATATATATATATATATATATATATATAGCTATGGTTCTAAGCAACATTATTTGGTGCTTCTGTATGTCAGGGACTACTTCGCATATGATCCATTTACTTAATCCTGACAACAACCCTAGAATTTAGGTGTTAATTGAGATCTCATTTTATATGCAAGGAAACCAAGTCATAAAGAAACTAAGTATTTTGCCCAAAGCCTTTACATTTCAGATCTAGGACTCATACCCAGACAATTTGACACTGAGAAAATATGACTTATATAGGCACATAAAAATATAGAATATTTAAAACCGAATATATCAGATTTCATTGCTGCTACTGTTTATGCCAACCACAATCACACAGCGCCCTCTACCGACATGACATGTTTTTCCTTCAGCTTCCACCCTGTTGCTAAAGCTTGCCTGTTCATCTTCAGATGAGATGCTTTTAAAACCAACTACTCTTTCCCTAATTCCTATAAGTGTTTGTCAAAAACATCAGTGACTATTGCTTCACTTTCTAAAGCAGCAATAGTAACAGTGGAGACAAAAAGCTGACCAAAATTTAAAAGGAAAAACTTTCCTCATCAGTAGATTTTTGATACTTATTTGTGTTGTTGCATGTGGATTTTGAAAAGCGGGCTTTGAACCTATTCCTGGGAATCTGGAATGTCATACACATGTAACGTGTGCGTGTCCAGGAATGATTTGAAAAGGTCCAAAGGTCTCACCTCCGACTGACCTTGAGACTGTAGCAATAGGAAGTGAAGGCTAAGGAAAAGTTTTAACTGTGTGCCTGAGTGCTGAAGCTACATTTCAATAGCCACCCAGATTCCCTTAGCAAAGACTGTGAGATATAGACCTTAAAAAACTGAGAAATCAATAAGAAAAAGACAGACAACACAAAATTTTAAAGGGGCAATAAACTTGAAAGGGAATTGCATAAAAAAGGACATCAGAATGGGACATCAGCTTTTCAAAACCCTCAAATCTGTCATCAGAGGAATGGAAATCAAAGCTAAAAGGAGTGACTGCACACCTACTGCAACATCAAATTCTTTTTAATAAAAAGAAATGAACAAAAACTAAGAATACTAAATGCCAGTGAGAATTTACATCAGTTGGAAAAAAAACTTCTGGAAGGAGTGTAAATTGGTGACTACTTCCTTGGTTTGGTAGTCTCTACTAAAATTGAACATACAGATGCCTCATCCAGAAATTCCACTTCTTTGCTAACAAAAATAAATGTGATACGCGTCCAAAGAAAGGTGCAAAAAATTCACAGCAGTTTTATTCATCACAGCCCCGAACTGGAAACAACGCAGCTGTCCATCCACTGTAAAACAGATAAATCGTTGTGCAACTGCATTATGAAGCTCTGAACTCATCACAGTGCTGTGACAGCACAAATAAGTATCGAAAATCTGATGAGGGGAGAAGCTAGACATAAAAGACTACAAACTGTACGTTTCTATTTTTTTGAAACTTTTTGAAAGCTTGGAATGACAAGGGAAACCAGCCTAACACAAATTGTTGCATATCCTGAAAGCACTTCTTTATTGCACATTTCCATGTGGTTTGTCCACTTATTCATCAGGTTTATTTCTTAATAAAGCTAAGTGCTCTTTTTTCTTCAATGTTTACATCTCATTTCAAGTTTCACTTTCTCTCTGACTCACTTCCAGGCTGCAATAGAAACTTGTGCATGCTCTGTTGGATAATTTTTTGTTTCATATATTAATTGTTAGTAAATGGTGTGTCTAATTCACTAAAAACTCAGCTCCCTGGGGGGAGGACACTGTTTTGAATCTCAGCTTCCAGTTCTAGGAGAAGCCCATGAGTTTAGTCATTGAGTTTACATGCACTGGTGTCAAATAATGTTTCAAATTTCTGCTCAGCTCCTATCCTTCTGTGTGACGTTAGGTAAGTTACTTTGCTTTCTCGGCAATAAATAGGGATAATAAAATCACCTAGCTTTTATATTTGTTGTAATGCTATGAGGTTTAAATGAGCTAATGTCTGAAACACAAACTGATCTTAATAAATGTTAGCTTTTAGCTAATACAATTACCAGAATATATTTACAGATTTAATGTAAATGGAGGCTACTTTATTTATGTAAATATCTTGACAATAAATTTGTTAAAATTTTAAAAACTTTACATAACATTTCATGAAAATTAATCTACTAATGGAAATACACCCAATGTTTCCCTGAGCAGAAACTATTTGGAGATATCTATCTATCTATCTGCAAATAGATATGTACCTTACAACATACATATAAATCCAGGAATAGGATCAGAAATTGGAAAGATATTGTACTTTTTAATAACAATACGTCATCTGACAGAAAGTACCACTAAAATTCAGAGGAAATGTGATACCAATCTAATTATATTCAGTCAAACTATATTTCAAGTTCATATGTGTAAAAACACATTCAGACAAATTACTGAGAACTGTAATTTCTCTCTCTCTGATTCATATGTTTTCTTTGTTGACAAAAATCTTTTGACCTTGTTTTGATCGATTTTCTGCGCTGATAACTAAATAAATGTCTCAGGTATTTTTTTACGCGGGCCTCTCACTGTTGTGGCCTCTCCCATTGCGGAGCACAGGCTCCGGACGCGCAGGCTCAGCGGCCGTGGCTCAGGGGCCTAGCCGCTCCGCAGCATGTGGGATCTTCCCAGACTGGGGCACGAACCCGTGTCCCCTGCATCGGTAGGCGGACTCTCAACCACTGCGCCACCAGGGAAGCCCAGTCTCAGGTATTTTTGACATTAGTTACTAGTTGAGACTATTGGTTGTCCCTCCACTTCTGCTTAAAACTCAGTCTCTCTGTGTGTACTTCAAATTGATGATTTAATGGTTTCTTTTAAGGTAAAATTTTGCTCTTTATTTTAGAAAATATTTCTTCTTTTTGTGACTGTCTGACATTCCTGATTTGCACAACTTCCTTTTCTTAGGTACTCCCCGAAATGTGGTTAATTACTTAACACATTATATTATCTGTTCTGTGTCTTTGACATTTACCATTATTGACATTCATTTTTACTGTGCTGTTGTATCCTATTTTTCTTCATTGTACTTTAATAACTGGTAGAAAAAGGGACTTTTCCAAATTCTTAAAAATGCATACAAGTTATTATTAAATAACCATTCTTCCTTAAGCATTATTATTTTTAGTCTCTTTTTCTAAACACAAAAATGCCTATTTTAGAACACGAGATTAATGGAAGGGGAAAAGTAAAATAAAGCACTATAAAAGGGTAAGGAAGAAGTTAGAGAAATAGTAAGGTAAATGTCAAAGGAAGCCAGTGGTGTATAGGAAAAAAATAGCAATATTTATATAGTTTATTACATGTTATAATGTTCTATATCATACAATAGTACTTTCATATTATTATATCTGTTGTAGATTAGAACTTTGGCATTAAAGAGATAAATTTGTCCAAAGTTGTTTAGCTACTACATTTTGAAGTCAAGACTCAGGCCCAGGCTTTTAAAATTCCTAATCCAGCATGCTTGCAATGGACTGTGATGGAAACTTGTAACCAAATAATATAGAAAAATTGAAACCAAAACAATTTAGCCATATAATATACACTTTTAAAAAACACTTGTTTAGGGGGGGCTTCCCTGGTGGCGCAGTGGTTGAAAGTCCGCCTGCCGATGCAGGGGACGCGGGTTCGTGCCCCGGCCCGGGAAGATCCCACATGCCACGGAGCGGCTGGGCCCGTGAGCCGTGGCCGCTGAGTCTGCGCGTCCGGAGCCTGTGCTCCGCAACGGGAGAGGCCACAACAGTGAGAGGCCCGCGTACCGCAAAACAAAACAAAAAAAAGTGGACAAAAATTTGAAAAGACATTTCTCTCAAGAAGATATATATACAAAGGGCCAATAAGTACCTGAAAAGATGCTCCAAAGGATCAGGGGAATGTAAATCAAAACCACTTCACACCCAGTAGGACAGCTATAATTGAAAAGGTGAAAAAATAACAAGTGTTGATGAGGACGTGAAGGAAATGAAATACTCATACATTGATGATGACAATGTATAATGGTGCAGCCTCAGGAGAAAACTATTTGGCAATTTTTCAAACGTTTAAACATAGAGTTAACAAATGACCCAACAATTCCACTTCTATGTATATATCTAAAAGAATTGAAGACATGTTCACACAAAAACGCATAGCAGCATTATTAATGAAGGCCAAAAGTGGAAATAAATCAAATGTCTATCAACTGATGAACGTGTAAACAAAATGTGGTATACCCATACAATGGAATAGTATTCTGCTATAAAAAAGAATGAAGTACTGATACATATTACAATCTGGATGAACCTTGAAAACATTAAATGAAACAGCCAGACACAAAAGGCTACATATTATATGATTCCATTTATATGAATTGTCCAGAATACACACATCATGAGAATTATATCAGTATGAAAATGTTACTTAAATATAATGCAACTGGCTGTACTATTATTTTTCCTCTCAGAAGAACTCCTTTGTTCACTGCTCTAAATCACCATTGGTAAGTATTTCCTGTCTGGGGTTAGTAGCCACATCTCTTAGGTGGCTTCTGTACCTTCTTTTCTTTCAAGGATGCTAACTTAGATTTCAGCACCTCCATTATTTTAGGGATAGAGTGAACTCCTCCAGAAGTAAGCAACACACTAAAACATCTTGATCTTTTCTTTAGAAGTCCCTAAGTAAACGTTAAGTAAACAGATCCTTAAGGCCCATCTAAGTTAACATATAGTCAGTTACTTCCAAAAATATTGCTGTGCCACAGCAGAGTGCAAATTGGTGGTTGAAATAAGAAAATACTGACTATCCTGTACTCCTACTAAATTTAGGATCTGCAGATTTAGGACCTGTAACATGCAACATCATACTTCTCAAATTAATTAATGTGCTGTAATAATCAATGAAAATTCTCAAACATCTATCTACTTTTCCTCCAGTATAAGGTGAGTGTTATTGCTATACACACTGCCTCTGTTGTTTTATTTCTGTAGATTGAATTTCCAAGACACAGTCTCTAGGTCATGGAGACACCTGGGCACCCATGGACCAAAACCAATCCGTGGATGCATTTCCTTTAGTTCACATTGAGTTGTGGATCCTGTTTTGAAAAAGAAATCAAGGCCAACTTTTGAGTCAGGTTTTTCCCTCAGATCTGGTCTCTACTACTAAGGAGTTCCCCTGGTGTGGGAAAAATGATGGACCTTGTCATTGTTGTTGGTTTGGCATATAGGAAACGTGGTCTCTTATTCATCAGTGCTGCTGCTATTTCTGCTCCTGTTACAGCTGCCTGAGTTTTTCTTCTCCTCATTGCTGAACCTGTACATCACTCTAAACTCATGTGTGGTAGCTCGACAGTGTTCAACTCTGGCTATATATAGAATCACATATAGGAGAGATTTTTAAAATTCTGATGCAGACAAATGAAAAAAGTTTTTAAAGTCTCATGTGAAGTCCAGATATCTGTATTTAAAAAAACAAACAAAAAAAACTGTCCAGGAAATTTCAATGTGCAGTCAAGGTTGAGAACCACTAGCCTAGAATATTTGACAGTGTTGTAGATTACTGAAAAAGGCAAAAGGTATGTCATTTCTATATAAAATTAAATCGTTTCATGCATGCATACAAGCATATGCTTTTTAAAAAATATATATCATATTGTTGACCTTAAAAATGTATACACATACATACACACGAATACAAATATAGCATAGGACACATAATTCTTTTCCTGTCTTCGTATTCCAAAGTAGATATTTATCTGAAAAATAAAATTTTCTCTCCCCTCAGAAGTATTCAGAGAAAACACTTTCTGCCTTCCTCTCTTGCCAGCAAGCACAGGAGGAATTACTTTTCTGATTGGTAAACTTTCAATCATTCACTAAGTTCTTCCTGATTCCAGATGGCAGTATCTTCTCTGAGCATGTTCTTTGTCACAAGTTCATCTAAGTTGAAAAAGACTCCTTCAACTCAAATGAATGACTTATTACATGCCACCCTACCTCACTCACCCACACATAACTTCAAAAAGTGAGAGAAGCGGGAATCAAAGGAAAGATATTAAGCCCGAGTTTCTCCAAAGGAAGGGAGCCAACAAAAGAAAGAGGTGACACAGTGGAAAGAGCAGTAAAGTCTGGGTTACTTTTGATTGTTTTGAGTTTGACATACCGAAAAGCAGTTGGAAATGAGGACTTGTACTCCAGGAAATAGGCTGGGATTGAGAATTCGATTTGGAATCCATGCACAGAAAAGTGATTGACAAAATTATTATTAATGTTAGGGCAGTGATAAAGATTATTTCAAGTACATATTACTCCATTATTTAGAAGTAGTATCTATCAATAATGATAACACCACACTAATGCTTAAACTTGACATTGAAAAAAGTTATACCCATGAAAGTTGTGTCACCAAATTTGAGAATATCACTATGGACACATAATACCTAAAATACAGCAGCTTAACTAAATATCTGTTACCCTTTCACATCTTTGCTGATGAGCATTTGATGAGTTTAGACTATTTAACTAAACAGATTTATTTTGTTTCCAGATGTGTTTTATTTGGATTACTTAATAACATGCTTTCCAAGGCACTGCTACTTTTAACATTCCGTTATGTAATTCATCCACAAGTTGACTTTATATAAACGGTCTTTCTGGCTAAGCGAACCCTACCTATAGGGATTATGACACTCAATTAAAAGCCATATCTCATCAAATTTATAGATTACTACAGAATGCATACCCTTTGTTACTTGGGAGCAGAGAGAGGAGACAGGGATCATTAATGTTAAATTTGTATATTCCAAGGATTTATTATATAACTTATAATAGGTCCTCCACATACTAGTATTTGTTTTAGTTGTACATGGCTAGATCATCAATATTACTTTTCATAGGATTAGAAGTCTACTTTTTAGTGAAAGGTAATTGCTCTCATTATGGAATGTTATAGTCCAGTAATAACTGATTTGATAATCCAACACATAATTACTAAGTGTCTATTATGTTTCAGGCATAGATTGAATGATGGAAATAGCAAGAATAATAAAACATGATTCTTACCCTCAAAATCTAGAAAGCATTATTGTATTATGGCCTAGGCTTTGGATTCAGTTTGTGATGAGTTCAAATCCTCACTCTGAAAATGGTTACGCAAACCATCTGCATGTAACTTCTCAAAGTCAGTTTTTCATATATAAAATGCAGAACAGGGCTCCCCTGGTGGCGCAGTGGTTGAGAGTCCGCCTGCCGATGCAGGGGACACGGGTTCGTGCCCCGGTCCGGGAGGATCCCACATGCCGTGGAGTGGCTGGGCCCATGAGCCATGGCCGCTGAGCCTGCGTGTCCGGAGCCTGTGCTCCACAACGGGAGAGGCCACAACGGGAGAGGCCACAATGGTGAGAGGCCCGCGCACCACAAAAAAAAAAAAAAAAAAATGCAGAACAACATATAAAGTGTTATAACAGCCCAGAAAAGAGGGAGTGTCAAAGTGGTGTTAGGAGACAGAGGTTGGTGTTCAAGGCTGACCTTCAAGGTCAGAAGCCTTGTGGGGTTAGTCTTTATACTGAGAGACCCCTACATGTCAAGAAGCCAAGATATGTTCTCTAGCTATTTGATGAATGTAGGTTAAATTACTTGGACTGGGGTCTGGGAGAGATGACTACAGTTTAAATAATTGTATGCAGTGCATTTGGGTGGATCTTGAGGCAATCAACCCTATCAGCTAAGGTCTCCTGTCATTTTTCATACCTGCCATTTCTGAGCTCTGAGTGTTATGAGGGTTTCATGGGTAGCTGGGCTATCTCCTCAGTTATTTACCTTTAAATATTCTAGGCTTCACTTTCTTTTGCTTTGTTCCATCAAATATCACATCTCCATCTACTCTCCATTTTCCAGGAATTCACTGAATTTTTTCATCTGTTAGAACCCATTCACTTTTTAAATTGTTTTGAACTTATACATTTTTATTCCTTTAATATAAATTTAGTGGAGTTTTAGAAGAAATGAGAGATTAAAATCTATGCTTAATACATTGCATTCAGTGCTAAATTTCTGTGAACCTCATTTAAAAATGAGATTCATTTTCTTTTATGACAGAACCTTGAATTATTTTGACATAGGGTTATTTCTGTCTCATATAGATTATTTTGCAGTTTGGAAATCCACTGCATAATCTATGCCTCAACTTACTTTGATGTTAATATTATAAAGCATAGATGAGAAGAAATAGCTTTAAGGGTATTTTTAAAGTATTACCTAATTAATTACAGTGCATTTCAAGATGAGGAGTCTATCAATTCTTTCTATTACATTCATATTAAAAACCCTCTTTTTTTCTTGTCCTCCCTTCTAAATTGCTATTCCACTTTGGAGAAAATGCTGGAGGTCAAAGAGCTTCTGCCAGAGAATATTTCTTAGCTAAAAGAGCAAGTGGTTTATAGAGGAAAGTGAGGCAATATCTTCTGTAGTATTACTAAAAGTTAAAATTATTCCAAATGTAGGCAGAAAACTAACTGAAGAGCAAGAAAATACTGCATGGATAGTAGTTTTCTTCCATATCATGCACGTGTTCAAAAATCTATTGCCTTGATTCATAAGGCTGAACACATTGCTCTTATCTTTTATTCACTGGGGAAACCCACCAAACTCTGGAGAGGGGAAGGAAATCATCCATCTCAATTTATCTCACTTACAGGAAGTTTGCAAAAATACGGAACTCCTTCAGCAGACTACTACTTGTGACTTTTCTCTCTTTTTAATATATGCAATGGCTGGAGATATAATCTATGCTGATATCAAACATTCATCTTCAGAACATTCATCTTCACGTCAGAGATCTGGTAAGTTGGATTTAGACCTCTTATTAAAATTAAAGTTTTGTTTTTAATCTCCCTTATTTCTGTCCTGTGTCTGTATTTGTCTTGCCGGAATTAGGAGACTGGATTCAAAGCAAAAGTTACTGAATGCAAGAATAAGAGTGAAAGTTTTTAATGACACCAAGTGTTATAAAGTTAATTGTAACTTTAGTCTTAATATGTAGAACTTTGCTTTTGGTTTTCATAGAAGTTTAGAATTAACGACTATCTGAGTAATAGAATATGTTTGGAACATGAATAGATAGGCACACAGCTAAAGATAAGATTGTAACCTTAAACACAAACCACCTCAGAAATAATAGATTTTCAAATCCAGTGTATTTATACATGAAACCTTAGGGAAATGTCCATGTTGCATTTATATTCTCTTCTCTAGGGTAAGAATTTTTATATTGTAAAGTTTATAAAAATGTTTAAATAACTTAAAGTCTCCTCATGGTGCTTTGTCCTTGTGGAGTGGATCTGATGTTTTGCTTTTCTATTATTTCCCAAGAATGTATTTTTTTCTTCTATATTTATGTGTTTGCAGTTTTCAGGTGGATCTGGTGAGTTGCTTTCTCCAGTTGCAAGAGTCTGTTATTTTCTGTGTTTAAATATTCTCTCTCTTAACTTGTGGAATAGAGGCTTTTCTGCTTTATTTTCTCAATAGACTGGGAGCTTTCATTTTATACGAGTTAACAGAACTTTGTTTGAAAAATAACATGGACTAGAACCTTACTCTTATTCCCCCCATTCCCCCCAAATCTCATATAATTGGTCCATTTTTCCAGAGGTTATTTTAACTCAGTTCAAGCAACAAAACCAGTATTTTTGATTCTACATTCCAGGATTTAATTTCTTCTGTTTGGAAAGAGCATTACTCTTTTCCTGGTTTAAAGATTTTGGGACAACATCTTTAATGCTGTCCAGTCCAATATTCTAATCTTAAAAATGAAGAAATATGAATATATAAAAATTAAATTATCTACCTGCAGTCATGCTTATGACCAGAAGTCAAATATCATATTACTCTTTCACTGCATGTCTCTGTTGTGGATAAACGCAACTTCTGTTCTCATGTGTCATATCATTGAAGAGGGAAAGAACTATTTGATACATTGGATTGTAATGTCCTACAGAGTCCTACACAATTATCCCTGGTCTTTCTCTTCTAACTCGGTAAATTTCACTTATTTTGCTCTGGTTGTTGGCTTTCTCTTGCTCTTTAAAATTACCATATTCTTTTCCATTTCAGAGCCTCGTATGTGTTGAAACACTCTCCCTAATCTCTTAATCTTTGTATACCCAGCACCTCACACGGTACTAATTACATAGCAGGCAATCGATAGATGCTGGGTAGGCGGATGAATAAATGGATGACTAAATAAATGGATTTCATTTGTACTAAACACTTTAAATATTGTAGGTTCATCAGTTCTCCAAGATATAAAACAAAGAGGGCTATCACCATGACACTGAGTGAAATCTCAGTAACAAAGTATGATTCCACTGAGAATATCCCAGGCTAAGATTCAGAAATTCATGCCTTTATAAACTTTACTTCAGGGGCCTAAAAGAATGACCTAGTACCCCTTATATTAGTCCTTTCATGAACTCTGATGCTTTATTCTCCAGCTTTTTAAGTCTGTAACCCCAGTTCTTCACACTAGAAATGTGTGTTGGGATATTATCACATTCTTCTGGTGATGGCCTTGACTGGTATACTTTGCATTGTTTTGCCTAATAAAAGAAAATACATGGATTTCTTTTAGTGCTTTGAGAATTAATAAATTCTCACTAAAGATGCTTTACTTAATAACAATAATAATGTGGACAAAACACTCTATAATAGGATTCCACTAAATAAACACTCAGGTTAATGTCTCGACACTTGGTTTTGTAATTGGTTATACTTCAACATCAGTTATAGTAGTGCACTCTCAGTATATTGTATGTGTGTGTGTATATATCACATATCTAGTGGAATTGATATACTGTAACTATTTGGGATAAGAGCCTATTGGTTTTAACTATCAACCCAAAGCTAAAAATGCCAGTTTCTTTTTATGATTTATTTATCTTTCAAGTACAAGAGATAGAGTAGATAGTGAACCCCGTACTAATTTTGGTAGTCAAGACACCCAAGGTACAGTCTCACTTCTGCTATCAAGTAACTGTGTGACTGTGGACTTGAAATCCCCATTTTTAACATGCGAATGTTGGACAAGATTATCCCTAAAATTACTTTTATTTTAAAATGTATGATTTTATGCAATTACAATTACATGTCACAGGAAATAGGTGTATTGTATAAAGGAGGAGGCATGAAAGAACGGATCAATCCAAATAAGTGAGTGTTGTCAGTAAGCTTATTAGAGACTGGAGAATTTCACAGTCTTATATAAAAACTTAGGGATACAGAGAGTAAATTATAGTTAAGATTAATACTGAGGAATATGTATGGTAAATCAACAAGGAAAAATTTACATCTATTCACAGTTTTCTAGGTCCCCCTTTTCACAAACCAGGGGACCAAATATGCTGTGTGTGTGTGTGTGTGTGTGTGTGTGTGTAAAAGGAAGCTGGATCTACATATTTCAAAGGAAAGTAACTCAAGAGCATAACTGACAAAGTTTATTCAGCCCTTCCCTACCTCTTACTACCTAAGGAATTATTTACTGGGCTTATTAGTGAAATCTATCCAATTTTATAGATTCTCACCACCATGGAATTTTCCTGAAAGTTGAATGTGCAATGATTATCATCCTTCTTGTAATAGTACTTGTGCTGAGCATTTTTGGTAAGTAATTATCAATACCATTTATTTATCCCAAAGTATTTTAGCACCACCTATTGTAATTGCGTTTGCTGTTCAAGTGGTTCCTATACATTATAACTTCACAAAAAGCATGAAATTTGATACACAATTAAAATTAGAGATTTTCCATAGAACTTCAGATTGTGATATAATACATATTATGGATTCATTTCATTGATAAAGAGATTAGATTTATATTTTATGACCAAAATCATAAAGTGCATTTTATGCACAATGCATTTCCCAATGCAGTTGATTGTGAGTTATACACCATCTTCTCTGAAGCTGCGGTCAGTGAAAGCAAATTAAATAATGAAGCATATTTCTGTTTAAGCTTATCCATATTAGTTACTCCTGGACATCATCATCAATCTTGTATTCATGGATGGGAAATTTGTCTAAAATCAATCAATTCAATCAAGTATTTTAAAATTATACTCATATACTGTGGATATAGCTAAACATAGTCCAATTTCATGTGACAATTATTTAAATATTTTATTGCATAAATGCTTGGAGAAAAACTCCCAGATGATATATATATTCTAAGGAATTCAGATTTCCAGATTAAACCAAACTCTAGAACAGACAAAGGCCGTGTCTGCCTATGTTGCCCTTGTGAATGATATTAGTAATTATGAATGTCATTAGTAATTCGAGGTCAGTAGGCAGAGTCATAGAATTCAGAACTGAATGGGGCTCTAGAAATCAGCAAGGTCAAACCTCCAGTTGAGGTGAACAGTCCAAAACCCAGAGTGATAAGTGGTTTGACTAGTTTAATGTAACTAGTCAATGGCTGAATTGGGACTTTAACATTGAGGGGAGGAAGCAAAAATACTTAGCATTAAACATCTCTGCTAGGACTTCCCTGGTGGTCCAGTGGTTAAGACTCCACGCTTCCACTGCAGAGGGCACGGGTTCAATCCCTGGTCAGGGAACTAAGATCCCACCATGCCAGGCAGCGGGGCCAAAACAAAAAACAAGAAACCATCTCTGCTATGTTTCCTTTTGTTATAAGATAATAGATTTGTTATCAAAACAGTTTTTTGTTAGTAAAACAGATTTGTTTGTTACTACAATAGATTTTAAAGATTTAATTGCCTAATACACACTATTGTGACATTATAAATTACCAAAACTAATTTCAGTTAAGTGGCCATCAGAAAGACAGCTGTCTTCTTCATGGTCGAAAAATACTCTGGGCTCACCCTACCCTTCTATGTGTACGATTTACATGCACAATCTCAAAAGGAACAAAATCATGAACTGAAGTCAAAACACATAAAACCCTTTCCATGAATCAAGTGATACCTGATACAGTGAATAAGAACTCACAAAATACAAGCTATCCAAATGAGGCTTATATCCAGAGCTGGTTATTTTGTGTTTATTAAAATAAATATGAAAGCTCCAAAAAAAAAAAAGTGAGTATCCTTCTGGTCCCAGGTCATATTTTTCCAATTCCCCTAAAGTTAGCATTAATAAGGTTAACAAGAATGCTTGCAAAGGAACGTCCAAATCTTGGAAAAAGTAATGTTGTTTTTCCCTCTAAATTTTTAATCATTTAAATTACTATGGAGTTTCCACATTAATGAACTTCAGAGTCTCTAGAACCCAATGAATTTCTGCTTTGTATTTAATACAGAAAATATGTTTCTTCTTTTATTAGTTATCCAGTTCAAATCTGCAAGACATACTAAAGTAAATAATGAATCAAAAGAGAAATACTGTACTGGGCAAAATAAATCTGAAACAAGCACCTCAATAGGTAATGTTATTTTATATTGCCTAATTCCTGAGTAAACAAGTATGGACAGTAGTGTGGATTTTACTTGGGTATATCTGAATAAAGAGGAGATTCCTCCACCCCTACAGAGGGATGGTTTAGATCATTGTTTTTCAGGGACCTATTACAGTCCTTGACAAAAATATTTAAAGATCCAAGACAAATGAGAAAAATAAGCTTATATAATGAGTTGTAAATGAATTTAGAGGTATTATATTGGAATAATTGCATTTTCTTTTTTTAACTTCTTTTGGGACATGTGCAGGCACAGAATGTAATCAAAATATATTCATTCTTAAAATTCATGATCATATCAGGTAGCTTTTTGTCAATTTTTAATGTCATTACATGTAAAAAACTGTAAATGGTAACCTTTATCTTGCTTTCTCATCTGAATGTATTTACCTAATTTTTAAAGTCGAGAAGACACTCAGTCATTTGTCCTTTCTGTTTTCTTTTTCTTTCCAGCTGTTTTCTTTATTATTTTTAATCCGTTAATTTAATTCTATATTGAAAAATGATATACCTTTCTTTTTTTGAACATGCATATATAATTCTATTAGAAAGACTCACCAGTCCATGTTATAGGATACATTCAAATTCTAGGAATTCATTGAAACTTTAAAATAGATTTTGATGTTCCCAAGCCCCCTTGACCACATTCTAAAAACTTTAATTTTTTTTAACTAGTGAGACTATGAGGGCAAATTCTGTGGGACATTATCCCCAGAACAAAAGCGTATTACTGTACTCCTATACCCTTGATACAGGTGGTAACAGTGGTATTTAATAAAGCCTCTAGCTATAAATTCTGTCTAACTTGTTTTCTAATCCTTCTATTGTTACAGATAATCCTATCTATAACAGGCCCTAGAATCCTAGTTTCAATCCAGCAGGAAAGGATACCAACTCTAAATTTGTTTCATCTTAATAAAATAATATGTTGTTGATTTGAGTCCTCTCCCTCTTTTTCTTGATGAGTCTGGCTAATGGTTTATCAATTTTGTTTATCTTCTCAAAGAACCAGCTTTTAGTTTTACTGATCTTCACTATTGTTTTCTTTGTTTCTATTTCATTTATTTCTGCTCTGATCTTTATGATTTCTTTCATTCTACTAACTTTGGTTTTGTTTGTTCTTCTTTCTCTAGTTCCTTTAGGTGTAAGTTTAGATTGTTTATTTGAGATTTTTCTTCTTTCTTGAGAAAGGCTTGTATTGACCTATGGTCAACTAATCTATGACAAAGGAGGCAAGGATATACAATGGAGAAAAGACAGTCTCTTCAATAAGTAGTGCTGGGAAAACTGGACAGCAACAGGTAAAAGAATGAAATTAGAACACTCTCTAACCCCATACACAAAAATAAACTCAAAATGGATTAAAGACCTAAATGTAAGACCGGACACTATAAAACTCTTAGAGGAAAACATATGAAGAACACTCTTTGACATAAATCACAGCAAGATCTTTTTTGATCCACCTCCTAGAGTAATGGAAATAAAAACAAAAATAAACAAATGGGATCTAATGAAACTTCAAAGCTTTTGCAAAGCAAACTACAAACAAGACAAAAAGACAACCCTCAGACTGGGAGAAAATATTTGCAAATGAATCAAAGGACAAAGGATCAATCTCCAAAATATATAAACAGCTCATGCTGCTCAATATTAAAAAACAAACAACCCAATCAAAAAATGGGCAGAAGACCTAAATAGACGTTTCTCCAAAGAAGACATACAGATGGCCAAGAGGCACATGAAAAGCTGCTCAACATCACCAATTATTAGAGAAATGCAAATCAAAACTACAATGAGATATCATCTCACACCAGTTAGAATGGGCATCATCAGACAATCTACAAACAACAAATGCTGGAGAGGGTGTCGAGAAAAGGGAACCCTCCTGCACCGTTGGTGGGAATGTAAATTGTTACAGCCACTATGAAGAACAGTATGGAGGTTCTTAAAAAACAAAAAATAGAATTACCATATGACCCAGTAATCCTACTATTGGGCATATACCCAGAGAAAACCATAATTCAAAAAGACACAGGCAGCCCAATGTTCATTGCAGCACTATTTACAATAGCCAGGTCATGGAAGCAACCTAAATGCCCATCGACAGAGGAATGGATAAAGAAGACATGGTACATATATATAATGGAATATTACTCAGCCATAAAAAGGAATGAAATTGGGTCATTTGTAGAGACTTGGATAGATCTAGAGACTGTCATACAGAGTGAAGTAAGTCAGAAAGAGAAAAACAAATATCTTATATCAATGCACATATGTGGAACCTAGAAAAATGGTACAGATGAACCAGTTTGCAGGGCAGAAATGGACACAGAGATGTAGAGAACAAACGTATGGACATCAAGGGGGGAAAGTGGCCAGGGGGGTGGTGGTGGGATAAATTGGGAGATTGGGATTGACATATATACACTAATATGTATAAAATCGTTAACTAATAAGAACCTGCTATATAAAAAAATAAATGAAATTCAAAAAATAAATAAAATAATAGAATAAACTTAAAATATGTAAAGTAAAACTTAATAGAACTAGTCAGCCATCATTCCTAATTCTTTGTCTACCTTCTCTGTATTTTATTTCTAGGACTTAAATTAGATGTTCGATAGGCCTTTGCTTTCTATCTTCCATTTCACTTAACCTCTCATTTTTGTCCTCATGATTGTCAATTTGTGCTGAATTCTTGGCAATGTTTTCAGATATACCTTGTGGTTCACAAATTCTCTCTGTTCCTGTTTCTAAGCTGTAGGCTCATTCACTGAGTCTAATTTCAATGATTATAGTTTTCAAACCTAAGGACTTAGTTTCAAACCCTCCAGTTAGCTTGTGATAGTCTCCTGTTATCTGATCATTTTGTAATTTATTCTTTTATTTCTTAAAATAATGTAAACATTATTGTTTATGATACATATAATTATTTAAATATCTAAAGTCCTCAGTGACCAAATCTCTTGTTTGTATTTCCTGCTAAAAAATGTTGGCTTGTTTTTTAAAGTATTTGATTTTTTAAAATTTGACTGATCCTGATACATTTCTCCAAAAAGTGTTGATTTTTCTTGGTATGGTTTGATTCATTTAAATTTCTATTTTGGGGGCAGCAGTTTAAATCTCAAGTCAGTTTTTTTTTCTTTTTTTCTTTTTAATTTTTATCTGTAATCTAGCTTCCACATTCATCAGCCAGGGACTTAGAAAATTTTTATACACAGCAGTTGATGCACACCTTTTGTTTATTTCTTTTATGGAATTTACTCTTTATTTTCAACATCTGTAGTTGCCCCCAATTCTGTTCTTTGGTTATTCAGACTAGAGAGACTTCAAATTGTCTACCAAAATTTTGCTCATTCTACATGGCACCAACATTGGTCTGTCTTAGGCTAAAAGTTGTAAAAACAGGAAATTTCTAAATTGTCATACCTTATTTCAAGTGTCAGCTACTCTCCAAAATCTGCCTGCTTTTTTTACTCTTCAATGGCTTCAAGTCATTGTGTGTATGTATATGTGTGTTTTTAAAGAATATTTATTTTAGGGGACAATAAATTATTGGTATGTGTAGGATACCTATGTGTCATCATCTAAATCTACTGGCAAATATTATAAATTAGATCTATTTGTTACCAGCACATTTTTGGATGCCAAGATCCACTTGTACATGGGTAGATCATGAGTTTGGGGGGACATCTATTACACAATTTTTTTCCCAAGAAAAATTCTTCCAGTGTGATATATAATTCTCAAAAGGTCTGGTTCATTGGCAGAACACTAATTAAATTCTCTAATTTCTACTTTTCCTCCAAATTTTTATCTCCCTGAGGCTTGGATGTCCATTGCTTTATCCTAGTGTCTGTGCATTGCCTAGCTGATAGAAAGCATAATATATTTTTAAGAGAATTAAACTAAATGGAGAAAGAAAAAAGAAACAAGAAAGAGAGAAAGAAACAATATACACATATTGCAATTCTGTTAATCTTTATTTTTTTTTCAAAATCCACCTGGAGGAAAGTACTTACTTTTGTCAAAGAAAGCTTAGGCCATAATTTAACACATTTTGAGAATCTTTAATTAGTATACACACAGAATTAGGGATACAGTCGCAAGTTCCTTTTAATTACTTATCCTTTTTCCTTCCAGGTTATTTCAACTCTTCTACTGCTAGTAAATCATGCCCCTCTGAAGACTGGAAGCTACATGGGGGGAAATGTTACTGGGTTGCTAAAAGTGAGAAATCTTGGAATGAAAGTAAAAATGACTGTGTCATGAAAAATTCACATCTCATGGTGATCCAAGACTTCATTGATATGGTGAGATATAAAATTTGGAGATTATAGCATCCTTCACAACTGCAATACCTTCTTTGTGTTACAAATTTGAAAAATTCTGTGAAATAAATTTTTTAAACCTCATTGCTATTAACTACACAATTATTGGTTGAATGAATCATTGAACTATATTATTATCTCATGCTTTTTTTTGGCTAGGTATAAGAGGAATTCATTTGGTATTATATACCTAAGTTCTTCTCTACAAGGGACCCCACTTCTTAACAGATTTCATTTTAAATGTATGACATAAAATATCTATCTCATCTCCCATGTTTAACCCATTGCTCACAAAGGTTATAATCAGATTGCATGACAGCTGAAATTAAAGATGATGTTGGGGGAAAGGAAATACAGCATAGTCCTTCTCATTAGGTTTGCTCTTTGTTGAAGAAAACAAGTATTTTTCTAGCTCTGGCTTAATTTAGATTGAAATTTTGCTACAAGAAGGTTGGACACTAAACCTTCTAAATAAGGCCAGTATTGATTTTATTTTTATAAATTTATTTTTTATTTTCTGGCTGCGTCGGGTCTTCATTGCTGTGCGTGGGCTTTCTCTAGTTGCGGGGAGCAGGGGCTGCTCTTCCTTGCGACGCACGGGCCTCTCATTGCGGTGGCTTCTCTTGCTGCAGAGCATGGGCTCTAGCCCTTAAAGCCCATTATGGTGATCAATTATATACGTGAATGCAACAAGGCAAACACTGATAGAACTGAAAGGGGAAATGGATAAATCCCCAATTATAGTTGGCGATGTCAACACTCTTCTCTGAGTAACTGACAAAACAAGTAGATAATAAATAAATAAATGAATCTGAACAACACTATCAACCAATTACACCTAACGGATTTTACAGAATACTATCCAACAACAGCAGAATACACATTTTTTTCCAAGGAACTTTCATGAAGACAGATCATATTTTGGGACCTAAAAATTTACAAATAACAGATATCACACAGGGTATGTCTCAGACCATAACAAAATTAAAGTGCAAATTAGAAACAGAAAGATGTTTGGAAATATCCCACACATTTGAAAGTTAAACCTCCCACTTCTAGATAATGTATGGGTCAAAGAGGAAGCATCAGGGCAAATTTTTTTAAAGCATATTTTGAGTTGAATGAAAATAACACTATAATGTCAAAATACATGGGTTTCAATTTAAGCAGTTTAGAGGGAAATTTATAGCATCAAATGCTTATATTTGAAAAGAAGATAATGTAGAATCATTACTCTAAGCTTCTACTTAAAAAAAAACCTATGAAAAGAGCAAACTAACCCAAAGAAAGCAAGAGAATGGAAGACTTACACTACTCAATTTCAAGTCTTACTATAAACCTAAATTAATAAATATGGT
The DNA here is from genome assembly GCF_964374135.1 of Grampus griseus. Taxonomy (NCBI): domain Eukaryota; kingdom Metazoa; phylum Chordata; class Mammalia; order Artiodactyla; family Delphinidae; genus Grampus; species Grampus griseus. The sequence goes on along the minus strand of NC_139005.1, from coordinate 7,643,483 downwards.
ATAGTATTGGCAAAGAAGAGAGTTATAGATCAACAAAACTGAATAGAGAGGCCAGAAATAGACTCACACAAATATAGTCAACTGATTTCTTTTGACCGTAGTGCAAAGATAATTCAGTGGAGAAACACCTCTTTTATATGCCTAATGACTATTTTCCAACAAACAGCTTTGTCATTTAGCATATGAGTTAAGCTGCATGTGACAGAGTTCCAGAATTGCTGTAGCTGAAACAAATGGATGTTTGCTTTATTCATTGAATCTAAGACACTTTCAATGATAAGATGTATCATTAGTACCCTTAAAAGAAATAGTGCAATTAAAAAGCAAAAACGAAGCTGCCAATGAAACTACCATAAGCCATTAGATTGTTCAATGTTTCCAAAGTCAAAGTGTTAAAATAGGGGAAAGATCTATCTTAGAATATACGTAATAAGTTATGTCACTCACATTGTAGTCTAAACTGCTATGAGATTTCTGCTCCCATCAGTAGGGTGCTGTGTCTACTTGTTTCTGATTGGTTCACCACTAGAACCAATCACAGTTCACAGTCTAGCCATCAGGGAGAAGAAAATGATGAATAGAAGGATATGAACTTACTCTTTAAATGCTGAATTAGAATTTCAGTATTTTTTGATTCTATCCCATTAGTCAGAAATTAGGTCAGTCACATTGTCACACTTAGCCAAAAGGGAGGCTGGGAAATGTCACCTTTATTATGGCTGGCCATATACTTTGGCTCAGGGGTTATGTCACTGTACAAAAAGAGATATTAAAAACCTATGGGGCTTCCCTGGTGGCACAGTGGTTGAGAGTCTGCCTGCCGATGCAGGGGACACAGGTTCGTGCCCCGGTCCGGGAAGATCCCACATGCTGCGGAGTGGCTGGGCCCGTGAGCCATGGCCGCTGAGCCTGCGCGTCCGGAGCCTGTGCTCCGCAACGGGAGAGGCCACAACCGTGAGAGGCCCGTGTACCGCAAAAAAAACCCCACAAAAAACAAAAACAACCTATGAACAGGGCCTTCCCTGGCAGTCCAGTGGTTAAGACTTTGCCTTCCAATGCAGGGGGTGTGGGTTCGATCCCTGGTCGGGAGCTAAGATCTTACATGCCTCCTGGCCAAAAAACCAAAGCACGAAACAGAAGCAATATTGTAACAAATTCAATAAAGACTTTAAAATGGTCCACACCAAAAAAATCTTTAAAAAAACCAAAAACAAACAAAAAAACCTATGAACAGTATGTGTCCCATCAGCTCAGAGATTGCTTTCTTTCTGTAACTTTCCCTGTGTATTCTCTTGCTTCTAGATATTATTTCATACTTGTATTTAGTAGTAATCATTAACATTTATGCAAGGAGCATTTATTATGTGCCAGGAAGTGTTTAATAATATTATTATTTATTAACAAATCAATAATAGCTCTTTGAGATAGTACTATTATAATCTGAATTTTAGTGATTGGAAAAATACAGAAGTAAAAAGATTGAATAACTGTGCAAAGATGTGTAGTAGTAAATAGTAGTGCTAGGACTCAAATCAGGGAGCTGGACTCCACAGCTTTGATATCTACTAACATTGTACGTAATTGTTGTTTAGCAGTCATCCCATTGAGTTGCAGTAAAATTTCCCTCCACTGTGATCTATTTGAAAGCATGGAGCATGTCTAACCTGTTCATTCCCAGCTTCTAGTGCAGTGCCAAGCACATAGAAGGTGCACTTGCGCTATTTTTCTTGCATCTGTCAGAATCACTTTGTTTCATGTACCATTTCCTATTCTCTTTAGAGTTTCCTATGGCGGAACCTACAGGCTTCAGCCTCTTATTGGGTTGGTTTGAGGATCCCTCCTGGAGAGGAATTATGGACCTGGGTGGACAATAGCACTTTTGACCCCCAGCTGTAAGTTTTGTTGCATTTTTTGTGGTTTTAATCCCATATTGTATGTGACAAGATAGAGACGTTTGACATTGTTGGCCCTGAACTGATAGAACGGGTATAAATTTCCTACACTCTGATAAATATTTCTATAAAATGGTTCACACAGAAAGTTGAGAAAGAAAAGAAATCTCCCTCCAGCCACTTAGAAGATTTATGTGAGAAACAGGATTTGCCCCACTGCCTGATTTTGTCTTTTTATCTAAAAGGTAAATTAGCAAGTATAAACTCTCTTATGAGTGCACAGGTTTAGTTTACGAAACATAACTTCCTGCTTATTTCTTACAGTGATCAATTTTCAAATGATAAAAAAGTCAGAGGTAATATTTTAGCTATCTCTAATGAACTATGAACTTCTCTGGAGAGAGGTTTTGAGAAATAAAGCTAAAAGTGGGAAGAATTGCTCTACCCATCATACTGTTGTGTATTTAAATTGTTTGAATGATTATGTTTTCACCAAAAAATTAAAAAATATTTCCTTTTAAGTCTCTTGACATATGCATATATTCATGGCTGACGTAAAGGTAACCATTTGCTTTCTTTCTATAGGTTTTCAAAGAAAAAAAAAAAGCCACGGACCAGGAGTATGAAATGTGTCCTGATATCTTATACCGAGATAACTGAAGAAAGTTGTGAGAAACATCATCAGTGGATTTGTCAACTGTAATCCACTCGGCAGAAAATTGGTCTCCATTTGTCTGACTGAGAGACACCACATGAAGCTTGAGCTCAGATCATAAGAAAGTTCAGAGGGTTGCATGTGTCCTAGAGGGCTGTGTGTGTGTGTGTGTGTGTGTGTCCATTTATGATTCATGTGGGTATAGTAATATTTCTCAGAAGTGTGGAAAGGGCAATAAAGAAAATGTTTTAGAAAATGAGTAGTTATGATGAATAGATTTTTACATGTGAATGATCAATGTAGTTATTCAATCATCCGTCTTGTTTTGCCAGTATTTTGGGAACTTCAGTCTTTATCTTTTCTGCATCTTCCCTCTATGATATCCTTAGCTAATCACCTACATTCTCATGATTTCAACTACCACATACAATGCAATGCCTATCAATGTTATATCTCTAGTCCAGATCATTCCCTGATCACTAGACCTGTATACCGTCCTGCCTGTTTAACGTAGCAAATCTACAATCTCAAAGGTACTCCGAACTCAACATATAAAAATAATTCATTAAATTTCATCATAAAAGGAACCATCTTCCAGCACTCCATATCTCAATAAAGGACATGCCATACAAGACAATTATGCCATCTATAAACCAGCTGTGGTCTTGTTATAACCCTCTCTTTCACACACAGCTCTAGGCTGCTATCCCCTTTCCATCTCATATCACCAAGTTTTACTTTTTTTTTTTATTAAATCTCTCTCAAACTTGTCCTCCTCTCTCCATCACCCCTTTCACGATCTTAATACAAAGGTACTAAAATATTAAATAACTGCAATAACAACATCTTCCTGTTTTACTTTTCTTCCATTTCAATCATTCCCTGCTTTGAATTCTGTGATGTTTTTAAAAATATATACTGACAATGCAATCTTCCCTTTAAAAAATACCTCAATATCTTCCTTATAATAATACCAAATTCCATAACATAGCCTAGAAATCCCTATCAGGTTTAACCTTTCCTTACTTATTCTGTCTCTTCCTACACCAAACACCCAAACTCTCAGGACCACAACTCCATTAAACTAATTTCTGGAACTCATGCTGTATTTCACCACATTGCCTTCACAGAAGTTGTTCTCTAGACCTGAAATTCTCCTTCTTCTCTTCTCCATCAGGTTACCTCCCAAATATTCTCTATATCTCTGCTCAGTTTTTAAGAGCTTTTCCTTGAGCTCCATGACAAGGTCAAATATTCTGACATTATATTCCCCTCCCCAGTACTTACCACATTTTAGGTCTTACCTATACAAGTCTTTTGAGTGAATATTTGATTAATGTCCTCTGCCCTCACTTGACTGTAAATCACATAAAGACCCAATATCTGTTTTTATATTTTTAGTGCCTTTTAAATTACCTACTACATAATAACTACTCAAAAAATACTTATTATATTAAGTTTTCTCTAAGAGATCACAGAAGTAAAATGCTGATACGTGGCTAGGGAGATGGGGTGCAAAAGAAAAAGACTCAGCTGATGGAGGTCTAATTGTTAGGTCATTAAAAGTCAACTGAAGGGGGCTTCCCTGGTGGCACAGTGGTTGAGAGTCCGCCTGAACATGCCCGATGCAGGGGACACGGGTTCGTGCCCCGGTCCGGGAAGATCCCACATGCCGCGGAGCGGCTGGGCCCGTGAGCCATGGCCGCTGAGCCTGCACGTCCAGAGCCTGTGCTCCGCAACGGGAGAGGCCACAATAGTGAGAGGCCTGCGTACCACAAAAAAAAAGGAAAAAATATCAAAAATATAATATGAAAAAATTTACTTGCTTGAAAATAGTCTGGATCATATTTAAAGATCACAATAATAATTACAAAATAATTTTAACTGAGTGATAATGTATATCAAAACTTGGAGGTCAAATCTAAAGTTGTGCTTATAGGAAAATATATATCATATATATATATGCATATATATATATATAAAAATATATATGCTTATAGGAAATGCATATGATCCAGCAATCCCACTCCTGGGCATATACCCAGAGAAAACCATAATTCAAAAAAATACATGCACCCAAATGTTCATTGCAGCACTATTTACAATAGCCAGGTCATGGAAGCAACCTAAATGTCCATCGACAGACGAATGGATAAAGAAGATGTGGTACATATATACAATGGAATATTAGCCATAAGAAGGAACGAAATTGGGTCAGTTGTAGAGACGTGGATGGATCTAGGGACTGTCATATAGAGTGAAGTAAGTCAGAAAGAGAAAAACAAATATCGTATATTAACACATATATGTGGAACCTAGAAAAATGGTACAGATGAACCAGTTTGCAGGGCAGAAAATGAGACACAGAAGTAGAGAACAAACGTATGGACACTAAGGGGGGAAAGTGGCGGGGGATGGGGGTGGGGGTGTGATGAATTGGGCAATTGGGATTGACATGTATACACTGATGTATAAAATGGATAACTAATAAGAACCTGCTGTATAAAAAAATAAATTAAATTAAATTTAAAAATTAAAAAAATAAGAAATGCATATTCTGAACATACTGAATATCAATGATCTGAACATTTGTACAAAAATATAAAAAGCAGCAAATTATATCCAAGATAAAGGAGAAAGAAATTACCAAATTAAGAGCAAAAATAATAAATTGAACATGAAATAGAGATATGAAATACAGTTGCATTTTTTAAAGCCAATTAAATTGTTAAAGCTACTTTTAGATTGATAAAGATAAAAAGATGGAAACACATATAAGCAATCTCAAAAATAAAAAGGGTACATTTCAGCAGATTTTGTCCATGTTAAAAAGATAAAAGGATAATATAAACACTGTTATGACAATAAACTTGAAAATTTAGTTAGAACATTTTCTAGAAAAATAAACACAACTTACAAAACTTCATACAAGAAGAAACTTAAATTTTGTTTTCTTAACTATAATAAAATTGGATCTATAAATTATAACTTTCTACAAAATTCCAGGCCCTGGAAAACAAAAAAAAGTAAAGCAAATCTTCCACAATCTCTTTCAGAGATTATTTGAGAAGCAAAATATCCCAAATTGTTTTATACATCAAAAAAATTGTGACACTCAACCCCAAAGGATATAAATAAAGAAAAGAAATAAAGGTCAACCTCAGTCATAGATTAAAAAATCCCAACTAATTTATTAATATATAAAAAGATTACTATAAACAATCAAATATGATTTATTCAAAGACCCTATGTCACCCTCTAGTGGCAGCCTGAAAGGATACATGGGGCCCCATGGCCAGGACCTCATGATTCATGGGGCCTGATTGCTATGAGGTCTGATTGCTATGAGGTATGGGTTTTACTTGTTCCCAATTGGTGGCCCTGTGTAAGCAGCAGAAGGGATCCGTGAGCCACTCATTAGACAGCAGACATTCCTCTTGTGGTGAAAAAGGGTCACCTGAATTCTCAATGAAGAGAGTTGAATTAGCCAGGGTACCACCAGAGGAACAAAACTAGTAGGATAGATATAGATGATAGATAGATAGCTATACAGAAACAGAGAAATTTATTGCAAGAAATTTGCTTATGCACTGTGGGAGCTAAAAATAGACAGATGATAGATAATTTAAGATATAGATAGATGATAGATAGATAGATAGATAGACAGATGATAGATAGATAGATTGCAAAGAATTAGGTTACACAGTTATGGCGGCCGGCTAGGCAAATCTAAAATTTATAACCAGACAATTGGAAGGACAGGCTGAAAACTCTCCAGCAGGAGTTGATGCTTCAGTCCACAGAAGGAATTTCTTCTTCCTCAGGAAACTTCAGTTCCGTTTTTAAGGCCTTTCAACTGACTGGATCAGGCTCACCCAGGTTACCTCTGGATAATATTCTTAGCTTAAAGCCTGTTTATTATAGATGATAATGAGATATACAAAATACCTTCACAGCAGCACCAGGATTAATGTTTGTTGAATGACGGAGTGCTATACCTTAGCCATGGCCAAGCTGACACACAAAACTTACCATCACATCCCATGCTTTGTCGATTTGGCACCCATATTTAATCTTCTTAAACCATACTTCATCTCCAAATAAAGACAATAACAAAGTTATGCTTCTGCCTAATATGATACAACTATCTTGCCTACAACTAAAAACATGTTAAGCTTTCCACAGAAGAGGATGCAAAGTCCTTGGGCAATGTTCAGTCTTCTCCTTGACAATCATGGAATTTAAATACTGAGATTAAAGTTAACTACTATAAATACATCTTATTTCACATAGGATATGAAGCTAAGGGAGGAAAACAACAAATATTATGTGTAAATATACATACATTCACATATTCATAGCAAAATAATGCAGAAATACTTATAACAATTACAGTCTTCATTCTGCAACCGGTCACATGATCATAGTTGGTATTTACAACTACCTTCTTCCACTATGCATTCCATATTCCCTTGGCCCTCAGCAAGCACCCCAGCTGGTTGTAATTCTTCGCCTGGTAGAGTGATTGAAACATTCATTCCACAAATTCTGCTTGAATTGAGCTGTTGTAATTTTCCTTGAGTTTAATCACAGGATATGGTAGTACTAAGAGATGTTCTAAGGAATTTCCCGTATCCCAGACATACTTTTCCTTTCCTCTAATGTGTTGTAGCAGTCCAATTTTTCCTCAGAATCTGAATCAATTAACCCAGTCAGGATGGTAACTCCCTTTTTCACTCATTGATTCAGAGGCACAAGAAACCCAAACTGCTTGGGTGGCAGTATTCACTTCCAGTTTAATGGAATCACTGCTGTGGTCCTGATGGAAACATTCCTCCTTTTGGAACTAAGACCTATAGACAAGTAAAGCATACTAAGGTCACAGGGATAGGAAGCAAAAGTTTTCCAGTGAATCGATAGAGGTAATAGCGCGGTGCCACTCTCATTTCCACTCCTTGATTCCTGGGTTCTTGAATCCTGGCTATGGGAAAAACAGAATGATATCTTGTATTCTGATTTAAAACATACACTGCCTCCAAAACTGGTTGTAGGAGGGTCAAGATGCATCAACTTCTTCACCTTAGACGGGTTAACCTGACATGCCCTTCACTACTAGACTCCTAGAAATTTCACTAAGGTCAAAGGCCCCTGAATTTTTGTTGGATTTATTTCCCACCCTCTGACATGCAAATTACCAATATGTCTAGATTAGCTGAGACTTCTTGGTCACTAGGTCCAATCAGCAAAACATCATCATTAAAATGGACTGGTGTGATATCTTGTAGAACAGAAAGGTGATCAAGATTTCTGCAGACTAAATTATAAGTCTGGAGAGGCGATATATCCCTGAGGTAGGACAGTGAAGATGTATTGCTGGCCTTGCCAGCCGAAAGCAAACTTTTGTGTTTATTGTTTTTATTGGAACCCATCTGAACATCAGGTATACCTGGTGTCGGTTAGCAAAAACCATTTGTACAATTGATATTGATGGTGCCAAAACCAAAACAGTGACTGGACGTGATGGGGAAAGACGTTGGGAACAAAAACCTGATTTTGGAGAGGAAAATGAAAGCCAGTCAGATTCAGTGAGGATGCAAAACCTGATACAACAAAATCCTTGCACAAAATATAAATTTATTATGAATACCTGGAAGGATAATCTGAGAAAGGAAAAGATAAAAGGAGGCCAACACGGGGCTTTCCTGGTGGCGCAGTGGTTGAGAGTCCGCCTGCCGATGCAGGGGACACGGGTTCGTGCCCCGGTCCGGGAAGATCCCACATGCCGCGGAGTGGCTGGGCCCGTGAGCCATGGCCGCTGAGCCTGCGCGTCCAGAGCCTGTGCTCTGCAACAGGAAAGGCCACAACAGTGAGAGGCCCACGTACTGCAAAAAACAAAACAAAACAAAACAAAGCCTGATACAACAAAATCCTTGTACAAAATATAAATTTATTGTGAATACCTGGAAGGATAATCTGACAAAGGAAAAGATAAAAGGAGGCCAACACAAAGGAGGCAGGAGGAGGGGGAGAGGAAAAGAGAGAAGACAAAGGTGAAATGAGAGGAAGAAGAAAATACAGCTGAGCACAGCAGAGGTGCAAAGCTTACCTGCCCAAATGGCATTAAAATCTTGCTATGTAATCTCAACTTCTGGTAGTCTTTACTAACAAACAGGTATTGAGAAAAAAGCATTTACCAGGTCAGTAGGTGCATATCAGGTACCAGGGGATGTGTTAATTTCCTCAAGCAATGAAATCACATCTGGAATAGCAGCTGCAATAAGAGTCACCACCTGGTTAAGTTTACAATAATTGACTGTCATTCTTCAAGATTCATTTTTTCTGCACAGGACAAATAGGTGCGTTGAATGAGGGTTTGTTGGAAATCACCACCCCTGTTTCTTTCAGTCCTTTATGGTGGCAGTAGTCTCTGTGTTCCCTCCAGTAATGTGGTTGACTATTTTCCTTGAAAGAGGCAGTTCTAAGTGGCTTCCACTTGGTTTTTCCTACCATAACAACTCTTACCCCACAGGTCATTGAATCAATGTGGGGATTCTTCCAGTTGTCCAGTAGGTCTATTCCAATTTTACATTCCAGATTCTGGAGAAAAACCACATGATGGGTTCTGGGACCCACTGGACTCACTGTGAGGTGGATCTAAGCCTCAACTTCATTGATCATCTGATCTCCTTATATTGACCTACTCTGATTAGTGTAATACAGTGATGTCTTTGGTCTCCTGAAATTAATGTCAGGTCAGAGTCAGTGCCCATAACTCCCCCAAAGTCTGATTCTTTTCGCAATGCACAGTCACCCAGGTAAATTGTCATAGATCTCTTTGGGGAAACGTGGGGAAAAGATTAACTATAAAAAGTTTGTCAGTTTAGCAGGGCCCTTCCTCAAGGGACTTGCCCCCCAACCCTTAATTAAGGAGGTTCTGGCTCTGTAAACTGACTCATGTCTAGGAATTGATTGAGGGGACAGTGGTCTGTTGATTCAAGTTAGCCCCCTGTTCACTCACCTCAGGACTCTTCTGCTTAAGGGAGGCCATTACAGTTTCTTCAGGCAAAACAAAGTTAACCTCCTCACACAGGGGTCACGGGGATACTTCTAATGGCAAAAAGGACTCGATAGAATTTAGTTTCATATCCCTAGTTTGATTGGAATCTTCCCCTATGTCCCCATTCTAGTTTTCAAGATCTCGTTCTTTCCTAATCAGTGCCCTCATTTTAACAGAAGATGTCTGCAATGTTGAAAGCGCAGAACAACCCTATCTCCAGCCCCCTCACAATGCAGCTAGCAGTGGTTTCAGGAAATTTCATTTCCTGGAAAATTCCAGATATTTCTAGGAACTTGGCTAGCTTGTCCCTGCACAAGTTGTAGCTGATAACAACAAGCAGTGCAGACTCTCTCCAGCAGAGGGAGCCATTATACAAGGGCATTCTTTAAAAACATCATTAGGGGCTTCCCTGGTGGTGCAGTGGTTGAGAGTCTGCCTGCCGATGCTAAGGGACACGGGTTCGTGCCCCGGTCTGGGAAGATCCCACATGCCGCGGAGCGGCTAGGCCCGTGAGCCATGGCCGCTGAGCCTGCACGTCTGGAGCCTGTGCTCTGCAACGGGAGAGGCCACAGCAGTGAGAGGCCCGCGTACCGCAAAAAAAAAAAAAAAAAAAAAGCATCATTAGAAAAATTTTCTGTTTCTCTCAAGACATTGAGAGCAACTCAACATAAGTAACTGATAAGTTAGACAAGAAAGAAAAGACATCCAAACTGGAAAGGAAGAAGTAAAACTGACACTATTGCAGATGACATGATATTGTATACAGAAAACCTTAAAGATTCTACCAACTGTTAGGACTAATAAATGAATTCAGTAAAGTTGCAGGACACAAAATCAATATACAGAAATCTGTTGCATTTCTATACACTATTAACAAACTATCAGAAAGAGAAAGTAAGAAAACAATTGCATTTACAATTGTATCATAAAGAATAAAATACCTAGGAATAAATTTAACCAAGGAGCTGAAAGACCTATACACTGAAAATTATAAGACATTGATGAAAGAAATTAAAGAACACAAATAAATGGAAAGATAATCCATGCTTATGGATTGGAAGAATAAATACTGTTAAAATGTCCCTACTACTAAAGCAATGTGCAGATTCAATGCAATCTCTGTCAAAGTTACAAAGTCATTTTTCAGAAATAGAACAAACAATCCTAAAATTTGTATGGAACCACAAAAGACCTTGAGTAGCCAAAGCAATCTTGATAAAGAAGAGCAGAGCTGGAAACATCATACTCTCTGATTTCAAATTTTATTACAAAGCTATAGTAATCAAAACAGTATGATATTGGCATAAAAATGGACACACAGATCAATGGAACATAATAGAGATCCCAGAAATAAAGCCACACATGTATGGTCAATTAATTCATGACAAAGGAGCCAGGAATATACAATGAGGAAAGGACAATCTCTTCAGTGAATGGTGTTGGGAAAACTGGACAGCCACATAAAAACTAATGAAACCGAACCACTATATTACCTCATACACAAAGTTAACTCAAAGTGAATTAAAGACTTGAATGTAAGACCTGAAACCAAAAATCTCTTAGAGTTAAAAATAGGCAATAAGCTCCTTAATACTAGTCTTGGTGATGATATTTTGGATTTGACACCAAAAGCAAAGGAAATAAAAAAAACAAGTGGGACTACATCAAACTAAAAAGCCTCTGAACAGCAAAGGAAACCATCAGCAAAATAAAAAGGCAATCTACTGAATGGGAGAAAACGTTTTCAAATTATATACCTGATATGAGAGTAACATGCAAAATATATAAAGAACTCATACAGCTCAACAGCAAAAAAAAAAAAAAAAAAAAATCCAATCTGATTTATAAGTGGGCAGAGAATCTAAGTAGACATTTTCCAAAGAAGATATACAGATGGCCAATGGATACAAAAAAAGATGTTTAACATCACTAATCATCAGGGAAAAAGAAAGTCAAAATCACAAGGATTATCACCTCACACCTGTTAGAATGGCTACTATCAAAAAGTCAAGAAATAACAAGTGCAGGAAAGGATGTAGAGGAAATAGAATCCTTGTGCACTGTTGATGGGAATGTAAATCAGTGCAGTCACTATGGAAAACAATATGGAAGTTCCTCAAAAAATTAGAAATAGAACTACTATACAATCTGGCAATCCCACTTCTAGATGTTTATCCAAAGAAAATGAAAACACTAACTTGAGGGACTTCCCTGGTGGTCCAGTAGTTAGGACTCTGCACTTTCACTGCCGAGGGCCCGGGTTCGATTCCTGGTTGGGGAACTAAGATCCCACAAGCCATGCAGCACAGCCAAAAGAAGAAAGAAAAAAATCACTAACTTGAATATGTACCCCCATATTCACTGCAGCATTATTTACAATAGCCAAGATATGGAAACAACCTAAGTGTCCACTAATGGCTGAATAGATAAGAAAATGTGGTATATACACAATAGAATATAATTCAGCCATAAAAAAGAATGAAACTTTGCCATCTGTGACAACACAGATGGACCTTATGCTAAGTGAAATAAATCAGACAGAGCAGACGGAGAGAGACAAATACATCATTTCTTGAAAAAAAATTTTCCCAAAGATACTTATTCTATACCACCTAAGTGTCTTTACTTAATTTTCCTTTATCCTGTGAGAAACTTTACCATGAATATTAATGTGTGAATAATCATCCTTTTTAATCACCTACTGTGAATTTGGTTCAACCAAGAATAATATTCTCCTAATTACTTGTTACTGAGGAAGCAACATTTTGATAGGTAAAACAATCAAAAGAAGCATTAGGAAATTTAGGGTCTCCAAGACCAAGAGAGTAGAGCAAAGTGGTCTTTGTACAGCCATAGAACAATTTAGTCATCTAGAGACTGGACCAAAACATTCAAAAAGAGAAATAAATTATATAGAGAATAATTTTCTATAACTGTCAAAAAAAGACAGGAACAATAAAGAAAGAAATGGATGGATTTATTGACAATCATATGTAAAATACGTTTACACCATAACAAAAATTTAAAGACAAATAACATGGAAAACATTTGCAATGTATATGTAAAACAAGGAGTTATAGCCTTGATATATAATGGGCTCTTTCTTTTCAGCTTAAAAAAAACAGCAGTAGAAACGTGGAAGAAAACATGAAGTAACAATATGTGAAAAAAGAAAATAGGCTGTCAATAACATTTGAAAAAATTCTTATTTGTATAAATAAATAGCCCAGCTGAGAGCATTGACTGTCTCTTCATTTGTTTATGAGAAGAGGCAGAGTTGATACAAAGGCACAAAATAAAACATAAAAACATAAACAAAAACCCACCAAAGTGTGTATCTAACCACATCAAATTATTTCAGCAATTTCCAAATCTTATTTTATTTTTTCCTAAATAAGTCACCTTAATATGTACTAGAAGTCCTCATTGTATAACTGATATTAGATAAAGTCCAGTTGTACGAACTAATGTAAAAGAAAGACCAATATTTCATAATAAATGGTGAGGCAGGGGAGTTCAGTAAGCTTTATCTTGAAAAAAAAATCGTTTTGAAAATAAGTTTATCTTATACTTCCAAGATTTAAGGGGCTTCCCTGGTGGCACAGTGGTTAAGAATCCCCCTGCCAGTGCAGGGGACATGGGTTTGAGCCCTGGTCCAGGAAGATCCCACATGCCACGGAGCAACTAAGCCCGTGCGCCACAACTACTGAGCCTGCGCTCTAGAGCCTGCGAGCCACTACTACTGAGCCCGCGTGCCTAGAGCCCGTGCTCCGCAACAAGAAAAACCACGGCAATGAGAAGCCAGCGCACCACAACAAAGTAGCCCCCGCTAGCCCCGCAAGCAGCAATGAAGACCCAACGCAGCGATAAATCAGATTTAAGCTACAATTGTGTATATGCAGTAATTATTAGACTGAGAAAGACTCAAGGGTTGAGAGGGCCATTATTTCTCAACCTAATTTTATAATAGCGGAGTAGCACGACTCTAACTCTTGTTTGACTTCTGTAACATGTATAATGTGTCATTTTTGCAAAAAAAAATAGAATACTTTTGGATTTTATTTTTACCAAGAGCATCTCTTACTACTTCGTGCTTCAATTCATTCTCCTTTGAAGCACCTGCCAATCTTCTTAGTGTCCCTGTTGATTTTCTATATTTAAATCATTAACGTGTTTAATTCTGATGTTCTCCCATTTGTCAATAACTTTGCCTTTGATTTAGACAAATCTCTACTACTACTTTCATGGCTTTCGTAAGATCTGAATTACTTTGAAAGTAAATGTAATTGCCATAGTACACACTGTGTTCAGTATTACCAAGTGTTAGCGTCTGACAGCTGGTGAAAGGCAGTCCACAATGTCCTTGGTGTCATGACACAGATGAAGGAAGGCTAATGCCAGGTAGGAAGGGTGAGTGAGTGGCAGGCAATTTGCAAGTGTCAGCTCATCAGTAAATAATTTGGCTTCTATTGCTTTGAACATTTATTGCTTCCTTATACAACCTCATAACTACAATGATTCTGTGAATGAAAGTTTGGAGAATGGGGACTTCCTGTATAATATGGTAAAATTGAAGATGCTTTAACACATTCTTCAGTGATTCTCTTAGCTCTAAAGTGATGTAGTCAAGACAGACATCATTACTTCCACGTTATACTTGACTTAGAGAGCTTACACAATTTGCTTGAGTTCACGGAATCATTGAATAATGTAGCTGAGATTTGAACCCAAATCTGTTTCTGTACTAAAATCCTGTTTAATCTAATGTATTATACTGCCTCCCAGTGGTATGAACTTATATTCACAGACATCTGTAATAAATAGTTACGTTATTTCCATTCTTCTGGATTTGGGAAGGTTGAAGATTTGTCTATTAGCAAAGTAATTTTTCCCTGCATACCAAGGATGCTCTTTTTAAATATTCACATCTTTCTGAATTTGTACAATTTTATGCTTTAGACATGCAAGGAGAAGTTAATTATACGAAAAGTTGACATGTATAGTGTTTATTTTATCCAAGACATTGTATCCTAAAAGGTATGAAACTATGAATATTTTTCCTACTTTAAGAGTAAAATGAATGAATCTTGTAGTCTACGAAACTTGCCTATATTACACAGCTAACAGTGGCCAAGCTAAGGCTCACACTCTCCTGTTCATCTCTAAATCCAAACCATACCTTTAGAGCTGCTTTCCAATATAGTAGCCATTAATCACATTTGAGTATTTAAATTGAAATCAATTATAATTAAATAAAATTTTTAAAATCTAGCCACATTTCAAGCGCTCATGAGCCCCACTGTGGCTCGTGGCTACAGTTTCGGTTGCACTGATGTGGAATATTTCCACCATTGCAGAAAGCTGATTCAACAGTGTTAGTCTAGAATAAAGATAATAGTTTTCTTCCAGATGTTGAACAAAAGGAACTCCAGCTAATTTGTTTTTAAACCATGAATTATATATAGCTCAATACATTTTACAGCAATTAGAAACAATAGCCTTCTTCAGTATGTGTGCTTGTAAGAGGTGTAGACGATAAGAACCAAGTGAAGGAGGACTGAATACAATGATGGTGTTTAAAGAGAACCTGAATATAGGAGAGCAATGTCATACATGTGCTCATTTTTTAATCCTTTACTGAGATCAAGTAGATACCTTTAAAGTAAATAACAGCACATGTCTAAAATGACAGAGTCTTCTGGTGAAGAATGACTTGTCTACTCTTCCAATTTCTCATTGAAATACCCAGCAATACATATGACTTGGGGAAAGTCCAGAATGGTACCATAAATTAAATTTTAAACTGAATATGTGTCACAATACGGAAGAAATTTCTAGATCTATAGCAGTTGATGGGATAGAATTAGTCAAGTTCCTTAATGGCCAGCAGAAATTTTCCCACCTGAACCACGACACATAGAGATCTGGGGAGTGACCTAAAAGTAGCTTTTGAGCACTGCTAATGACAGTCTTTAAAACAGGCATGGATAATTGAAGGAGAAACTGCCCAGATGAGAAACGCTTCACTAACTTAGGAAATGAGATCGGGACAGTGCAGGAGGCCAGTGAAGAGCCCCTACTTCACATGAGGACCCCTTTGACTTTTGCACACTAGCTGCACCACAACTCTGTAGACGGAATAAATAAGTCATAGAATTCCCACAACTGAGGGTAGAAGATAGCCCATATCTCCACCTAGAGAGCTGGAATACAGATTTCAGCAAAAAGCCCCTTTGCATCACGTTTGGTTCTGCCAACAGTGGTGACACAAGGTTTGGGCTTGTCTGTCCTGCCCGCCTCCTTCTCTGAACCAAAAGCACAATTTATGGTTTTCTACCAGCCTCAAGAGGCCACTTAGGTTTACCCATGGAAAAAAGTAGCAACGGGGCTTCCCTGGTGGCGCAGTGGTTGAGAGTCCGCCTGCCGATGAAGGGGGCACGGGTTTGTGCCCCGGTCCGGGAGGATCCCACATGCCGCGGAGCGGCTGGGCCTGTGAGCCATGGCCGCTGAGCCTGCGCGTCCGGAGCCTGTGCTCTGCAATGGGAGAGGCCACAGCAGTGAGAGGCCCACGTACCGCAAAAAAAAAAAAAAAGAAAAAAAAGAAAAAGAGTAACAACGTTTGGTAGTACAGTAATTCCCCTACATACAAATGAATTCTGTTTCAAGAGCACATTTGCAAGTCCAATTTATTCATTTTAAGTCCAACAAAGTTAGCCTTGGTACCCAACTAACACAATTGGCTATATAGCACTGTACTGTAATGGGTTTATAATACTTTTCACACAAATACTACATAAAAAACAAACAAACACAAAAAATAGTGAAAACATTTTTAACTTACAGTACAGTACCTTGAAAAGTACAGTAGTGCAGCACAACAGCTGGCATACAAGGGCTGGCATCGATTGAACAGGCAAGAAGAGTTACCGACTGGAGGAGGGAGAGGAGGTGGGAGATGGTAGAGCTGAAGGATCGCCAGCAACAGGAGATGGAGAACAAGCTGCAATTTCACTCACGCCTGACGTTGATGGCGCAGGTTCTGGTTCCTTGCTGGGTTCAATTTGATCTACCCTCTTGAAAAAACGATCCAGTGATGTCTGGGTAGTACTGTACCAGCTACATCACCACCACTTTTATGCTTCCTTCTGGACATCCTGGGCTTGAAATAAAGGTACTGTACTACTGTACTCTATACAGTAAAATACACAGAAGCACAACCATTTGTAGAGGATGCACACACGTAACAACATATACCAGACACGTGAGCTAACTTATGTGATTGGACATGTGAACGCACGTTTGCATCTCTGAAAGTTCGCAAATCGAAGTTTCCTATGTAAAGGACTTACTGTAACTCATTTATTTTGTAAAGTGGAGGGTTTTCCTCTCAATCTCCCTCACATATTTCTTTCCTTATGTTCCCCCTCTCCTTTCTGGCAAATACCTGTTTGTTCTGTGTATCTATAACTGTTTATATAATCTATATCTGTTTATGTTTTGTTATGTTTATTTTTTTAATATTTCACATATAAGTGAAATCATCTAGTATTTGTCTTTTTCTGTCTAATTTCATTTAGCGTAATACCTTCTAGGACCATCCATGTTGTTATGAATGGCAAGATTTCATTCTTTTTTATGGCTGAGTAATAGTACATTGTATTATATATACCACATCTTCTTTATCCATTTATCTATCCATAGACCCTTAGGTTGCTTCCATAATTAGGGTATTTTAAATAATGCTGCAATGAACATAGGGGTGCATATATCTTTTCTAATTAGAGTTTTTGTATTCTTCAGATAAATACCCAGGAATGGTAATACTGGATCATATGATAGTTCTATTTTTAATTTTTTGAGGAATCTCCATACTGTTTTTCATAATGCCTGCACCAATTTACATTCCCATAAATAGTGTACAAAGGTTCCCTTTTCTCAGCCTCTTGCCAACACTTGCTATTGGTTGGCTTTCTGACAGGTGTGAAGTGCTATCTCATTTTTGCTTTTCCCTAGTGATAAGTGATGTTGAACATCTTTTCGTGTGCTTGTTGGCCATATGTGTGTCTTCCTTGGAAAACGTCTATTCAGATTCTCTGCCCATTTTTTAATTGCGTCTTTTTCTTTGATGTTGAGTTGTGTGAGTTCTTTGTATGCTTTGGATATTAATCCCTTATCACATATTATTTGCAAATATCTTTTCTCATTCAGTAGGTGGCTTTTTGATTTTGTTGATAGTTTCCTTTGCTTGCAAAAGTGTTTTAGTTTGATGTAGTCCTGTTTGTTTATTTTTGCTTTTGCTTCCCTTGCCAGAGGAGACATATTTAAAGAAAGATATTACAAAGACCAATGTCAAAAAGCACACTCCCTATGCTTTCTTCTAGAAGTTTTATCTTTTCAGGTCTTATATTTAAGTTTTTAATCCATTTTGAATGTATTCCTTTGCAAGGTGTGAGACAGTAGTCCAGTTTGATTATTTCACATGTAATTGTCTAATTTTCCCAACACCATTTGTTGAAGAGGATGTCTTTTCCCCATTGTATATTCTTGCCTCCTTTTTCATAGATTAATTGTCCACATAAGTGTGGGTTCATTTCTGGGTGTTCCACTCTGTTCCATTGATCTATGTGCTTGGTTTTGTGCCACTACCATATTGTTTTGATTACCGTAGCTTTGCAGTACCCTTTGAAATCAGGGAGTGTGATACCTCTAGTTCTGTTCTTTCTCAAGATTGTTTTGACTATTCAGGATCTTTTCTGTTTCTGTACAAATGTTAGAATTATTTGTTCTAGTTCTGTAAAAAAAAATGCCATTTATAGTTTGATAGGTAGTGCATTGAATCTGTAGAGTGTCTTGGGTAGTATGGTCATTTTAACAATATTAATTCTTCCAATCCATGAACATTATATACCTTTCCATCTGTTTGTGTCATCTTCAGTTTCTTTCATCAGTGGCTTATAGTTTTCCAAGTACAGTGTCTTATAATCTTCCTTAGAGAGACTTATTTCTAGGTATTTTATTCTTTTTGATACAATGGTAAATGGGATTGTTTTCTTGATTTCACTTTCTGATCGTTCATTGTTAGTATATAGAAATCCAACAGATTTCTGTGTATTGATTTTATACCCTGCAAGTTTATCAAATTCAATGATGAGCTCTCATAGTTTTTTGGTGGCTCAAATATTTGCATCATTAAATTATTCTTTCATTATCGATATTTGTCTTATTTCCACTGTGGATGATAAAACACTCTGAATTATTTTATTCCCTTAAAATACATTAAAATTTGTTTTATAGTGTCAGGGAGAGGGAAATTTCCCTCCTACCCCTCTTGAGTTGTTGTGGCTGGACTAATAATAAAGTGACAGGTTAACAGGAAAAAAAGAAGCAAATATTAATTTGTATGCACAGAGATCTCATAGAAAAGGGACCTAAGAAGTGGCCAAAGCAGGCTTTTATACTTTTTAGAAGAATAAACAATAAATTTGTGAGGAATTGACAGGAAAAAAAAAAACTTAGGATTAATTAGTGAAGAATCTAGACAGTTTGGGCTTGGGGTAATAAATTAAAGAAGTAACAAGATACCCTATCTCTGGTGATAAGTGCAACCTACCTCCAGACACAGAGAGTGCACTTTTCATATGAGAGATTTATTTTCTGTTTTCATGGAGACAGGAGATTCAAATTGTTCTTAAGTAACTTTAATTCAAAATAGTCAATATCCATTGAGGTATATTTGGGGGTAGTCTGTCCTGGGCCCAAATGATAACCTGCATGTAATCAATTTTTCTGAGCATTTCCAATTCCATAGAAAAAATGTGTATTCACTCAGCGTTGGTTAGCATGTTCTCTGTGTGACAATTAGTCAACCATTATTTTACTATTGTTTTTGTGCTTATTTGAAGATTAAAATCATATCCTTGACTTCATGTTGTCTCATATATTTTAGTACTTTACCACTCCCAAGAAATACTAGAACCCTAGAACACTTTAACTCAAATTACTTCTTTCCCAACATTTTATTGTGGTCATGCATCTAATTCTAGTTTTACTCTTTGCACTTCTCAAGGTATTTTTATTACTGCTTTGTATAATCGATATTAATTTATATTACCCTTTCCATGGCTTTTCATTTCTTGGCCACATTTCCATGTTTCTACCTGAAATCATTTTCCTCCTGCTTGAGGAATTCCTTTTAATGTTTCTTTCAGTGTAGATTTGGGGGTGATAAATGTCTTTGTGCTGACTTCACTTCCAAAACGTATCTTCACTTGTTATAAAAATCTAGGTTTTCTGTTGTTTTCTTTCACCACTTTAAAAAAATATTATTTTCTCATGTTTCCATTATAAAGGCACTGGCCATTCTTACTATACCTCCTTCTTTGTGCTGCTTTTTCTTTTTAACTTTGCCTTTAATTTACAGTCGTTTTACTATAACGTTCCTAGGTATAATTTTCAAAAGTCTATCTTGTTTTAAATTTGCCAAGCTTCTTTTTTTTTTTTTCAATATTTATTTATTTATTTATGGCTGTGTCAGTTCTTAGTTGCACCACATGGGACCTTTCATTTGTCTGTTTGTTTGTTTTACCTCTTGGTACAATAAAAGAATTTTTGCTTGACTGTTTTCACTGTAATTATACATATATAAAATATGAAACCTTCTTCCAAATAGTATTCACATAATCCTCTGGTAAGTATTAGATTCTACAGATATTGTCTTAATCCAACAGTGACTGAGTTGATTAAGTCTAAATTGCAGTTTCTGCAAAATTCTATCTACCTTTTTCTTACCAATTCACCACTTCTTCTTTACCCCAGCACCTAAGACTAAACCTTCTAGAAATTCCATCTGAGATCCTGGATAATTACTACAGCTCCTTTTCCTTGTTGGAGACTGAATCTAAATTTTTTTCTCCTCAACACCACATGACTGTCACAACTCCACTCTGCTTTTCACAATTTTCTTCTTAGTCTCTTTCCCTGTGAAGTTTAATAATTTGGCAAACGGCTTGAAGGAAAAATATTAATCTCACTTCTTTGGTCCTCTCTTGTCTTCAGGATTTTGACCTTTCAAGTGCATTGGCAGAGATTTTTATCTCATCTAGGAGAGTGCCTGCTAGCCATGGCCCTCTGCCCAGATTCTGAGCAGGTGACCCTTCACCAAAATACCTCTAGGAGACGAGGGACTCCCAAAATGTTTACTCACTTCTCTGAATCTTTCCTGTTCCTCCAGTTACCTTAAAAACTTTCCAGTGCCTTTAAAATTTGTTTGTTTGTTTGTTTGAATCTGGCTCTTCTAATTCTTCTCAACATCAGGTTACTCTCTCTCAACTTGCATTATTATAGACAGAAGTACATATGAACTTGCAAGTTTATCCTTTTTACATCATTTCATGATTTTGTTGTCAAAGAGAAAAGGAAGTAACCTTAATAAATTTCACATTTTCTTGGAATTCCCAAACAGCTGACAGAACTAATAACATTACTTTTACCATTATTATCATGGTATGACAACATAAAGCTACAGTTTATTGTCACTTACTGTGATCCAGAAACATGGACAAAAGATTTAAATATGTCTTATTTAATTGGTCAAACTACATAATGAGGCTGATATTATTACTTTTATTTTAAGATGAACTCCTTGAGTGAGGGACCAAGTAAATTTGTTCTAAATTCACAGTTAGTGACAGAGTCCACGATTAAATGATCTGATTTGGAAATTAGTTTGAAATTAAGGCAGTAAATAAAGGTCAGTGTTAACTCAGTGTGGAATCTGTTAATATCAAATCTCTCAGTTTCACAGTGCTGTAACCGTTCCTCATTCCGAGAAAAGGAAACTGAAAACTAAGTGGCCAGATAATGATGTGGTTATTCACTTGACATTTATCACATATTTTTGAAGTTTAGTACATTTGAGTCACCAGGCCTCATGGTGGATTCTGAGTGTAGAATAATGAAAAGATATAGTCCCTTCCTTTGAGGAACTTAATAGAAAACTGAATAGTTAAGTTGGTATATATGATTCATTGTGACAAGTTATTGATACAAAAGGCAGTGGAATTAGTTATTATGAGAGCACTTAATGAGATACCTAACCGAGGGAAATTTTCCCAAAGAAGTGTTAAATAAATTTGCAAACTGAAGACTTGAATAGGCGTTGGCTAAATGAAAAAGTGAGGCATTTGAGTTTGAAAGGGGAAATGTTCCAGTTGAAGGGAACTGCAAAAGAGAAGAGAATGTATATAGCACAGTTGGAAAACCCCTTGAAATTTAAGATGACTCAAGCACAAATTATAGAAGAAGCATGAGAAAAGAACTTTCCAAATAACACAAAGGCTCTTTATTAAACTATGCAAATTTTGTAATTCCTACACCTTATTGTCCTGTTTACTTTCTTATGAAAACCTATATCCGATACCTGATACCATGCGTAAGATACAGTGACATGTTTTTCCATGGTTCCTAGGGAGCTGCAGTGTGCAGGGAGAAAGTACACAGAATGTTGTTTTAATTTCACTGAGGAAAAACATTTTTTAGCAGGTGCCAGATGAGGAACCTAGGACAGCTAGTGCTCAAAAAACCCTAATTCTCTGATGGGTTTTGGGAAAAGCATTTTTAAAGGGGGGTGTCAGGGTGTGCGGTCAGCTTGATTCTGATTGGTTGATGGTCAGGTAAGAGGGTGGTGTCACAGGGGTTAACATCAGTCCTTGGGCTCCAGTAGGTCTGGGGGCTAGTAGTCATGGTCATCAAGTAGTTAACTTCTGCCATTAGGTTGCGCGGCGGGGGGGTGGGGTGGGGGTGGGGTGGGGGGGTGGGGGGGTGTGTTAAGCATCTGTAAAACAGCTCAGGAAATGTGCATCAGATACCATCTAGGTAATCCAGAGAGGAGCTAAAGATTCTATGACTGCCATAGGGCTGATTGCTGTCTAAATTGTTACCTGGCCCAGCTGCTGTTTCTGTGACTACATGTTCATGTCCTTTCAATCATTAATTCTTGAGCCAGCTTTTTGTGACCCAGGAGAGGCCTGGGAGACTATACCTTTTCTCCAAACAAGAGGCAGGCAGAGGACATGGTGGGAGGGGTGTGTCCCAGGAAGACCCCACAATGTCCTGCTCAGTCACAATTATTCATGCTGGCTTAAGGAGATATTATGAACTTTATTTTTCTTTTTTGAATTTTTTTAATACAGCAGGTTCTTATTCGTTATCTATTTTATACATATTAGTGTATGTATGTCAATCCCAATCTCCCAATTCATCCCACCACTCCCGGGGAAGCTTTGGTCTGGAGAATATCTACAACCTTTTCCTTCAGGGCTCAGATAAAGCTATATCCCTCAAGAATAGAACACTGGCCAGAGACTCTTTTGATGGGCCAGTGCCTGGGTTTAAATGTTCTGAATACCAGTGTTCCTTCAAGGGTAGGAGAAATGGTATATTTCATCCTAGGGTATCATGAAAAGGATCTGAGAGAAATGATTGAAGCCCACTTGATCTCAGAGAGACAGCAGAGAGCGGTGGCTTGAAGCGAGTTCTTAGTTCCCTGCCCAGGAATTGAACCTGGGTAGCCTGGATGAAAACCAGGAAACCTAGCCACTAGTCCACCAGGGGCTAGAGGCTAGAAGCAAAATTCCCCTGGCTCTTGCCCCATTGAAAAATGCATTTCTCAAGGAGGCAAAAACTGTAAAGCCAGGTACAAAGTTTATTATTAGAGACACAGCACAAGTGGGAGAGCACAGAGAGAAACCGTTTGTTTAGTTAAGACAGAAGCAAGACAGAGATGCACACCCGGAGAGCAAGGGTATGGGCATCCTTCCTAATGAGGAGGAGACAGGTAAAGAGGTGGTTAAGTAATTTACACAGGGCAGTTCTTCCGGGTCTTTGTTTATCTTTTGCCAATTACCTTGTTTCTTTTTCCACACCTGACCTGCCCTAAGACCCTCCCCAACATGTATGCACAACTTTTTTCCAAGATGGATTCCAGCCCAGAGGCCTATGGGGGGCCTTGGCATCACATATTATGGGGTGGTGTCCCCTCCTTTTTGACCGCCAAAGACCCTTTCTGTGCATGTGCAGTTGGGGAGGTCTCCCTTGCCCCAAGGAGAGGAAATATGTGACCTCTTGATCTTTTGCTCAAACAGCGTTTAGCCCCTCTCTGTCCTTGCCATGACTGTTACCTTAAAGTGTCCACAGGAAACAAAGTCCAGCTATTTACCCCGTTCCTGTTGTTATTTCTGTCTCAAAGTGCAGACAGGAAGTTGGTCATAAATATCTAGCCTGGAGCCCACTTGTCTCCTCTCTCAAGAAATGTAGGGGTCTTCCCTGGTGGCGCAGTGGTTGAGAGTCCGCCTGCCGATGCAGGGGACACGGGTTCGTGCCCCGGTCCGGGAAGATCCCACATGCCGCGGAGCGGCTGGGCCCGTGAGCCATGGCCGCTGAGCCTGCGCGTCCGGAGCCTGTGCTCCGCAACGGGAGAGGCCACAACAGTGAGAGGCCCGCGTACCGCAAAAAAAAAACTAAGTTACAATATGGCTTTGATAAAATGACAAGGAGAAAAGCTTCCTGTTGAGGGCTGTTTTCTGTAAAGAGCTGCTTACATGCAGGAGACCCCTCTGTCTTATCACTAACCTCAGACTACTATTACCAGACTATCAGCTCTCTTCCCTAGTTTCCCCTTCAGTAATCTCGTAAACAAACTGTGCGAACAAGATAGCATTGAAAGAAAGGTCACAAGAAGTCAACAAGCCTGCACGACAAGTCTGCACACAGTGGAGGATGGCAATGATTCTGACCCTCCATCTCAATGATTAACGAGGTTGTTTCCTTTTATCCCTTTAAAAACATTCATGACCAAACAGAATCTTTGGAGGTGGTTCTGGGGGACACCGAGTCCACCATCTCCCCAGATTGCCAGCATTCTGATTAAAAGCAACTTTCCTTTTTACCAACACTTGCCTCTGTCCAGTATTGGTTTTTGGAGCAGTGCGCAGTGGGACCTCATTTGGTAACATTATTTTTAAATTAAACTTTAAAAAACTTTTCAGATCATTTTAGATTCACATGCAGTTGTAAGAAATACTACAGAAAGATCCAATGTCGTTTTTACCCATTGTCCCCCACGGTAACATCTTAAAAGCTGCCATATGAAATCACAACTAAGATGAGGATACTGACATAGTCGAGATGCAGAATGATTCCATCACCACATAGATCCATCCTCTGGCTCTTTCATGGCCACACTCCCTTTTCCTCTCCCTTCACCCATCCTTTGCCCCTGTTCTTCATCTCTATAATTTTGTCATTTCAAGAATGTTATAAAAATGAACTCAAACAGTATGTAAACTTTTGTGATTGGCTTTTTGACTTTTAACATTGATTCAACCATATTGTTCCATGTATCAACAGTCCATTCCTTTTTTATTGCCGAGTAGTATTCCTTTGTATGGTTGTAACAGCATTTGCTTAATCATTCATCCATTGCAGAACATCTGGTTCTTTACAGGTTTGGGCTATTACAAACAAAGATGTGTGTTTAGTATTAAAAGAAACTGTCAATGTCACAACAAGATGACAGAATAGGAGGTTCTGGACTCTTCTTTCCTGCCACAATACACCAATTCAACAGCCACACATAGATTAATTCCTTTGTGAGAAATCCAGAAGCTGGTAGAGAGCCTTTTTTACCCTGGATGAGTGTGAAACTAATCACATCAAAACTGGTAGAAAATGCTGACAACACTTTTTCACCACATTCCCCATCCCGTGAGCCTCTACATATAATCAGGAGGGCATGTCCTGCTCCCAGATTCCCCCGAGGAGCAAAGGGTTTGGTCTGCACATCTAGTACCCCAACTTTTCTAGGTGCTGCCTGAGGGACTGGGCATACCTAATACCCTGAGGACTGCCAAGAACAAAGGGGTGTTATTTTTTATTTTAACTGAAGTATAGTTGGTTTACAATGTTTGTGTGTACAGCACAGTGATTCGGTTGTACACATATATATTCTTTTCAGATTTTTTTTGCTCGTATGTTATTACAAAATATTGAGTATAGTTCCCTGTGTTATACAGTAATTCCTTGTTGGTTATCTATATCTGTATCTATATACAGTAGTGTGTATATATTAATCCCAACCTCTTAATCTATCCCTCCCCCTGCTTCCCCTTTGGTACCCATAAGTTTGTTTTCTATGTCTATGAGTCTCTTTCTGTTTTGTGTAATAAGTTCATGTTTACCTTTTTTTTTAGATCCCACATATAAGTGATATCATATATTTGTTTTTCTCTGCCTGATTTATTTCACTTAGCATGTTAATCTCTAGGTCCAACCATGTTGCTGCAAGTGGCATTATTTCATTCTTTTTCATGGCTGAGTAATATTCCACTGTATATATGTACCACATCTTCTTTATCCATTCATCTGTTGATAGACATTTAGGTTGCTTCCATGTCTTGACTATTGTAAATAGTGCTGCTATGAACATTGAGGTGCCTGTATCTTTTCAAATTATAGTTTTCTTTGAATAGATGCTCAGGGGTTGCTGATAGATGCGAGTGGGGTCGCTGGGTCCTATGGGAACTCTAGCAAACGGGCTGTTTTAAATGAGCATGAGGGTACTTCCCACAGCTCCTCCCTTCAGCTCAGTGCAGAATGAAAAGATGATAAAGCCCACTCCCAGCTTTTCCTTAGAAGTTGGACTGCACAGCTTGTACCACAACTTTTTTGTCTGCTACCCAAGGATCTGGTTTCTAATTTGCCTGTCTCAGAGAACTAAGGAGGCTCAGCATATGCTAATCCTGCTGGAACCTAACATCCTCTAAACTCCTGGGGGCCACCAAGAACAAAGACAGAGGTTTGGATGAACAAAAGTTTAAAACATTGTATATGCATACAATGGACTATTATTCAACCTTAGATAAGAAGGAAATCCTGAAATATGCAACCACATGGATGAATCTTGAGGACATTATGAGAACTGAATTAAGCCACTCACAGGACAAACACTGCATGATTCCAGTTACTGAGGTACCTACAATAATCAAACTCATAGAAGAAAAGAACAGAATGGTGGTTGCCAGAAACAGGGGGAGGGAAAAATTGGAGTTGCTAATCAACATGTATAAAATTTCAGTTATGCAAGATGAATAACTTTTAGATATCTGCTGTACAACATTGTGCCTATAGATAAAAATACTATACTGTATACTTAAAAATTGGTGAAGAGGGGGTTTCCTGTTAAGTGTTCTTACCACACACACACACAAAAATTGTCAAACTATTTTCCAGAAAGTCTGTAATATTTTATATTCCCATCAGCAATGTATGATCCAGTTTCTCTGCATCCTCATCAGAATTTTGCATTGTCATTCTTTTTTTTTTAATAATTCTGGCATGTATATAGTTACTTATCACTGTTGTTTTAATTTGCATTTCTCTAGTGGCTGATGACCACGAGCATCTATTCTTGGTCTTATTTGCCCTCTGAACATTCTCTTCTGGAAAATGTCTGCTCGTGTCTCTTGCCCATTGTGTGGTGAAGAATTAACTTTACTCAAAGTGAGGTCTGACCTTTGTCCCAGTTCCTGGAGGTAACCGCTAAACCTTTGGATTTTCCCAAGTAATAGAAACATCCTGGCTAGATAGCGTGGACAAAGAATGACCCCTGCCATTTCAGTAAACAGAGGATGCTGTGGCCATAAATCCATCAGCCCATTTCAGCCGCCTCCAGCGGTGCACCCTGAGAGGAATCCAGGAAGAAGAAAAACAGGATACTGGCCCTAGATAGTCAAGATGCACATCAAAGGAATAATTTCAATGAGTCCAGACTCTTGCATCTTCCCATACATAGAAAAGCACTAAAATTACTCATTTGAGATGTCTGGTTTTTATGTGGTTAGCAGTAACCTTCTGATGATCAAATACATCATCTTTTTTTTTTCAGCAAAAACTCCTATATACTCTGGCTTCTCCCTTACCTCTTACCCCTTACCCCTTACCCCTTTGGAACAGTCCCTCAGAGCTATCTAAGAGGCTGCCAACTGTGGGCTATAGTCCTCAGTAAGTCTGTCGAATAAAACATAAGTATCAACTTTTAGGTTATGCATATTTTTCAGCCAACAATAGTTTATGCTAATGTGAGGATAGTCACACCAGAAAGAACAACCATGTGAGTACATGTGAGAAGAGGGTTGGGGCTTTGAGTCACGTGATATTAGCCTTATGTTCACGAGTGAGAGGAGACTATACCAAAGTCAATTGTTTTCCATGACCCCAAAAATGAGCAAGCAAAATGTGGAATTAACAAAATATCATTTATTTTTATTAGCACCCTAAAAAATGAAATGCTTAGGTATACATCTAACAAAATATGTTCAAGTTCTATATGAGGAAAAGTACAAAACTCGGAAGAACAAAATCAAAGAAGTAAATAAATGGAGAGATACTCTATATTTACAGATAGGAAAACTCAATATTGTCAAGATGTCAGTTCTTCCCAACATGATCTATAGATTCAATATAATCACAATTTAAAATGCAGCAAGTTATTTTATGGATTTTGACAAAATAATTCTAAAGTTTATATGGAGAGGCAAAAGACCCAGAATAGCCAACCCAATATTGAAGGAGAAGAAAATTGGAGAGCAGACCCTACTCAATGTCAAGACTTACTATCTAGCTATAGTAATCGAGACAGTGTGGTGAAATAAGACAAATAGATCAATGGGACAGAATAGAGAGACCAGAAACAGACCCTCATAAACGTAGTCAACTGAACTTGGACAAAAGAGCAAAGGCAATACAATGGAGAAATGGTGATTGAACAATTGAAACTCCACATACAACGACAACCAAAAAATGATCTAGACGTTGATCTAACACCCTTCACAAAAAAATAACATAAAATGGATCATAGACCTAAAGGTAAAATGCAGAACCATAAAACTCCTAGAAGATAACATAAGAGAAAACCTAGATGCCCTTGGGTATGATGATGTCTTTTTAGCTACAATATCAAAGACACTATACATGAAAGAAATAATTAATAAGCTGGACTTCATTAAAATTAAAAACTTCTGTTCTGCAAAAAGGCAATATTAAGAGAATTAAAAGCAAACCAGACTGGGAGAAAATATTTGCCAAAGACATATCCACTAAATGACTGTTATTCAAAATATATATACAAAGGACTCTTAAACTCAACCTTAACAGACACCTCATCAAAGAAGATATACAGAGGGCAAATAAGCAAATATGAAAAAGATGTTTCATATCATATGCCATCAGGGAAATGAAATTAGAATAATGAATAATGATGAGGTACTACTACACATCTATTATGGTCAGAATCTGGAACACTGACAACACCAAATGCTTACAAAGATATGAAGCAACAGGAACTCTCATACATTGCTTTTGGGAATGTAAAATGATACCATCTGTTTGGAAAGAGTTTGGTGGTTTCTTACACAACTAAATATACTGACGCTATGATTTAGCAGTTGCACTCCTTGGTATTTACCCAAAGGAGTCGGAAACTTCTGTCCACATAAAAATCTGCATGAGGATGTTTTTAGCAGCTTTATTCATAATTACTAAAATTTGGAAGCAAGCAAGAGATCTTTCGTGGATGAATGGATAAACTGTGGAACATTCAGGCAAAAGAAATGTTATTCAGAGCTATTAAAAAATGAGCTACCAATTCATGAAAAGACATGGAGAAAACTTAGATGCATATTACTAAGTGAAAGAAATCAATCTGAAAACGCTGTATGACGCCAGTCGTATGATATTCTGGAAGAGGTAAAACTATGGAGACAATAAAAAGATCAGTGGTTACAGGGGTCAGGGAATGGAGGAAGATAAATTGACAAAGCAAAAAGAATTTTGAGGGCAGTGAAATTGTAACTGTGCATATATGTCGATATACTTTTGTCCAAACCCATAAAATGCACAACACCAAGAATAAACACTTAAGTAAACTGTAGACTTTGGGTGATTATAATGTGTCAATGTAGGTTCATCCCTGGTGATAATAATATCAATATTATTATTGATAATGTGGGAGCTACGTATGTGTCTGGTTAGGGGGTATATGCAATGTCTCTGACCTGTCCTCTCAATTTCATTGTAAACCTGAAATTTACCTAAAAGAAAATCTTTTTTTAAAAAAGTTATCTATTTTCTAGTTGGATTTTTTATTATTGAGTTTGGAGAGTTTGCTATATTCTAGATACTAGTCCTTTGTCAGACAACTTATGTGCCAACTCTTCTCCCAGTTTCTAGCTTGTCTTTTTATTGTCTTCACAGGGTATTAGGCAAACAAAAAAGTATCTAATTTTGATGAGTTGTAGTTTATTAATTTTTTCTTTTATGAATCATGCTTTTGATGTCAGGTCTAAGAATTTATTGCCTTGCTCTATATCCAAAAATTTTTCTCCTATATTTTTTTCTAAAATCTTTCTAGTTTTATGTTTTAGATTTATGCCTGGAGTCCCTTTGGGGCTAATATTGGTTTCAGATGTAAGGTTTAGGTCAAAGTTCATTTTTTGCCAGAGGATGTCCAAGTGCTCCAGCATCATTTACTCACTGAATTGCTTTGGTACCCTTGTGAAAATTCAGTTGGTCATATTTATGTGAGTCTATTTATGGGTTCTCTGTTCTTTTGTATTAATCTATGTGTCCAGCACTCTGCCAACATTGTTTAATGACCTTAGCAATGTAGTAAACCTTAACATCATATAAAATGATTCCCTCCAATTTGTTCTTTTTCAAGATTGTTTTGTTATTCTAGGGCCTATGTCTTTCCATTTGAATTCTGGAATAGTCTATTTCTTTGAAAATCCTGCTGGATTTTGACATAAATTGCATTAAACCTATAGATCACTTTGGGAAGAACTGATATTTTTACTATATTAAGTCTTCAAATCCACAAACACAGTCTGTACCTCCATTTATCCAGTTTTCTTTCATTTTTTTAATCAGCGTTTTAAAATTTCAGCATTCATTTCATGAATGTGTTTTAATTTTGTACATAAATATTTCACTTTCTTTGGAATGACAGGTGCTATTGTGTTTCTCATTTGTTTCCACTTCTTAATTGTTAGTATATAAAAAGTGATTTAAGTTTTGTGTCTTGAACTTGTATCCTGCAACCTTTCTGGACTCATTAATTCTAGGAGGCTTTTGTTTTGTTTTTTATATTTTGGAGAGGCAGTGACACAATTATATTATATGACCCTGATTAGCCTTAGGAGTTTGGGTGGTACACTGAGAGTAAAGGAGAAGTCATTAATAGATTTTATTTAAAGGAGTGACCCGATCACACTTTGCATTAGAATAATCCATCTGGTTACAATATAAAGAATGAATCAGAATGAATTTAAAGGGGAAGAATGGGTAAGTCCCAAATTATGTAGATGTTTTTCTGGGTACTTTTGCAGGCTTGTTCCTGTGAAGAAATGTTTTCCTCATGAGCTTTGAATGATTAATTCAACCAGTAGTGATTTCTACTGAAGCACTAGAAATTGATTTATACAGCTCACTGACTTCCTGCTGGTGGCAGCAGGAAAGTGACAATGGATTTATCATCACTTAGACGTTCCCACACTGGTAGCAGAATATTTGCTGTTATTTTTACTTTTATTTCCATAGAGCAATAATGGAAGAAAAACTATTTATTAAATATTTACTAAGTCAGATATAGTGACAAGAGACTTTCATCTGTTACCTCATTTGAATCTTAAAACTAGCCAGTGAAACTGGTAGTCATACACATATATATACATTTTTTTTCTGGTTGAAGTCTGATTTTATTTCAGATTGAAACTAGAGTTAAGGTCTATGAAATATAGAAACATTAGCATTTAGAAGAAAAAGTTCTTTTATGTCAGAAAGTCATCTCAATTTGTACAGAATATTCTTCTTAATATTATTTAGACTTACTTGTACCCCTCCCCATCCAAGATTGACAGTTTTGTCAGGAACTGTGAAGGTTCTGAGACTGCTTTGTCTGCACGCTCCCAAGTGAGTTTGGTATAGTTTCATATCCATCAAAGGTTTGATTTCAACATGTTTTCTTTTTTTATTAATTTTTATTGGGGTATAGTTTCTTTACAGTGTTGTCTTAGTTTCTGCTGTAAGTAAAATGAATCAGGTATACTTATATCCTCTCTATTTTAGGTTTCCTTCCCATTTAGCAAAGGGAACTCTACACTTGTATTTATTTTCCACGGGAAGAAACTCTACTTTGAGGGGCTATGTAATTTATAAAGGTCACAGCTAAGAAACAGAATTCACGCTTTAGATACACGGCTTGGAAAATAGTTTGTAAAAGAATACTAGGTCAGTTAGGGTCACAGTTTGACTCAAATTTCATTTGTAAGTTAGTCACACTAACTTAAACTTTCATTTGTAAGTTTATCAATATAAAATCTTTTTTTTTTTTTTTACTTTCCAGATTTCTGTGGAAATTTAGCTTTCTTTATAAGAAAGTTAGCAGAAACTAAGCAAAGGTAAGCAAATAGGAAAGGATCTCATAGTCATGAAGATATATCCATAGGTATATTTAGAACATAGGCTATACCTGAGGCATTGTATTGGGTTGGCCAAAAAGTTCGTTCGGGTTTTTCCATATCACAAAACCCAATAGTAGTCTCCAAGGACACAGAAGTGAACTAGACATAGTCCCTGCTTCTTAGAAAACCTGAGATAAAATGAACTGTAAGCCAAAAAGCATCCATACATAATCTCAAGTGTATATAATAATAAAAATATATAATATATATAAATATATACAAAACTGTATATAGAATTACAAAAGGAAACTGACAAGAAAGACAAATATCATACAATATTGCTTATATGTGGAATCTAAAAAAGTGTACAAATGAACTTATCTACAAAACAGAGACAAACTTATGGTTAACATAACCAAACTTATGGTTATGTTGCGGTACTTGGGATCTTCAAACTTTGTTGAGGCATGCAGAATCTTTAGTTGCGGCATGTGGAATCTTTAGTTGTGGCATGTGGGATCTAGTTCCCTGACCAGGGATCAAACCCAGGCCCCCTGCATTGGGAGCATAGAGTCTTAGCCACTGGATCACCAGGGAAGTCCCTAGTCTTAGTGCTTTTTAAAATTTCCCGATATATTTTTAACTGACAGTAAGAGAATTTTGAATGTGTCAACCAATTGTATCTTTTCTCATTGGTTATTAAAATCATTTTGCATGGTTTCAGCTGTCATAGTCATTTTTATGGTCCCATGTGTACAAATACAGGGCTGTCTGTACAGAAAAGGAGGAACTCGTTCATATTTATAGGGTTCAAAATACAAATATCAGCTCATATTACTTAACACCCACTTAGTTTAGAAGCATGCTCTTCCAAATCCCTATATTACATCATTCAAGGATAGCTTGCCTCTTTGCTAGTAACAAGGATTATAAATGCACATTGTTAATATTTTTGGCAGGCCAAGAAATACAGCAGCAGCTGTATATAACAATTTATAATGCATCTCTTGGAGATGGTGCGTGAAATTCCCTAAAAAGTCCTTAAAGTATTAACTCCACGGTGACATTATTATTTGTCTTGCTGCAAATCCAGTTTCTCTCTGTGTAGCTCCTGGAGCTACTAAGTCCAATGTCATTCAGGTAGGCACATTCCCCAACTCCTTTGATAACAAACCTAAAACCAAACACAAAAATATTAAAAAAGCATAGGTTGGACAGACATCTACATTCATTCCTCCTCTGTATTCTTCAGCACCCCTACTCCAGGTATTTTTCATGTGAACAAGAGAAAAGTGAAAATCTGTCATTCATATGGCTTCTTCGTAAATATATACCACGTCTGTATTTCGTTCCTTTTCTATTCTCAGAGTCCCTGCTTGAATATCAGAAGATTATCATCGTCCATACCAAATCCAGTTATGTTGTTTATCAGGTATTTAACTAGTGCTTGCTGTTGTAGCCAAGTGAACTGCTGCCATCAGCGGTGATAAAAGAAATTTTCACATTTTGAGATATAGGGAAGTCATTCTGGCTTATACATGAGTTAACTTGAATTTTATGCTATCTAAAATGTGGCCTATCAAACATACATTTGTACATCCGCTTTAATTATTAAAGAAAAGGGCACGTTGACCAGAAGTAAAGAATGACCATGTTAAAAATAAAAATTAGGGGCTTCCCTGGTGGCGCAGTGGTTGAGAGTCCGCCTGCCGATGCAGGGGACGCGGGTTCGTGCCCCGGTCCGGGAAGATCCCACATGCCGCAGAGCGGCTGGGCCCGTGAGCCAGGGCCGCTGAGCCTGCGCGTCCGGAGCCTGTCCTCCGCGACGGGAGAGGCCACAACAGTGAGAGGCCCGCGTACCGCAAAAAAATAAAAAAATAAAGATTAAATGCCCCTCTTCTTGGGACACCAATGCTTGTCCTCATTCAATGATAAGACTCCCTTCCCAGAGGCCAAGGCCATACTGGCCGGCTGTGTACATGCTGGTCCTTTTTTTTTTTTATTTGAAACCTTGAAGAAATGTAACCCTGACTTGTTTAATGTTCTCTGTTCTGACAAGATATTAAATATAAAATATAAAACTCTGCTGGAAACGCTGCTTCTCTGGAGCAGTTTCTCAGAGTAATCTGCGAAGCAGGCTTCCGGGCTACTCCTCAGCTTGGCTCAAATAAAACTCTTTTCTATTCTTATTATTGATTGTTTATTGATTACTTCCATTGTCAGTGGCCTTCAGTGAAGATTATTTTCAGTGTTCTCCTGACCTGTTTCATATAAGTGTGAAAATAAAACTATTTACTTAATAGTAAATTCTTAAAACGACTTAGCTGTGATTGATGGAAGCGACAGGGCCCTTATATTTTATCTGCTCCAATGTAATGGTTAAATTCAAAATACCCCCACTGAAGTGTTCAGAATCCAAGGTATGCTCCTAAGTTCCTTCCAGAGATAATTTAGGGGGGATTCCCACGGGTTCCCTGACGACCTCCCTTTTGTGAATGGACGCAGCCGCTGGGAGAGTGGACTGAGGGTCTGTGGATATCAATGCTTCAGTGGCTTTTTGGGATTGTAGGACCCCTGCTGTGCATCAGCTGTTCTCTCTACATTCTAAATAGGGATTTCAGCACAGTTTAAGTCAGTGGATGAAAGCGGAAAAACTATGTCAAATGTCATCATTATGCTAAGATTCCAATTGAAATCACAATAAGTGTTTCCAAAGGCACAGCTAATAAGTGGAAGAGCATACAAAGGATTTCTATTTTGCACCTCATAGAGCAGTAAGCCTTCCATGCTATTAAATTTATTTTCCCATAAGCACAACGCACACACATAACCACATGTAAACACAATAGAAGGAAAAGAAGACTAAAAACGTACGAGGCGTTATATTCAGTGCTGTCTGTCCATTTCCAAACATGAAGTGATGATTCTCTTCTAAGGCCAATCCAATGGTCAGAAGGGCCTTTATATCTTTTCAGGAAGTTCTATTATAAAACACAGAAAGTAAAAACACGTGTCTCTTTCATATTACTCTTGAGTCTCTCTTCCCTCCAGCCTTCTCTCTTTGGGTGGCAGCCTGGTATAATTGAAAAGCTTAGACTCTGGAGGGAAACTATTCCCCGCTTCTCAGCTTAAGTCACTCAAATATCTCTAATCCTAAATTACATTAAAGTGACCATACATCCCAATTTGGGAAAGTCCCAGGTTATGCCTGTGGTTCCAGCATAATATTAATATTCCCACTTTCACTTCCCAAAATGTCCCAATTTGGATGATAAATTACATGATTACCATATTTCTTTGTACAATGGGAACAATACATCTAATTGAAGGTCAGCTATGAGGATTACATGAGAGAATGTATCTGAATTGTCTCACAGGGTTCCAGGCAGAGAATATACCCCAAACAAATATTAGGCACTAATATGCATCCCATGCCCCCAAGTCTACCCGGAATGGGGTCCTTCCTTATCTTTCAGCTTTCACCCTATGCAGCCTATATCTTTCTCAGGGTGCTAAGTATTCAACAAAGAACATGATCCAATAATATTTCTTACCAGCTCCTCCTCGGTTTCAAACTGACCAAGACCAGCTTCTAATGAGGTACAGAATGTCTGGCTGAATGTCCAATTCCTTGCGTCTTCAGAAAAATAAAAACACTTATTTCCAAATCCAATCCATTCTTTTGGGCAGGTAACATACAGAACATGTGAGACCGTCTTCGTGTTTCTCACTAAAAGTTGGACAGACACAGTGAATCATAACAAACACATTTTCTCATCCCTTTTATCTATTTTTCCACTTACCATCCTGAGGTCAGTCTTTTTTTTTACATATGTATATATACACACACATATATATATACATGTGTATGTGTAGGTACAGTATAACCTAATTCCAAAATGAGGGATTTGAAGAAAAACATGGTCAAATATCAACTAGACTCTTGTACTTTTATGGCCTCCGCTAGTAGCATTTTGTTTTTCTTAAAATCTGAACAGGAGCTACTTTCTATAGGTAGACAAATTGTTAAAAATGTCTTCCATGCCCAAATGCGTGTGTTTTTCCCAATGAATAGTTTTCCTTTATACGTATTTTGGCACCACTCATTACATAATTTCCCTTATCATCATCTTATTTTGCTTCCAGAAACATATTCTTAAGTGCCTGGCTACATAATACTCTCTGTGGATGCTGCCCAACTCTTGGTTATGTGCAGAATTGCTGAGCTGTAATGCACTACCAACTAATATTTCTAATGCCTCTTGGAATGCTACCAGCCTTAGCCACTTATAAAATACCAACTGCTACTCAATATGTGGAAATATGATGGCATTTCACTGCTTGTCAAAACAGCAGGCCTTTCTGAGATCTTTTTTCTTTTTTTGGTTTCTGGGAGAATACAATATTGAGATCCATGATCACTTGCTGAGGGCAAGCTAGCAGTAGTTGGTTTTTCCTAAATGATTTTATTATATTGAGGATTTGCCTTGGAACAGAATGGTCTACAGAAACTAATATGTGAATAAATATATATTTTTTATATGGTGATCTTTTACCCCCGAGGTCAGTCTTGAAATACGTACATTCAATTGTTGCCTTCCTAAGTCATCACTAACAGTCTTATCCCAGGCACAAAAGTCACCAGTCCACTGGACTTCAAGCAGAGTACCTATGTATCTGACTTCCCAGGGGTACACGGACACTAATGGCTTTAAGGAATCAATTTCTGTAGCATTTAATTTCTGTAGTACTCTTTCCTAGTATCATACAGATCCCCTTTCCCACATCTTCCTTAGTATCAGTCCTTCTTACTCTTGACAAAAGAAAGGCAAACTCCTTGCCTTTCCTAGATTTTACTATGGTCCATTTCTTAGGGGGTATAAAACCTTCTAGTAGGGCTTCCCTGGTGGTGCAGTGGTTGGGAGTCTGCCTGCCGATGCAGGGGACACGGGTTTGTGCCCCGGTCTGGGAAGATCCCACATGCCGCGGAGCGGCTGGGCCCGTGAGCCATGGCCACTGAGCCTGCGCGTGCTCCGTAAAGGGAGAGGCCACAACAGTGAGAGGCCCGCGTACCACACACACACACAAAAAAAACCCAAAAACAAAAAACAAAAAAAACCCTTCTGGTAGACAAAACATAACACAGTTCAAATATTGATTTTAGTACCAAAAATACAACGTAGGGTTTCCTATGTCGTTTTTTGTTTTATACATATTTCTGCTAAATATATATGAAAATATTTGGGCCCTTGTTAGTTGCTCTGAAACCAGCAAGATTTCAGAGTGTAGGCTATGGGAAGAATAGATGTTTTTGTTCCATAACCTCACTTTTTCCTCCCTTATCCAATCTGATAGGAAATACTGTTGACTCAACTTTCAAAGTAGATAGATTCTGACACCTAGTCCCACCTCCACTTTTACCATCACTTTACCAAGCCACGGTCCTCTCTGGCCTGGATCTCTACAAGTTTTCCCTAATAGGTGTTCCTGAGTCTACTTTTACTTCTAACAATCTTTTCTCAAAGTAGCTGTCAAAATGATTATTCTACAGTGAAATGCAGATCATGGCATTCCTCTCCTACAATTTCCCTCTTCCTCATCCTCCCCACTACATTCAAAATAAAAGCTGAAGTCTTTTTTTTTTTTTTTTGCGGTACGCGGGCCTCTCACCGTTGTGGCCTCTCCCGTTGCGGAGCACAGGTTCCGGACGCGCAGGCTCAGTGGCCATGGCTCACGGGCCCAGCCGCTCCGCGGCATGTGGGATCTTCCAGGAACGGGGCACGAACCTGTGTCCCCTGTATCAGCAGGCGGACTCTCAACCACTGCGCCACCAGGGAAGCCCAAAGCTGAAATTTTTAACTGACTCATAAGGCTATTATCTCCCTGACCCCCAGCCCATTACTCTCCCTCATTCTCATTTTGCTTTAGCTGAAGAAGCCTCCTTGCTTTTCCTCCAACATACCAAGGAGATTCCTCCTTTGATTCTGCTTGTTCCTGCCACCTGGAATGCTTTCCCCATATAGCCACATGGCTCCTTCATCACCTTCAAAAGTTTGCTGAAAAGTCATCCTTTCAAGGAGGCTTACCCTGGCCCCTTGTATTCTTCAAACTGTTACCCCTATATTATAGTATCTGCGTCTTCCTGCTACAATATGAGTTCCCTGGGAGCAGGGATTTTTTTGTGTGTTTTGTTCACTGATATACCTCAGGCACTTCACACAGTGCCTGGCACATAATGGAGCTCAGTAACTATTTATCGACAACATGAACGTGTGAAGAGCATAGTAAAGTTTGGAGAACAGGTAACTTACCTGACAAAAAAATGGAAAGTACCATCACAACTGTAGTCAGGACAATAATAATGATGATGCAAGAGTAAAGCAGGATTAGAGGAGATGTAATTAGTAGGTGTTTTCTTTGGAGGTCTTTACCTATAAATACAAATGTCATAATCTCAATCTCATGAAGGTATTAGGAAGAAAAACTTAAATTTATCACAGAACCAACCTGTACAGTCAGCTGTACCTCAACTCCCCTATTGCCAACCCCCTTCACAAAAGGTCCAGGTCCACAAATGAGAACCACGGCCCAAGAAACTGAGTTTGTTTTCCCCTAGAGAAGCTTCCAGTTATTGAAAGAAGAGCTAATGAGAGAATAAGAATCAGAGCGTCTCTGGTGGCGCAGCGGTTTAGAGTCCGCCTGCCGATGCAGGGGACACGGGTTCATGCCCCGGTCCGGGAAGATCCCACATGCCACGGAGCGGCTGGGCCCGTGAGCCACGGCCGCTGAGCCTGCGCGTCCGGAAACAGGAGAGTCCACAGCGGTGAGAGGCCCGCGTACGGCAAAAAAAAAAAAAAAAAAAGGATAAGTGTTGAGACTGCAATTTCCTTACAGCTGGAGAAGCGTGGATCAATGTACTTGTTTAGTCCTGTTCTACTGAACAGGACAGCGTCAGGTCTGAATAACTGAGAATTGTACTATTTACTAAAACTTCTAAGAATTATTCCCTGCCCAATGCTGATCGATTCCGTTCCACGATCACCCCTCATCATCCCTACAAGGCAGGAAGTAGCTAAGAGTGGTCACCGCCCCTTATCCCACAAGATTGTGGAATGGAAATTGACAGTGGGGAATTTTAATAGGGAAAAGCTAAATCAGACTCCATGTTCAATCTGTTTCTTTGATTTTAACCTTTGCTTTTTGTTGCTTTTCTTATTATAATCATACATCATGGTTTGCCTCAGGGAACCCTGCCCCTCTGCCTGAATGTTATACTAAAGTGCCTTGGTTGGGCTCACAGGGAGACAATCTGACCCTGCCCACCTGTGAATGGCTGCAAGAAAGAAGAAATTAACCATCCCCTCACTGAGGCTGGTCATTCCAGGATATGTTTTGCAAGACTGATGGCCCTTTTACTTTACTTCCTCACCACCTCTGATTCTATAAAAGAAACTGGCATCCAGACCTGACAAGACGGTTTACTGGAGACACTAGTCTGCCATCTTCTCGGTCTGCCAGCTTTCCGAGTACAGTTGTATTCCCTGCCTCAACATCTCCTCTCTGATTCATTGGCCTGTCGTGTGGCGAGCTAAGCGAGCTGGCACTCAGTAACATGTTCAAAATTCTTCATTTCTTATTTTGCTTTGGCTTGATAAATTTTTTTTTTTTTTTTTTTTTTTTTTTTTTTTTTTTTTGCGGTACGCGGGCCTCTCACTGTTGTGGCCTCTCCCGCTGCGGAGCACAGGCTCCGGACGCGCAGGCTCAGCGGCCATGGCTCACGGGCCCAGCCGCTCCGCGGCACGCGGGATCCTCCCGGACCGGGGCACGAACCCGCGTCCCCTGCATCGGCAGGCGGACTCCCAACCACTGCGCCACCAGGGAAGCCCTGGCTTGATAAATTTTAGTGAGGCCCTCTCCTCCCCAAAGACCCCCAAACTCTGGCTTGCCTGAAAATGCAAACAAGCACTAAAGAAAGCACTGAGATGCATAACAGCTCATGTGTGCTCATGACCACGTGTCCCTGGGACACAAGTGAGAAGTGTTAACTCTGGAAATGACACCTGCTCTTCACACTCATGCTCTCTTTCCCCACAGGTGTTCTGTTCCCCTTCTTGCCCTATTTATAACATGAGAACCTTTTTAGAGCCCTTTTCCTATTGTAAGAGTCCTTGTGAATAATGTCTCTCTTTACTAAGTCCACACTATTGATACACAGTACAATATGGATGAATTTAAATGCATTACGCCAAGTGAAAAACAGTCAGACTCCGTAGACATTCTTCTAAAGCAAGAGTGTAAGAACTGAAAACAGATCAGTGGTTGCCAAAGGGTGAGGGAACGGGAAAGAAATGTTTACAAAGGGCATGGGCGTGGCCGGTGTGGAGCTGTTCTATATCTTGATTGTGATGTGGTTACATGATTATATGTATTTGTCGAAACTCATAGAAATGTAACCCAAGAGAGTGAATTTTACTGAATGTCAACTATACTTTGAAAAAGTTCCTGCTGACTTTCTTTTAACCACTACATTTCACGTATATCTTCCAGAATGATAGGGAACCTCAGTTTAAATGCTAGGCAGGGGAAAACAATATCGCATTGGCTTGTTTAAACAGTATACAACGACATTTGGATTTTGCCTCCATAAGAAAATCTCGACCTTCATTCTTTCTGGCTCTACATTAAAGCAAAATTGTCTTAGAAACTCAGTATGTTATGACTTCCATAATTTTTTTCATTGTTAGAAGAGTAAGACGTACATCTCCCCTTACACCTCTCCAATAAATCTCCTATTTGCCCCCTTA
Source organism: Grampus griseus (assembly GCF_964374135.1). Taxonomy (NCBI): domain Eukaryota; kingdom Metazoa; phylum Chordata; class Mammalia; order Artiodactyla; family Delphinidae; genus Grampus; species Grampus griseus. The sequence continues at coordinate 7,602,561 of NC_139005.1, read as the reverse complement.
CTAATCTTCTAAAAGTCCCCCCTTTTTCTTCTCCTTTATTTCCCTATATCTAGCTCCTAACACCCTCCCTTGTTTCATGTTCCATTTCTCTTTCTTGCTTACTTATTAATACTTCTCTTCTCCTTTTTTGTAGGGGAATAAAATTTGCCACCCCCAAATGTCTCTTTGGCACGTGGATTATTTCAAGCTGAAAACCATCAAGGCCCAAAAGACTCAGGAAGAATCTTTGACCATCCCCCTAACTGCCTAAAACAATTTAGATACAAGGCCTGTTCCTGGAATAGAGCTATCACCAGAGATATCTGCAAAGATTAAGAGGTGAGTGTGATGATTTTAAACTGAACATGGCCTAAAGATCAGAGTCTACTCTTGTGTCCCTTGTCTCTGTGTGGCCCAGCAAACATTTATTCACCAAACATTTGCTTTTCCATATCCTTGTCAATGACCTTCCTCCCCTTTGAAGTCCCAAACCACTACCCCCAACATCTTTTGTCATTAGCTGGAGACAGTATTTAAGGTGAAGTTTTTGGCCATTTTAGTCTGTTACTCATTTTCCTGTGTCTCTCCCATGTATACATGTTATTAAACTTTTGTTTGATTTTCTCCTGTTATTTATCTCATGTCAATTTAATTCTTAAACCAGCCAGAAGAGCAGAGGAAAATTGCTTCCTTCCTAACACTCCTCTGGTGTGTCCTTTTTTTGTCTCCCTCTAAATTCGTATGCCTCTTATATTACACTCTGAACACAACAACCTTCAAATTTCTAGTTTGAAAAATGGTGTCAGAAATTATCTCACAGAAGAACAGAGAAATGAACCATATTACTGGTCTACTGGTTTTAACTTTTATTTTCATGTTCTAGAAAACTTAGTTAACTTACAGGAACAGTTTAAATTTCAAAAGAATAGGTTTCACATTTGCACTGGTCAAATAGTTTCGGTTATGAAATCACTTGACTTAGCTAGAAAAACATTAACGTTAAGAACTTCCTTTTTCATTAAGCATGAACCCTGTGTTTCAGGAACTACAATATCCTGTTGATAAAAAATAAAATTCAGGGAGGGGGGAAGGGAAGAAGAAAGAAGGAAATGTTTGTTTTTAGCAGAAAATAGAGGTTCAGTAAAAGGTATTCTTTCTGCTGGACTGAAATACAAGCACGTGTGAGCTATGTTCTTTTTCTTTCTCATCAAATTTGCTATAAACTACAAATGCTAAAGGGTTTGCTGGCGGTTGGGTTTAGCCTCCAACTCCCACTCTCAAACACCCACATCGGTTTTTAAATGACAAAGGATCTATATACCAATAGTTCCAGTTTCTGCAGGGACTTTTTTTTTGAGTCAATAATTATTCATGGTTTTATTAAACAAAAGTCTCCTCAGAGAACAGTAAGAAATTAATTCTCAGCTAACATCAACTGGGGAGAGGGGAAGGAGGTTACAATTTTTTTTTTTCATGCATGGATGTTGATAAATAACAAAATTAAACAGATACTATATTTCAACAAATGCTTTTACTAATCACTATGTTGTTTTAATACTCTGATGTTCTCATTAAATCAAAACTCTTTAACTAAAATGATTATGTTTAAAAAATGCTCATATCATTTTTATGATCACTCCTGAAAATTTCTGGTAAGGCACGTTTTATAAACTACTTTGGTAAGGTACTCTAAACAGGGTGACATAAGGCTAGCTGAAGAGCCACCATAATCAAAGGGCCAGGGAATGAATAGGAAAGAGAGAAAGAGAGAGAGGAAGAGAGAGAGAGAGAGGAAACACAAAAGTACACCAGAGCCTGTGAGACAGAGAGAGAGAGACATAAAGAGGAAGAGAGACAAAGGGGGAAGCAAAGAGAAAATCATTTGGACACAGAAATGAGCCTCAATAGATTTTAGCTGAAATAGTTAATGATATCACTGAATATCAGATTTACCCTTGATTCCAAAAGGGAATTTTGTGGGGCACTTTTGTACCCAAAGGAAAGAAAATATACTTTTGTACTTAGTTAGAATTACTTTTTGAACAAAAAATTATGACTTTTATTTCTCCAAAGAAGACACACAGATGGCCAACAAACACATGAAAGATGCTCAACATCACTAATTATTAGAGAAACGCAAATCAAAACTACAATGAGGTATCACCTCACACTGGTGAGAATGAGGAAGGAAGTAGCTAAGAGTGGTCACCGCCCCTTATCCCACAAGAAGAAGAAAGAAGAAGTTAACCATCACACTGGTCAGAATGACCATCATCACACTGGTCACACTGGTCAGAATGACCATCATCAAAAAATCTACAAACAATAAATGCTGGAGAAGATGTGAAGAAAAGGAAACCTTCCTACACTGTTGGTGGGTATGTAAACTGGTACAGCCACTATGGAAGCTCCTCAAAAAACTAAAAACAGAACTACAATCCCACTCCTGGGCATATACCTGGAGAAAACCATAATTCAAAAAGATGCATGTACCCTAATGTTCATTGCAGCACTATTTACAATAGCCAGGACATGGAAGCAACCTAAATGTCCATCAACAGAGGAATGGATAAAGAAGATGTGTTACAAATATACAATGGAATATTACTCAGCCATAAAAAGGAACGAAATAGTGCCATTTGCAGAGACATGGATAGACCTAGAGACTGTTATACAGAGTGAAGTAAGTCAGAAAGTGAAAAACAAATATCATATAATATCACTTATATGTGGAATCTAGAAAAATGGTACAGATGTACTTATTTGCAAAGCAGAAATAGAGACACAGATGTAGAGAACAAACTTACAGATGCCAAGGGGGGAAGGGAGGGGTGGCATGAATTGGGAGATTGGGGTTGACATATACACACTACTATGTATAAAATAGATAACTAGTGAGAACCTACTGTATACCACAGGGAACTCTACTCAGTGCTCTGTGCTGAACTAACTGGGAAGGAAAACTAAGAAAGAGGGGATATATGTATAACTGATTCACTTTGCTGCACAGCAGAAACGAAGACAACACTGTAAAGCAACCATACTGCAATAAATATTTCTTTTAAAATTGTGAGTTTTAATCCTATTTCTTCTAGAAAATGTGACACCAGGTCAAAGGTCACTTCAGAAGTGAAGCCATCTCCAACTCCCTAGGTTTCATTAAGTATATTGTAGCACTAATCACATCAAATTGGAGTAACTCATTTGGCTGTCCTTGAGATGATGAAACCCTGAAATCAGGGTCTAAATACAATTTGTCTTTGTAGCCCAGTGTCTAACAAATAACAAATTCCAAGTATATGATTACTAGATTCAATCAGACTACAGAATAGGTGTCATGGTTAATTTTGTTTTTTTACATATACATGTATCTATTCTTTTTCAAATTCTTTTCCCATTTAGGTTGTTACCTAATATTGAGCTGAGTCCCCTGTCTATACAGTAGGTACTGGCAACTTTTATTAGTATATGTATTTCCAAATTGTTAGATATACCAAAAAAAAAAAACCCTCAAAAATAAATAAACAAAGGGGTGGGATAGGGAGGATGAGAGAAAAGCTCAAGAGGGAGGGGATATGGGGATATTCGTATACTTATAACTGATTCACTTTGTTGTACAACAGAAACTAACACAACATTGTAAAGCAGTTATACTCCAATAAAGATATATTAAATAAATAAATAAAAATTAAAAAAACAAATCCATTGTTGTCTGTTTGCCATGACTCTGGGATATAATGATCTGTTATTTAATATCATAATGTGACTTGCCAGGGTGCAGGTTGCCAGCAAGGACTAATAAAATAAACCCAGAGAACATTTTTCTCTTAGCCTCCTGTAACCTAATTCACTGTGCAGAAATATTTAAGTAACGTACACAGTAACACAATCACCAACACAACAATTACACACTTGTCCTCTCACCCACCTCTAGTCCCTCAAAACATCTCTCCTTCTATGGAGGTTAACTGTGAAGAATTATATTCCTGCAGTGCAATTTCTATCCTGCTGTCAGTGGTCAGTGGAATAAAAGCTGTTTTGTTTTGTCAAAGCTTATCAATTTTACCTTACCAGATCGTCCCTCCTCCATGCTTTCTCTGGAGGTAGGTTCTGTCTGTAAGATTTTCAAAGAAGCTTCCTCCACAGTCATGCTTCTGCTTCATCAGGAGTACTTGGCACTCTCGAAATAGTTGCAAAAGCATGAACTGGGAGGGGAAACAGTTTGAATCTGAACAATCAGCTAAAAGAGAAACAAAACTACCGCCCAGTAAGTGGGCTGTAAAGGAAATAAATGAAGCTGACAAGTCCTTTAGAATTTTAAAACGCAAAGTGCTTTTAACTTAGAAAGATTGGGGCTTCTCTAGTGGAGCAGTGGTTGAGAATCTGCCTGCCAATGCAGGGGACACGGGTTCGAGCCCTGGTCTGGGAATATCCCACATTCCACAGAGCAACTAGACCCGTGAGCCACAACTACTGAGCCTGCGCGTCTGCAGCCTATACCCCACAACAAGAGAGGCCACGATAGTGAGAGGCCCGTGCACTGCGATGAAGAGTGACCCCCGCTCACCGCAACTAGGGAAAGCCCTCGCACAGAAACGAAGACCCAACACAGCCAAAAATAAATAAATTAATTAATTAATTAAAAAAAAAAAAAGATCAACTCCACAGACTTCTGTTCCCTGTCAAAATGGAATAACAGGGACCAGATTTACTTTCTTGCCTGAATCAACTAAAAAGAAAAAAAAGAAAATGTGTGAAAAAAAAATCCTTTTCAATCACTGGGCATCAATCAATGAAGGGCAGTGATCTTCTGAAAACAAATTTGGTGAGTCCTGCAATTGCCCCAGCTACTGCCCAGAGACAGTTCTGTATGTGTGATTTAAGCAGGGGAAAACCAGAGAAATGCCAAGAGATTCCCTGAGGTGAAGAGGGGAAGCTCAGAGACAATGGCTATGCAGATAGAGTATCAGAAAAGAAAGAGATACACAGACAGAGGATTCTGGGGGTGTACAGAGTGTCCCCCTTGGGTATTCAGCAGTGTACTGATCAGCACTTGTATATGAGGATGGAGGGAAAAAAACATATGAAATGACTAGAGGAAGAAGTATCCGGTGTTCCCGTCCAGATGGGAATAGTGCCTGTTCAGACCAGCCAGACTGGGAAACCTCATCATTTATGGGGCCTTTTAGGAGTACTCATAAATATCTTGCTTCAGTGGTGGGGAACGATTAGCCATAGACTAAATGGTGACCTGATTGCTTCTAACAAATTGAGATGATAGGAAAAATACATATATCTTTTATATATGTAAAATGTTCCTGTTCCTGGCGCAAAGCTCCTAAAACCCTTGTAAATTCCTAAGTGATAATTGCACGAGGAGCATCTTTTGTTCTGATGAGGTGACTCTGGGTGGATGGGTTCCTGGAGGGGGTTGGTCACCAGCAAGACCATGTCATGATTCAGAAGCTTGGAATTATCAGCTCCACCCCCATCCTCCAGAGAGCGGAGAGGAGCTGGAAATGGAGTTAACCACCGATCATGCCTATTCAAGGAAGCCTCCATAAAATCTCAATTGCATGGCATTCAGACAGCTTCCAAACTGATGAACGCATTCACACCAGGAGGGTGATGCCCCCAACTTCATGGGGATAGAGGCTCCTGCCCTCAAGACCCTCCCAGATCTCACCCTATATAATCTCTTCATCAAGCTGTTTATCTGTATCCTTTATCACACCCTCTAATAAACTGGTAAGCATAAGGGTTTCCCTGAACTCTATGAGCCACTCTGGCAAATTAATCAAAATCGAGGAGGGGGTCATGGTAATCTCTGATTTGTAGTCAAATTGAACAGAAGTTATGGGTAACCTGGGGGCCTACTACTTGCACTGGCATCTGAAGTGGGAAGCAATCTTGTGGGACTGGGCCCTTAACCTGTGGGATCTGATGCTATCTCCAGGTTGATAGTATTAGAATTGAGTTAAATCGTGGGACACCAGGCTAGTGTCATAGAGAATTGCTTGTTTAGGGGAAAAATCTCGTGCATTTGGTGACCAGAAGTGAACAGAAGTGAAGAGTTCTGTGTGCATAGTAAAGGAGATTCACGGGGAAGAAACACCAATTAGGAAGGACTGTAGACTTTTCCTTTACACAAATCTTAAAAGGAAGACTCAAAAGGCTAGAACCATTTCCAAATAATTTAACTGTGTCTCAGAACAAATTCAAGAATACTTAGTGAAATGCAAAAATATCCAATACCCAACAAGGTAAAAACTCACAATCTCTGGAATGCTATCAAAGATTGCAAAGAAGCAGGAAATCATGACCCATGATGTGAAGAAAATGAGCCAATACAAACAGGCCCAGGAATGAAACGGAGCAGGACCCTGTGGGACTCCTGGGCATGGAAGTCTTTCTGTCCCCCATTTCTTGTTTGTAAGGAATAGACTCCAGCCTCCATGACCTTCCCTGAGTTCTAAAGACAGATTAGAACAGTTGCTAATCAGGGAAGGGAGGGGATGCAGAGACAAGGGAGGAACAGTCAAGAAACAACAGTGCAGCCTTGGGGCAGGGCGCTGGTTCTGCCTCAAGGGATACACATAACAATATCTTTAAGGTCTTTATAGAACTAAACCCCCCAACAAGTGAAAGATGTCAGCATTCTTCATTCCAGATTAAAGTAACCAGAGAAGCTCTTCGAGCAGACCACCTGAGGCCAGATTTAAGGAACCACAGAAACTCATTAGATTACCTGAGACCAGATTAAAGGAGTGCAGTCCCTGCACACACCCTAATCTTATCAGCAACCCCAGTTCTTGAACCATTGCTAAAACTCCACACCAAATTCCCCTGGATTGGGACACACAGTTTTTCAGGGCATGGGCCCGCTGTGTCCCCCTTTGCCTGGCAAAGCAATAAAGCTATTCTTTTCTACTGCACCCAAAATTCTGTCTCTGAGATTTGATTAGGCACTGTGGGACTCGAGGGACATTGTTCCAGCTAATGATTAAGAACTCTCCAGACAATAGGGGCTTCTTAGACAACGGGTGAATTTCCAGGATGTCCGGCTCCCTTCTGAGAAGGAGGGAGATAAACAAAATGTAAAAAAGGTATCTGTCAAAGACCAATCAGGAAGCTGGGGACAAGTTCCCTCTCTGGTCCGAGCCTAAGCCGGGACCAATCAGCAGGAAAACACAACCAAATCTATAATTTACATACGGGGAAGTGGGGACCTATAAAACTGACATATTCGCGCCCAAAAGGGGTTCCTTCTTCGACCTCCTGCGTGAGGACCAAGGAACCCCGGTGCACCGGCCTTCAATAAACCTCTTGCGTTTTGCATCGACTTCCGACTCTTGTTGTTTCCTGGGCGAGTCGAAACTCCTAGGAGACCGCGCAGGTCTAACAGCACCAGTGCACAAAGGGCTGAGCTTTCAGCATCAGGAATAATACAGATATTACAAATAGCAGATAAGGAAATCAAAATGTTTCTATAACTATTAAGTACAGTCACAGAAGATATTTAAGAAAAGATACAAACCCAACTTCTAGTGACAAAAACTGCAATTTCTTGCGATGAAAAATTCCCTGACTAGATTAATGGCAGGTTAGACTTGCAGGAGAAAAGATTGGTGACCTTGAAAACATAGCAACAGATGTTTGAATAAATTCCATAACAAATTGTCACCGAATCCCTAAGGAGAAGATCATTTCCTGTTGACAAAAGTTACTATTAGTAACTTTATTATTAAGCATTACTCCTTAGTATTATTTTGTGAAACGTCCAGAATTTTGCCATACCAGACAACATGAATGAGATTTACTTTACCTTGGTATAGAAAAAAACATTTTCACAGGGAAAATATTCCACAGATATCACTAAACATCTACTCTAATGGATAAAATGAAAAAGGTCAGTATGTAATTTCTTAGGGATGATATAAAACAACTGGAACGCTTATACACTGTTGGTGGGGGTATAAATATTTATAGAAATTTTGGAACACTCTTTGACATAACAACTAAAGTTGATCATAGCTAAACCATGATCCAGAAATTTTAGTCACATTGCCCCCCCCCAAATAAACACATATGTACATAAAAAGACATACACAAAATCGCTATAGCAGAATTATTTGTAATAGCCAACAACTGAAAACTCAGATGCCCATTAATAGGAGAATGGAAAAATATTGTGGTATATTAATACAATGGGATACTATTCAGCAATGAGCATGAACAAACTCTTGCTATAGGCAACGACATGGGTGAATCTCAAAAACATAATGTTCAATACAAGAAAACAGGCACAATAGAATACACCTTGAACTGTTCAAGTTATAAAAAGCTCTGAAACAAGCAAAAGTAATCTCTGAGGTTAAGAAGATTCTTTTGGCGGCAAGAAGGGAATAGTGATTTGCAGGAGAACAAGAAGGCTTGAGTGCGGCCGGTAATATCCTATTTAACGATTAGGGTGGTGGTTATAGTTACATGAAAATTAAGTATAATCTTGTGATACGTAACTGTTCACTATACTAAAATAATAATATTTATTAAATATATCTGTGTGAGAAACAATATCTGTTTAAAAAAAATAGTGCACATCAAATGCGCAAGAATAGGTGCCTATGGAGGGGCAAAAATGGGACTTAAAGGAGGATAAGTGAAACAGGAGAGGCTTTAAACGGTCCATAATGATAGTGTGACATCAACTTGGTCTGCAACTAACTTACCAACTATACTGCTTGTGGCCCAAGGGCCAGGGAGTGTTTCTCTTTGGGAAAAGACTTCATGGGGGTTGACGGCACTTACACTGAAGCTTAAAGGAAAGATAGGATTTAGACAAAGTTGAACTTGTTATTTCAGCTATAGGGAACGAGGTAGAATTATGATTCTATACCCTGCTTACACATTTGAATCACTAGGAGGCTTTTAAAAAATGATTCTAACGCACCAGGAGAGCCTAATTAAATCAGGATCTCTGGGAGGTGGTATTTGAGCGTCCATATTTTCTGAGATGTTCCCCCACCACCGCCCCCCCCCAACCCCGGCCCGACCAAAATGATTCTAAAAGGGAGCCTATACTGGGAACCGCTGGTGTAGAGTGCATCAATAAGGGAAGTTTAAATATTGAAAACAATGGTGTTTGGTGCTATAAAGGTAGATTAGAGACAGTAAATGGCCATGGATATAGCCACTGGGGACCATGCAATAGGGCATCAATAATCAGAATGGTGCTTTGAGATCTAGTATGGCAGTGGCTTGTAAGATGGCAGAGAGGTGGAAGAAATTAGATGTAAGTTAATGAAAGCATACTTCATTTGTAAAAAAAATATTTTTTCGTATGTTCTTTTCTTTTTCTATATTTTAAGTTTTAAACTTCTCAAGCCCAGTTTTTCTTTTGGCGTTTACACTTGGAATGCTGGTCATTCTGATGACTGCCAGTAGAAAGCAGCTCTGAAAGGTAAGAGAATAGAAAATTGTGATTAGCTTTTTTTAACTCAGCATAGTTCTCTGGCAATTCATCCAAATTGTTATGTGTATTAAGACTTCACTCCTTTTTTTAAAAAAATTAATTAATTAATTAATTTACTTTTGGCTATGTTGGGTCTTCGTTTCTGCGCGAGGACTTTCTCTAGTTGCGGCGAGCTGGGGCCACTCTTCATCGCGGTGCGCGAGCCTCTCACTGTCGCGGCCTCTCTTGTTGCGGAGCACATGCTCCAGATGCGCAGGCTCAGTAGTTGTGGCTCACGGGCCTAGTTGCTCCGCGGCATGTGGGATCCTCCCAGACCAGGGCTCGAACCCGTGTCCCCTGCATTGGCAGGCAGATTCTCAACCACTGCGCCACCAGGGAAGCAATGGACTTCACTCCTTTTTATTGCTGAGTAGTATTCCATGGTGTGGATGTATGCTAGTTTGTTTAACCATTCCTCTATTAAAGAACATCTCTTTCTTTTTTTCCAGTTTTGGATTATCATGAATAAAATGGCTATAAACATTTGTGCAGAGGTATTTGTGTGAAATACATGTTCATTTCTCTGGGATAAATACTCAGAATTATGATTGGGTTGTATGGTAATTGTACATTTACTTTAAAAAAAAAAGCCAAACTTTTCCAGAGTCACTATTCTATTTTACATTCCCACCAGCAACGTATGAGTGAATCAGGTTCTCCACATCTTCCCTGCATTTGATGTCAGGGTTTTTTTGTTTTGTTTTGTTTTTTGCGGTATGCGGGCCTCTCACTGTGGTGGCCTCTCCCACCGCAGAGCACAGGCTCCGGACGCGCAGGCTCAGCGGCCATGGCTCATGGGCCCAGCCGCTTCGCGGCACGTGGGATCCTCCCAGACCAGGGCATGAACCCGTGTCCCCTGCATCGGCAGGCGGACTCCCAACCACTGCGCCACCAGGGAAGCCCTGTCAGTGTTTCTTAATTTAGCTGTACTGAGGTTTGTGGAGTAGTCTCTCACTGTGGTTTTAATTAGCATTTCCGTAATGGCTAAAGATGTTGAGCATCTTTTCATGTGTTTATTTGTTCTCTTTATCCTCTTCAGTGAAATGTATCTTTATGATTTTTGCCCATTTTGTAATTAGAGTCTTTGCATTTTTGCTGTTGGGTTTTGAGGATTTTTTCTATATTATAAATATACATTTCCACCAACCCTTTCATCTAGATGTGGCCACAGAAATAATTCTCACTAATGTGAATATGAATCAAGGTGAGGTATGTCGCTATGTCACTGGGCACAGACCTTCCAGAAATGGACTTGAGGCAGGAGATAGATGGGCCCCAGGCTGAAGAGCTGGAGTTTGTCCCCTGTGGACAGATACTCCAAGATGAAGAGGAGAAGCTAAGCCCTGCCCAGATAAGAGACCATATATTTCTCATTTTCAAGGTCAAGGAGACCTTCCCGACTATACATGCTCAGAGAGGCTCTTTGGAGGTCAAAAAGGGGAGTGATGTCAACCTACCCATAGACCTCTTGGCCAGAATCCATCTTGGCTAAGAGATGCACACACACACGGGAGAACCCTGAGATGTACCAAATATGGACTCAGAACCAGGCAAAGCAAGATGATTGGCCAAAGGAAACCCAGAAGAAATGCCCCATAAAAGTGATTCAAACTACCATGAGGGCGCAACTCTCTCTTGAGCCTGCCCACGTGTGCCTATTCACACGTACTCTTTTTCTCCCTAATAAACACTTTACGTGTTTCACTACTTTCCGTTTCTTTGTGGAAATTCATTTTCTGCAAAGCCGTACTGACCAGGGCCTTGTCGCTGGCCACTGGTCTAGTGGTTAGGATTCAGCCCTCTCACTGCCACGACCTGACTTCAATCTCTGGTCAGGAACCAAAATCCTGCTTCAAGCTGCTTCAGGCTGAGGACACCCAAGCTCAGACATGTCTTCACAAAAGCTTTCCCCTTTCTCTATTTAGGTGAAAATATCAAGGAGACCTTAGAGGTGGCGGCACAGCCTCAAGATAAAAGAAACTTATGTCCCTGAATTTCCAGGAAAGAAAGCTGCGCTCTGACCAGTAATTCCTGTGACCAGTAATTCCACAGCTACCTGAGTTATAAGTAAATATATACTGTGCTATCAATGAAATTTAGGGAGTTATTTACTGCAGCAGCTGTGTAACACATCTAGTTAGAGTGGCAGCCCCATTTCTTCATGTTTTTTGTATTCCTAATCATTTATCATCAAATCACGCAACACAACAGAGTAGCCCTACTCGCCACAACTAGAGAAAGCCCGCTCGCCACAACTAGAGAAAGCCCGCACGCAGCAAAGAAGAACATGCAGCCAAAAGTAAATAAATAAATTTATGTAAAAAAAAAGAAAAGAAATTATCATGGAGTAATCACAGTTCAGCATACAAAAATGGAGTTGGGAGGCCAGTGAGGGCCTGATTTCAGAACTAAAGAACTTGAACTTTGTTTGTATTGTACCAGATCCAAGGACAGAACATCTGCCACCTCTTTTGGTTTCAAGGCACCCCCCGCCCCCGCCCCCCGCCTCCCGCCTTGCTTCCTTTTGGTTTCAAGTTTCCCCCTCCTGCCTTGTGGCCTTGTGGTTATGCAACTATTTCAAATTCAACCAATCCTTGCTTAACAAGCACCCTCAGCTTCTCCAATGATAGCTCTTGACAAGGTTTAAAACTAACCAGGGCTTCTTGCTTTTGTCTCTTATAAACTTCCTCCATTTTTTTGGCCTGGGAGGTCACAACTCCAGAGCTTCCTGAATCTGTGTCTCCAGGCTTTAGCTCTAAGAATTCCCCAATAAATGCCTCTTTATCTCAACCAGGTCTTTGTTTCTGAAATTTCAGTTAATAAGAGCAGTATGTTAAGAAGCCAGTGGCACAATTAACCTGTGTGACACCTGGATGGGAACTTTCTGTTTTAACATACGGTATTCTGCCAGAGGGAGCTTGAGGGTATTCAGACCCAGCTTAAAGGCAATTCTCCCCAAGAAAGTTGGGAGATCTGTGTTCCTGGAATGGAGGGGGCCAGTTCCAGAGGGGGCCATGCCAGTTCCAAAGGGATCTCTATTTTCCAATTAAGATACCAACCTGGGGTTGGGGTGCACTGAGACATAAAAAGAGGGAGGGGCCCTGAACCAGGTCACTAGGAATGCCTGCCGCAGTCTCCCAGCCTTTCAAAGCCCTTAATCCCCAGACCACAGGGCCTGTCCTAAGGAATCTCCCACTCACTCCCTAAAGTTGCGCAAACTCCCATGAAGAGGGCGGCTTAGGGGCCCAGGCATCTGGGGAGAAATCAGGTCACATTTCTTGAAATCATCTGTCTAGGCCAGACCCTCACCTCTGTTGGGAAAGCCCTGGAGAGTTCACAGCCTGGGTGAAACCAAGGAAGGCGTTTTCTTCTTCCTCTTCTCGGTTCTCCCGTTGGCGGCTCCTCTTTTCACTGTGACATGGTGCTGGAGTGGTGGCGGCCCTGTGGGGATGGCTGGTCTCAGGGCTATGAACTCTCTGCCCCCCCCCCCCACGCGCTCTCCAGGGGGCTCCAGCTTCGGGGTCTGCGCCCACATCCCTCCCCATCCGCGGCCCCTCCTGGACGGTCTCTGGCTTCCAGGCCTCAACCTTTTGCCACCGCCTGGGGCAGGCCAGGAAGCAGGCACTGGCAGTAGACCAGAGGGCAGTAGATATCCCACGGCCGGATGTCACACCCAGCTTTTTTTAACCCAGTTTTGCTTCCTGTTTTTCATTTGCCAGGGCTTCGAGGCAAAAGAGAAAGTCAGAACCGTTGTAAACAGGATGCCTTCAGGTTAGGGGTCTTTGGTTCCTTTCCAAAGTCGCCTGAGGACACTGAAACTTGCGGAGCGCCTGATGGGGTCCTGGTGGGTTAACAGTGGATCAAAGAAGACTGCCCGCTGCTCAGGCTGTCTCCCAAACCGGGTCCCTTCCTGGCAAAGCAGGGGAAAGTCTGCAGCAGGCCACAGGCTGGTTGCCACGCTGGCCTACCAGAGGTGGGGACGAGGCTGTCTAACCTGTGTTAACCAAGACTTTTGAGAACAGAAAACCCTGCTTGTGACCACACACACACACACACACACACACACACACACACACACCCGAAAGGTGTTGATGTGTGGTTAGGAGCTCAGGTCTCAGGGGGCACAGATCAAAAAGCATTGAGTTGCACGCGTTCCAGGACTACAAAATGGGGAAAGCTCACAGAGGCAAAAAACTGCAAGCTTACATAAATTGTCAAGAATTCGGATTGGAGCTGGCAAGAAATAAGGGTGCTTGTTTAAACAAGAATGTGTTGGGGTTCAAAATGGTTATACAGTTGCAGGGCAGGGAGGGGGGCACTTGGAAACAGTGTCTGCAGCCGGCAGCTGCTTGCAAATATCGTGAAAATGGCTGGTGGTGTTCTTAAATTAGATACAGTTCCGAAAGTTCAAGTCCTCAGTGATGCAAGAATGCATCTGAAACCACATCCACCGATGGCCACCTGGCTCCATTCTGGATGTGTGAACCATAGTTACTCCATTTTGATTTTTAAATGATCTTAAATATAGCATCACCTGTCTCCATCACACTTTGTCGGACTTCCTTGGGGTTATCAGATCTCAAAGCTGAGGATCTGTCCACAGTGAGATTGGTCCAGGTGGAAAGGAGTTTAGGAACATGTTCTCAAAACAATACCATAACTGCAAACATCGGTCTTTGATCAACAGATTTTTTTTTTCTGGTGGCTTATTTTCATCCCTGAAATGATTTAGAAGTTTCATCAAGGGGTGATAATAAAAAGCAGATGACTCTTTAGAAGACAGCTTGGCAGTCTCTTAAGAAGTGAATACACTCATCATATGATCCAACAATCTCACTTTTTGGCATTTACATGAATGAGTTGAAAACTGAAGTTTAGGGGCTTCCCTGGTGGCGCAGTGGTTGAGAGTCTGCCTGCCGATGCAGGGGACGCAGGTTCGTGCCCCGGTCCGGGAAGATCCCACGTGCCGCAGAGCGGTTGGGCCCGTGAGCCATGGCCACTGAGCCTGCGCGTCCGGAGCCTGTGCTCCGCAACGGGAGAGGCCGCAGCAGTGAGAGGCCCGCGTACTGCAAAAACAAAAACAAAAACAAAAACCTGAAGTTTATGCCAAACCTACACAGGTGTGTTTATAGCAGCTATATTCATGACTGCCAAAACTTGGAAGCAACCAAGATGCCTGTCAATATATACACGGCTAAACACACTGTAGACGCTCCAAACAATGGCATCATATTCAGGGACTTTGTTAGGAGGACTGAAATGGAAGTCGCCTTGTTCAGGCTTCAGAGGCGATATTAGGCCGCTAACTGATTTGTGATCTTGCCTGGACCACGTGCCTGTTTGGGAGCTGTGGCCAGCAAGGCCGGCGGCACTTAAGATAAAGAAGGGAGAGGATCGTGCAGTTCCATGAGCCTCAGGGACCTGGCCAGTTCCCGGGGATCTAGAAATTCTTATGATACACGAAATGAGATAAACAGCATCGTTGAAGAAACCCCAAGCTGCGTATTTGCAGGCACACTGATGATACCAGTTTGCGGCCTGGTATTATCAGCGGGACTCCCCTAAACTGCAATTTGCGTCCGTGGAGTGGACGCACTGCCCGGGACCTTGCCCAGTTGGGACTCCAGATTGCTGTTTTTGGGACTTCCCAGCGCCGTTCGAGTCTGGACGTAGGTGTCGGCCCAGTTTGGTGAGGTACACGCTTTTACTGTTCTCTCCCTTTTCATTTCTATTTCTTTCTTTTTAATGATTTTCTATTAAAGTTAAGTTGAAATTGTCTATTTGTGTGACGGGCGGTGTCTCTTCCTTAACGAATTCTTCGAAACTAAAACAAAAGTAAAACTTTTGGCAAAACAGACTTAAAAAAACGTTCTCGAATCAAGAAAAGACATAAAAGAACCTTTAATGCAGGTTACTAAGTGAAAGAAGGCAATCTGAAAAGGCTACGGACTGTAAAATTCCAACGATTTGACATTCAGGAAAAGGCAAAACTATGCAGACAGTGAAAAGGTCTGTCTAAGGGGCCAAGGTGGGAAGGTTGGGAGGGATGAATAGGTGGACCCCAGGGGTTTTTTGGGTTTTTTTTTTGCGGTACGCAGGCCTCTCACTGTTGTGGCTTCTCCCGTTGCGGAGCACAGGTTCCGGACGCGCAGGCGCAGCGGCCATGGCTCACGGGCCCAGCCGCTCCGCGGCATGTGGGATCCTCCCTGACTGGGGCACGAACCCGCGTCCCCTGCATCGGCAGGCGGACTCTCAACCACTGCGCCACCAGGGAAGCCCTTCCTCATTGTTGAGTAGACGTCAAGCTTCCATCATCAGCTCCTCCTCCAGGTCCAGCTGGGGAGTTTTCTTGTCCCTACGTGGTTAATCCAGGACTGTCATGGCACTATGGAAAAATTATTTCAGGTCTCAGTACCATGAGGGTCTTTCACTTTGCAATGCAATGTCACCTTTCCATAAATTATTGTTTTTTATGTGCAGAGAGCATGTCCTAGGGGTCATTAACTTACTGAGCTCACTGAGCAGGATGTGGGTCTCATGCCACCATTGTTTTATTGTTTTGGGGCACGTCTCATGCTTCGGTTGCATGGCTTTGTTGATACACAAGCCTGCTTCATTTTGTGGTTAAGCAAACCTGCTTTCTTAAGTGATCGTTAACTTACAGGGGTCTCCCATACTTTTCTTACTTACAATCCCCTAGTGGGGTTAACTATTTAATTACCGACTTTGTCCCTTGACTGTGTCCCTTTCAGATTCATGTCATTATACATTTTTCAAAATCCATAGCATATAGAACACAAAGAGTGAACCCTCATTTAGACTATGGACTTCAGTTAATAATAATGTAGCGAAATTTGTTCATCAGCTGTAACCAGTGTAACACAATAATGGAAGGTGTTAAAAATAGGGGAAGATGCATAAGAGGAAGAAACGCATACGGGAACTCTGTATTTTCTGCTAAAATTTTCTGCAGACCTAAACTGCTTTTTTTCTCATAAAGCTAAAATGAAGTCTGTTAATTTTAAAAAGCAGGTGACTTTTAGTCAGCATTATAACTGTTTTTAGCACAGTGACCTAAGAACCCACACTCATCCTTAACCTAGAACTGAAAGTTATACATGTTACATGTACAGAGCTCCAGTGAGTGTGCTCTGTACACGTGACATAAGTTAAGGGTCAAAGATCATTTGCTGCCACAATTCTTTAAACGAAAATCAGAAAAAGGCACTTTATTTTTTTACTTTTTAAAGTTATTTATTTTTGGCTGCATTGGATCTTCATTGCTGAGTGCAGGCTTTCTCTAGTTGCAGCAAGCAGGGGGCGCTACTCTTCATTGCGGTGCGCGGGCTTCTCATTGCAGTGGCTTCTCTTGTCGTGGAGCATGGGCTCTAGGTTCACGAGCTTCAGTGGTTGCAGTGCGTGGGCTCAGTAGTTGTGGCACATGGGTTTAGTTGCTCCACGGCATGTGCGATCTTCCTGGACCAGGGATCGAACCCGTGTCCCCTGCATTGGCAGGCAGATTCTTAACCACTGCACCATGAGGGAAGTCCCTGAAAAAGGCACTTTAGAAACTGCTGGAGACACTGCTAAACAAATTAAAGCACTAACCCATCAAGAGAAAAAGATTGAGGCTGAAATCTGTATTTTTGCTTGGCTATGACCATAGTAACTTTTGAAAGAGAATTTTTACCCATCCATCTACACTTGCTGAAGGGTAAATATAATTTTAAAGATGTTTATTTTACAACACAGGCCCAGCTTACAAAGCAGTGTATCAGAATTACCTGTGGGGTAAACAAAAAAGCAGCAGCAGAAGGAGCACCAACATGGCTGTTCCCTGACAACAGAGAACATGAAGGAGAAGGTCAGGAGAAGAATGAACAGATTATCTTCATAAGCAAAGAAAATTGACTTCCTTTTCTTGAAGGTACCTAATTAGAGGTAACAATAGTGTCCTGACCATCCAGATTATTGCACTTGATAAAGCAAACAAAACTTTATCATTACAGGAAAAAACAAAAGATATATATATATAGCTCTTTTATGTTTTATGGAAACCAGACTCCTATTCTCCAACTGAGACTGGGGTGAAAGGGAAACTGTCTCTCTTGATGATTATATTTCAAAGAGATGGCTCCCAAGTCGTTGGGAAAGACATTCTTGGGTCTTTCCCAAAGACCCAGGCAAGAGGCTATGAGATTTACCTCTCAAACAGGCCGAAAGAAAGAATTTACAATTGTACAATTGCAAGTTTTCTAAGGTAAATGCTCTAAGAAAAGGGAAGTGAGGGATCTATAGTTAGGTAGACACCTGTCTAAAGTTTATACAAGTTTAGGGAAATATCAGGGCTGTCCAGGTCATCATATACATGCATCAATCTTGTTCAGAGGTACCGTGATACCCTTTAAATTTCTAGCAGAAGACCTAACAGAATATTTTATATGAATTTGCAATATGGGTTGCATTTTGTGTTGCAAACAATTAAAAGACTCTTAGCAAAGCAACACAATAAATATTGTTTTCATCTACTCGAATTTAGACAGACTACTTACCCAGCCTTGGGCAAAATTTTATTTTAGTTCTTTCTCTGTATAACTTCATACTGAAGTTATCATAAGAGCAACAAGTGGTGCGGTAGGCTGCAAAAGGAGCCTGGGTTTTGGAGATTGGAAACAGATGGTCAGTCTTGCTCTTTACTCATCCATAAAGTCAAAAGACCCAATACCTGGATAATGCAGGTATTGATGTATCAAATGAAATAATGTGGATTGAAGCATTTACCAATAATTTGAGCTTTCTGACTTCAGTATACAGAAGTTTTAAGGACAAAAAAAAAGAAAGGCCTGCAGCGCCCCCTGGTACGAACTCTTAGTAAATGAACTCAGGTAAAGCAAACAAACAGACAAACAACAACAAAACAAAACAGAAAAAACGCAAACCAAAAAAACCCTTGGGTTTTTGGAGCAGCTACACAAGTTTCACTCTAGCAATCACTACTCCATTTCTTTATGTACAAATACCCTCAGAGGTGCGGACAAACATCAAATGCAAACTCTTAATGAGCAGCGCCAATGTTCACCTCCTTCCCTTTCCCACTCCCACAGCCTGTGCACATGCACACACACACAGACACACACACACACCAAGGGGGGCTTTGGAATAAAATCCTCGAAATAACTGATTCTGGCTGTGTCATTTACAGCCGTGGTTTAAACACTTTGCTGTGGTGCCTGAGAATCATCTGGAGATCCTGTTAACTGCAGATTTGAATTCACTGGGTCCGAGGTAGGACCTGAGGTCCTGTATTTTTAACAATCTCCCAGGCAAGGCCTCTGCTGCTGGTAATGGGACATCCAACAACTTCCAGCCCTGGCATCTGTGCAGGCAGAAACACTCACTGCCAGGTCAGTAAAAGGAGCAGGTTCGTGAAGTCCTTAGAAGAATCCCCTCCCAGAGCAGGAGGCTGTGGAGGTGATCAGGGGAAGTTTGCTTCGGGTAAAGAAGAGGGTGCCACACAACATAAAGAGGGGACCAGCCCCCCGGAGCAAGCAGATCTTGTTTTCAGGTATCATCACATCCACCCCTCCCCCACCCTTATTTTGCAAAACTCAGGTTCAAGAAGGGAGGCAGTGGGCTTCCCTGGTGGCGCAGTGGTTGAGAATCCGCCTGCCGATACAGGGGACATGGGTTCGTGCCCCGGTCTGGGAAGATCCCACATGCCGCGGAGTGGCTGGGCCCGTGAGCCATGGCCGCTGAGCCTGTGCGCCCGCAACGGGAGAGGCCACAACAGTGAGAGGCCCGCGTACAGGAAAAAAAAAAAAAAAAAAGAAGGGAGGCAGACCACTCACCTGGGACAGATTTCAGAATTTCTACTCAGACTTCTTCAAAGCCCAAGGAATTATTCTTCCTAAAACTCCACTTCTTCTGAGCCTGCCCTTGTGGAAAGGGGAGAGGAACAACTTAGTGGCTTTGAAAGTGACTTAGGGAGACCCGGGAAGTGACTTCCTTGATTTGGAAAGGGATGGCTACATGCTCTGGGTACTTCCCTCCTGCCTCTGATGTATCTGGGAGGTGAATAAAGGGAAATGCACTTCAGGAGTAGGTGGAGGGAATTAGGGGTTCTTGGAATGGTGTTCATGGTGTTAAAAACAAGATGAGCCCAAAACGCGGTCACTTGTGCTAAGTCACTAGCAACCATTTCACCAAACTGAGGCTTAACTATAGTTTTGGTTCCCCCAGAAATGGAATCTTACACCAGTTGATCAAGAATTACCTGACCAGCAATAGCTATGTAATCTTGCCGTCACCTAAAGGAAAGTAACTTTGCATTAACTAACCCACTTTCTTTGCCTGGTATAATTTCCTTGATGCTATTCCCCTCTGTCTGAAAGTTTTTCATTTTGTACAGCCCCTTGGAGCTCCTTTCTGTCTGCTAGATTGGATGCTGCCCAGTTTGAATCAATGTTTGCTCAAATAAACTCTTTAAATTTTTAATATTCCTCATTTTAACTTTTAACAATAAGACAATGTCTGCAGAGAGCAGGTCACAGGAGAAGGTAGGAATTTTAGTGGCCAAGGTAACAAGTCCACTTAACCACCTACCTTTACATCATACAGACAAAAACCAACTTGTTGACTGAGCAGATCAGGCCTTATACACTGTGATAAAGCTTAGTGTTTCCTGTGCAAAACTAAAAATAAGAATCCCTTCCAGGTCAAAACTCCGACATAAGGAATAATGATTTTTCTTCCTACTTCACCAATTACTTAAAATAAATAATAACACTTTTTTCAATGATTTTTGAATGACTAAAGAATGCTATATACATACTTTGTATGTGTTATTTATTATTTATTTTATAGTGGCTGTAACACAGAGTGTAGGCAACACATATTAGGACTACCATAGAGTGAGCTTTTCACCAGCGAGAAGCTGTGGGCAAAAATCTTGAATGTCACTTCTGAGATTAGGTTAGATGACTATGTTTTTTTTCTTGTTTTTTTTTTTAATTAATTTTTGTTGGATTATATTTGCTTTACAATGTGTTAGTTTCTGCTGTACAGCAAAGTGAATCAGTTATACGTATACATATGTCTCCTCTTTTTAAGATTTCCTTCCCTTTAGGTCACCACAGAGCACTGAGTAGGGTTCCCTGTGCTGTACAGTAGGTTCTCATTAGTTATCTGTTTTATACATAGTAGTGTACATATGTCAATCCCAATCTCCCAAGTCATCCCACGCCCCCCTTCTCCCCTTAGTACCCATAAGTTTGTTCTCTACATCTGTGTCTCTATTTCTGCTTTGCAAATAAGTTCATCTGTACCATTTTTCTAGATTCCACATATAAGTGATATTATACGATATTTGTGTTTCTCTTTCTGACTTCACTCTGTATAACAGTCTCTAGGTCCATCCATGTCTCTGTAAATGGCACTATTTCGTTCCTTTTTATGGCTGAGTGATATTCCATTGTATATATGTACCACATCTTCTTATCCATTCCTCTGTCGATGGACATTTAGGTTGTTTCCACCTCCTGCCTATTGTAAATAGTGTTGCAATGAACATTGGGGCACGTGTATCTTTTTGAATTATGGTTTTCTCTGGGTATATGCCCAGGAGTGGGATTGCTGGGTTTCTTGTTGTTTTTATTGTTTTTTCTTTTTCTCTTTTTATTTTCCCCCTAGGCCTGCCATAACAAATTACCACAAACTGGGTGGCAGCAGAAATTTATTTTCACACAGTTATGGAGGTTAAAATTCTGAGATCAAGTTGTCAGGAAGATGATGCTCTATTGAAGTCTATCAAGGAGAGTCTGTTCCCTGCCTTTCCCTTAACTTCTGATATCACCAGGAATCCTTGGCATTCCTTGGCCTGTACCAGTGTAATTCCTCACATGGTATTCTTCTCTCTGTGTCTGTGTCAGTGTCCAGTTTTCCCTCTTCTTATATGGATACCAGTCATTTTGGATTAAGGGCCCAGCCTACTCCAGGATGACCTTGTCTTAATGAATTATATCTACAATGCTCCCATTCCTGAATGAGATTAAATTCTGAGGTGGTGGGGGTTAGGAATTCAACATATCTTATAGGGGGACACAATTCAACCCATAACACTATAGGAGCCCTTACTCTAGGGGCCGCAAGATGCCATGTTGTGAATAGCTGTATGGAGTGTCCCACTGGCAAGGAATTGATGTTTCTGGCCACCTGACGGCTCCCGACTTCCAGATGAGTGAGCTGGGCAGCAAATCCTTTTCCAGCCAACCTTGAGATCACTAACCCCGGTCAACCAGACTTATAAAAGAGCCGGAGGCACCTAATAACTCTGTGCCCAGATTCCTGAGCCATAGAGACTGAGACGCTAAATGTTTGTTTTGTTATGCTGTGGTTGGGGTAATTGGTGAGGCGGCAGTTGGCAATTTATACATATTTTGGTATGCAGCAGGATGTGTTGCCATAACAAAGACCTAAAAATGTGGGAGTGGTTTGAGAACTGGGAATGAACAGAAACGGGAAGGATTTTGAGGGATGCAGTAGAGAATGTCCAGATTCCCTTGAACAGATTTTTTTTTTTTTTTTTTTTTTTTTTTTTTTGCTGTACGCGGGCCTCTCACTGTTGCGGCCTCTCCCGTTGCGGAGAACAGGCTCCGGACGCGCAGGCTCAGCGGCCATGGCTCACGGGCCCAGCCGCTCCGCGGCACGTGGGATCCTCCCGGACCGGGGCACGAACCCGTGTCCCCTGCATCGGCAGGCGGACTCCCAACCACTGCGCCACCAGGGAAGCCCCCTTGAACAGATTTTTAATAGAAATCAGGATTTTGGGGATGCTGTTAGTGAGGGTTTAAAAGAAAGTGAAGAACATGTTATTGGAAACTGGGGGAAAGAAGATTCTTGTTAAATACTGTCAGAAAGTTTAGCAATCCTGTTATCTGCAGTTATGTGGAAAGCAGAGAATCTCCTAAATTGAATGGGTCGATCGAGCTAAGGGGATTTCCAGGCAAAATGTTGAAGGCACAATCTCATTCCTTCTTGCTGTTTTGAGTGAAATGAGAGAAGAGAGACAGAAATGGAGGAAGGCATGTTTTAAATAAAATGGAGCCAGGGCTTTATGGATTTTAAAACTGCCAGCCTCTCCATAGGGCACAGGATGGTAACATGAACAAATGGTTTCTTCACAAAGACCAAGTCAATGGTAATACCAGGAGTACTGTGGTCTAACAATGAAGCCTAGGCTATTACTGTAAAAACTATTGTTTAGATTTCAGAAAAATTGAAACTAATGCCGAGAGAACTATAGTCACGCTAAAGGTCCTTCAATGAGCTTAAGGCTATAACCCACAGATATTCCCAACCAAACAACAGGATGCTTACAGCATTGTCCCTCAGTGTATCAGCAGGGGTCCAAGTTAGAAAAAGGTTTGAGTTGTTGTTGTTGTTTAGTGGCAATTGCCCTAATGAAAGTCACAGGGGATGCACAAGGTTTTTGACAGAATCATATCAGCAGAAACACTGCCAATTTGGATCGAAAGGTCAGAGACAATATAAAATGAAAGAGGCATTTTATTGCCTCTTGACAATAAAGGTGGACCCCCAAATTTCTACTCTGGTGAAGTAGGCTGAGAACATTTCTCAGCTACAAATATGTGCTACCTTTTGTGATAAAAGAAAGATGACATAGCAGGTGAACAAAGAACACAGAGGGTGGAGCTGAGAGACACAGAGCATTATTCCCACATCTTGAAACATAATCAAAGAGCTTCAGGTGTTTGTCTGGCTGGATATTAGAATTGCTATGGACCAGTCACTCCTGTGTGCCTACCACTTGATCCCTTTTTCAACAAGAATGTCTATAGTTCTTATTCTATATCCCACCCTTGTATGTGGAGTGTGTGGGGAGCAAATAGCTTGTCTCTTTAGTTTCTCTGATCTATATTTCTACAGAAACTGTGCTCAGAGAACTACATCCAAAGGAACATCCACTTATGAATCTGATTTATTTGATAAAATTCTGCACTTTGAGCTAATGTTTTAGTGGGATTAGATGCTTGGGAATCTTGGGAGGGTGAATGTACTTTGCATGTAGGAGAGATGTGAATTATTGCACGTCAAGAGTGAA
Source organism: Grampus griseus (assembly GCF_964374135.1). NCBI lineage: Eukaryota > Metazoa > Chordata > Mammalia > Artiodactyla > Delphinidae > Grampus > Grampus griseus. The sequence goes on along the minus strand of NC_139005.1, from coordinate 7,578,952 downwards.
TTGCACTAGACAGCCTCTAGGGGCCCCCAATGATCCTGCATCCTTATGTTCATGCCTTTGTGTAATCTCCTCTACTTGAGTCTGTGCTGGTCCTAGTAACTAATTTCTGATGAATATAATGCAGCAAAATGAATACATGCCACTTTTGAGATTAAGTTACCAAAAAAACTGTGAATCCTGTCTTGTGTGAACTCTCTTACTCTTTATTTCCTGTAACTTTATGAAGAAGTCCATGTGTGAAACAACTGCTGTCTACAGCCAACAACCATCAGGGGCCTGAGGCTAACTAACAGCCGTGTGAGTGAGGTTGGAAGCAGATTTTCCTCCAGTTAAGCCTTGAAATGACTGCATCCCTGGCCGGCACCTTGATTGAGAAACCTTACATCAGAGTGTCCAGCTAAGTTGCACCCAGGTTCCTGAGCCACAGATGCTGTGATATAATAAATGCTTGTTGTTTTAAGCTGTGAAATTTTGAAACAGTAATAAAGCCAATAAAACCATCAAACATGTGTCAACAAATACAGGGAAAATGTAGAGTGCGGTTAGGAGAGGATTAAACGTAGATAATACTGAGCTAGACTGCTGAAATTTCTGAATTAGAATATTATTATTGTTAGTGCTTAAAATATTTTTCTCATAAATGATATATTATGTATTTTAAAAATTCACTCAGGGATCTGAAGGTGGAGTCTGTTTAAATACCATCGGAAAAATATCTTCTGACAATCAGCTGCTATTAAAGCATTCTACATGGGTGTTTAGAGCAGACAAATGATTCTTCTTATCAATTATTTGAAAATGCTATTACATTTATTTATATAATCTCTTCTTTCGTATTCCACCCAGATTCTACTTGCATTGTTCTTCACGTGTGCATATAGAGTTTACCTATTCCTCAAAATCCTTTGACAGTTTCATGTTATACCTGGTGTAAAATTGAAAATTCCTGATCCACCCATATTACTATACCCATCACTTCCAAAACTATCTTTGAACAAATGACTGGCTTAGAGAGCTTCCCCCACACACAGCAAATTTCCAGAAATAATTTACAGGGGACCTATGCATAGATGCTCCCTTTGCACCGTTTTACTGCCATCCCCACCACAATTAGGATAAAAAGAATCCAAAAGCAGATCAAGAATTTGTATTTGAATAAATGTTTCGGGAAAAATAAGATAATTTCATAAAAATACTTCTTCATTCTTTAAGAAATCATGGACAACTTAGACTGAAAAAAATGTTTATAACAGATGAAATTAAAAGGATAAGACATAATACAGAGATGAAAAATGAGCTGGCAGGGCTTCCCTGGTGGCGCAGTGGTTGAGAATCTGCCTGCCAATGCAGGGAACACGGGTTCGAGCCCTGATCTGGGAGGATCCCACATGCTGCGGAGCAACTAGGCCCGTGAGCCACAACTACTGAGCCTGCGCGTCTGGAGCCTGTGCTCCGCAACAAGAGAGGCCGCGACAGTGAGAGGCCCACGCACCGCGATGAAGAGTAGCCCCCGCTTGCCACAACTAGAGAAAGCCCTCGCACAGAAACGAAGACCCAACACAGCCAAATAAATAAATACATTTATTAAAAAAAAAAAAATGAGCTGGCATCTCTCAGCACAGAAAAGGAAGGTGAAAGGTGTTTCCTTATCAGAAACAAAGGAATGCCTTCTGATATTCTGTAGAAACGCCATGAAGTAGAATTGACTCTGCCAAACAAGTAAAAGCACTTTAAAAGGTGATTGTTACGAAAGAAGGAATAAGGAGATCTGACAAGTCTAAAATCAGTATTTCTGAAGACTAGAACACCACAGAAAAAAAGTTAAGCATTAATAGAAGATAACTCTACCCAAATAAGAGGACAACTAAGTCTGAGCATTAATAGAAAAAAAGCACATCCTGGTGATGTCCCTTATTTTTAGGTATAAAGAAAAAGTATCCTGCTCACCTTAGACTTTGTCACAGCCCCATCAATGACTGAAAATAAAAGAATAATGTCTACCCTGTCCGAGGAACACAGCAAATGAGCCGAGCTCTTACACCCTCCTGTTCTCATGCAAATGTAAAATCAAAACCTGACATTAGGAACTTACTGAATGCAACATATATAGACTCTTTCTGAAAATAAACTACTTAACAAAGAAATCCAGACAACCAATGGATAGTTGGAAATAAGAATCTCAAAAAGATGTGAAGACATTGTACAAAATGACTGGAACTATAGATTCTCCACTGGGGCTAATGACTCTACTTAATACTGAAGTTTAAGTAAACACATAATTAATATTACACTGTATATGATGAAGTATAGACCTGAGGCTAAACCACAGTTGAAATTATTATTACCCCCCAAAAAGGGATGCAAATATAAGAAATATAAATGTGACTAAGTTCTTCCTCTGACAAAAGCAGGAATTCATTTGATAGACTTTTGATCAACCAACAAATATAAAAATTAAGACTATTAATTTAAATTATAAAACTTACAGAGTAATATTTTGGTTCCATAAGACACCCGTGATCTCTGTCCCCTCTTTAACTTCTAAAATTTGGCATCTATCCGCGAGCAAAAGTGCCTCTGTGGGAGCTGTGGTACGCAGCACCACACACCAAGGTACTCAGGAAGAGTACCTCTGCATTGGGTAACAGGCAGATATACCCCAATAAAACTGTGGAACCTCTGCAAAATGCTGGCTTGCACAGATACATCTGGACAAGAGAGCCTTTATAGATGTTCAGGTTTCTAAAGAAGTTCTAGAACTCCGTAGGAGAAAAAAACAAACAACAACAACAAAAACCACTGAAATGGGTAAGAGGAATTTTACAAGCATCACCCCTCCCTCAAGGTGGCATAGCTTAGATAAGAAGGAGGCTGAGAATCCCTCCGAAGGGGAAAAGAGACAGCGGTGAGTGAACACCGGGATTCCCCAGCCGTGATGGCTCTCGACTACAGAGTATGAAAGAAAGAGGCAGATAAGAATATCAGAGGGCATTAAAGAGATGCCTACTGACTGTGGTCTAGACTCGAGCAGGAGACCCACCCAGGGTGGGTCTTCACTTGAGGATGCCCCCAACTGCCTGTGGGCGCCCTCAATGCCCCAAGTGCCAAACCTACACCTTCTCTCACTCTGTGCTTCTTTCTTTGTGTGTGTTCCTGAGGGCGGTGTTGGAAGCAAGCTTGTATAGACAGAGAGGACGCACAGAAAATAGGGCATGGTCTGAACACAAGTGAGAAACCACAATCTTGAGCTACAGCACCAGCTTCTAGAAGAGAAAAAGGAGGTTACCAACAGTCAGCCTGGTGTGTTGTAAGGTGGAGAGAAGGCATAGAAGCTCAAGAATTCTGCCAAAAGAGGGAGCAGGAAGTGTGCAGGAAGTGTGTCCATACAAGATGGAAGAAAGCCTCAGCATATAAGCAGGACCAACCAAAAGTATCTCTCACTTGAAGGCAGCTAGCAAAGATTGGAGAGGATAACTGCTACTTCAAATGTGAAAACACTAATGCAAACCTCCGAGGAACATAGAATCAAAGACAGGAGGGAGGACTACGCTGAACCCGCCCACCTGCCCTCTCACCGGTGCCTCCGCCCGACCAGGTTTCTTTAAAAGTGATTGAAGCCAGTAATTCAAGGTGCCTGAAAATCCTGCTACAGGTAAACTGCAGGTCCTACAAGTTCTTGATCGCTTGAAAATGAAATTACAGGAGAAGGGTGACACTTTGCAGAATGAGAAGCTATCTATGTTTTATAAAACGCCAGTCCTCTCTTCATCCAGATACGCACACTTCAACAGTCCATCAAGCAACTGAAGGGGCAGCTCAGCCATATACCCTCAGCTTGTTCAGCCAACTTTGATTTTTCTAGGAAAGGCTTACTGATGATCATGGATGGTGCCATTACTAATGGGAATGCCCAAAGGTCCTCTAATAACTTGACTGTGTCTGGGTTATTTCCTTGGACCCCAAAGTCGGGAAATGATGATATTAACTCAATCATGCAACAGATGGCTCAGGGCCAGCAAATTGAATATATAGATATAGAACAGCCCTCAACTGGAGGCCTTGGATTCAGTGTGGTGATGCTCAGAGGTCAAAATCTGGGAGAAGCTGATATCTTCGTGAAGGAAGTGCAGCCAGGGAGTATAGCTGGCAGGGATCAAAGGTTGAAGGAAAATGACCAAATATTGGCTATTAATCACATACTTACCACTGGGTCAGGACATTTCCCAACAGCAAGCAACTGCATTGTTAGAACAAACCATTAGATCTTTATGTCTGGTTGTGGCCAAGGAACCAGTCCATGCAAAAAAACAGTACTTCTACCAGCCTAATCAATGCAACTCTGCCTGAAACAGTGAGTTGCAAATTTGGAAAAATACTTAATTGTGAATTATGCCTTTGATTTTAAGAAGTGTAAAGACATTTAGAAGGTGTTAGTTTACTCGTCATAGTTCAAGATAGATGATTATATCTCCAAATGCAGCATTAACATGTTAAGATGTTTCACAGAGGATTTTTGTTCTGTTTTGTTTTGTTTTTTCAATGTCCTATGATTCTCCTTGTTTAAGATTATTATTTAATACAGAGGGCAAATTGTAGAATTGGGTATAATTTGGTAATGGAAAGAGTTCCTTGGTGATATAGCCACTTAATTAAGCTGAGAGTTTTTATTAGAGATTTACTGTTGAGTATCTTAAGTAAGATTTGGTTATTTGTTTCAAAAGCATTATTTTTGTAAATTATATTGGGTGTTTATGAGTAGATTATGGATACTGCACAATTATAGAAGTTTTTCTTTTTTTCATGTAAGGATGTATACCGAACAATTTAAAAGAATAAAAGCTTATGTCTCCTTTGGGAATCTTTAAACTTGTTTTATAACATTTAACAGATTTTGGCTTGCATCTTCAGAACACAAGCTAATAACTCTTATTTTCTTATTAAAAAAAAAAGAATCAAAGACACATGACATCAGCAAAAGTCATAGTAATCCTTCAATAATAAAAGTCAAAGACACAGAGATTTATTATTTACCAGATAAAAAATTCAAAATAGCTGTTTTGAAGAAATTCAGTGAGCTACAAGAAAGCACAGAAAGGAAATTCAGTGAAATCAGAAAAACAATATATGAACAAAATGAGAAATTTAACAAAGAGGTAGAAACCACAAAATCAAACAGAAATTCTGAACCTGAAGATTTCAATGAATAAAAAGAAGAATGCAGTAGAAAACATCAATAGCACTTAATATATTAAGCAAATACCAGATCTGAAGGGAGAAACAGGGGCAATACAATAATAGTAGGGGACTTCAAACCCCACTTTCAACAATGGACAGATTGCTGAATCAACAGGGAAAAGCTGAACTTGAACAATACTTTAGACCAAACGGACCTAACAGACACTTACAGAGCATTCCATGCAAAAGCAGCAGAATACACATTCTTCTCAAATGCACATGGAACATTCTCCAGGACAGATCATATGACAGGTCACCAAACAAGTCTTAGCAAATTTAAAAAGACTGAAATCATACCAAGTTTCTTTTCCAACAACAAGAGTGTGAAAAGAGAAGTCAACAACATGAGGAAAGCTGGAAAAATTACAAACATTTGGGAGTTAAACAACACTCCCAAACAAACAATGAATGAGAAAAGAACTCAAAGGGAAATTTTAAAGTATCTTGAAAAAATGAAGATGGAAACAACACACAAAAATCAATGGGATGCTGCAAAAACTGTTCTTAGAGAGACATTTTAGTGATAAATGCATGTATTAAGACAGAAGAAAGATCTCAAACAAACAACCCAACTTCAAAGCTCAAGGAGCTAGAAAAAGAAAGACAAACTAAGCCCAAGGTTAGCAGAAAAAAAGGAAATAACAAATAAGAGCAGAAATAAATGAAATAGAGACTAGAAAAACAATAGAAAAGATCAATGAAAATTATTTGACACCCATATATGATGAAAACTAACAATAAGATGGGTATAGAAGAAATATAACTCAACATAATATAGGCCATATATGACAAACCCACAGCTAACATCATACTCAACAGTGAAAAACTGAAAGTTATCTCTCTAAGATTAGGAATAAGACAAGCATGTCCAGTCTCACCACTTTTAATTAACATCATATTGGGAGCCCTAGGTAGAGAAATTAGGCAAGAAAAAGAAATAAAAGTCATCCAAACTGGGCTTCCCTTGTGGCGCAGTGGTTGACAGTCTGCCTGCCGACGCAGGGGACACGGGTTCGTGCCCCAGTCTGGGAAGATCCCGCATGCCGTGGAGCGGCTGGGCCCGTGAGCCATGGCCGCTGGGCCTGCGCGTCCGGAGCCTGTGCTCCGCAACGGGAGAGGCCGCGGTGGTGAGAGGCCCGAATACCGCAAAAAAAAAAAAAGTCATCCAAACTGATAAGGAAAGATGTAAAACTGTCACTATTAGTGGAAGAAATATTTTATAGATAGAAAACCCTAAAGAATCTACCTAAAAACTATTAGAAATAATAAATGCCTACAGTAAAGTTGCAGTGTACAAAATCAATATGCAAAAATCTGTTGTGTTTCTATACTTAACAATGAAGTGGAAAGAGAAAACAATCCCATTTACAATTGCAACAAAAAATAAAATACCTAGGAAGAAACTTAACCAAGGAGGTAAAATACCTGTACATTGAAAACTGTGACATTGGGAATTCCCTGGTGGTCCAGTGGTTAGGACTCCACACTCTCACTTCCGAGGGCCCGAGTTCAATCCCTGGTCAGGGAACTAAGATCCCACAGGTCGTGCTGCATGGTCAAAAAAAAAAAAAAGAAAAGAAAAAGAAAAGAAAAAAAACTGTGACATTGTTGAAAGAAATTGAAGAAGACACAAAGAAATGGAAAGATATAGCATGCTCATGGAAAGAAAACAGAACAAACCTTTAGGCAACACATGACCTGATTTCAAATTATACTACAAAACTATAGTAATCAAAACAGCATAGTATTGGCAGAAGAACAGACTCACAGACCAATGGAACAGAATTGAGAACCCAGAAATAAATCCACAGGTATATGGATAATTAATTTACAATAAAGAAGCAAAGAACATACAATGGAAAAGGATAGTCTCCTCAATAAATGGTGTTGGGAAAATTGGACAGCCACATGCAAAAGAATGAAACTAGACCTTATCTTACACCATACACAAAAATCAACTAAAAATTAATTAAAGACTTGAATGTAAGACTCAAAAACATAAAACCATAGAAGAAACATAGGCAGTATGTTCTTTGGCATCACTTTTAGCAATATCTTTCTGGATAGGTCTTCTCAAGCAAGGGAAACAAAAGAAAAACTAAACAATTGGGACTACATCAAACTAAAATGCTTCTGAACATCAAAGGAAACCATCCACAAAAATTAAAAAAAAAAAAGAAAACCTACTGAATTGAAGACATTTGCAAATGTTATATCTGATGCATGGTTAATATCCAAAATATATAAAGAATTCATACAACTCAACAACAAAAAAACAAACAACCCAATTAAAAAATGGGCAGAGGAACTGAATGGACATTTTTCCCAAGAAGACATATAGATGACCAATAGGTACATGAAAAGATGTTCAACATCACTCATTATTAGGAAAATGCAAATCAAAACCACAGTGTGATATCATCTCACAATCATTAGGATGGCTATTACCAAAAAGGCAGAAATAACAAATGCTGGCAGGGATGTGGAGAAAAGGAAATGCTCATACACTGTTGGTGAAAAGGTAAATTGATTTAATCTTTATGGATAACAGTATGGAGATTTCTTTAAAAATTAAGAATAGAACTACCATATGATACAACTAATCCATTTCAGGATATTTATCCAAAGAATACTAAAACACTAATTCAAAAAGATATATGTACTCCTACGTTCATTGCAACATTATTTACAATAGCCAAGGTATGGAAACAACCTAACTGCCCAACAATAGATGAATGGTTAAAGATATGGTACACACACACACACACACACACACACACACACACACAAAATGGAATATTACTCAGCCATAAAAAAGATGAAACCTTGCCATTTGCAATGACATGGATGAACCTTGAGGGTATTAAACCAAGTGAAGTAAGTCGAACAGAGAAAGACAAATACCATATGGTTTCATTCATATGTAGAATATAAAAATAAGTGAACAAACCAAACCAAACAAGACAAACACATGGATACAGAGAGCAGAATAATAGTTACCAGAGGTAAAGGGGTGTGGAGGGGGAGGGCAAAAATGGGTAAAGTGAGTCAACTGTATGGTGATGGATGGAAACTAAACTTTTGGTGGTGAGCACACTGTTAATATATATAGAAGTCAAAATATAATGTACATGTGAAACATATATAACGTTATAAACCAGTGTTACCTCAATTAAACTCTAACAAAAAAACTTTATTTGCAAACATTTAAGTTTGAATTGCATATAAGTTTGAATTGCATTTAGATTTCTTATATCACAAGGTACTTTTTTGATTTTTTCAACAATTAAAAATGTAAAAATTTTAAAAATATGTTTTGGTTTGCAGACTACAAAAAAGCAGGTAACAGGATAGATTTAATCCACTGTTCTATATTTGCTGATTCCTGATGTAAAGGTTATAAATTGGGAGAAAGGTGCCGTATGAGCTTGAGTAATAACACTCAACAGTTTTGAGTACATACCAAAAAACTCTTAGAAATACATTTGGACTAAATTCATTAAGAACTCCTCTAAAATTCAATATAAAAATAGTCAAACGACAAAAGCAGAAAATTTACCAGAATGATCTACAAATGGCTCTAAAGCATTGAACAGATACTCAACCTCACTCAGAATAAAAACAATGTAAATGTTCATCCAAAATGTAAATAAGTAAATAAATAGTTACCACTAAAGACCTTAATAAGATTATAAAACTTTCAAATTTCCAAAAGAAGAATGCACACCTATATAGTACACAAAGAAAATATAGATCATATAGCAAAAGTTAAGTCTAACACACACACATAAGGAGATAAAATAATGGGTAATATGTTATACAACTAAAATAAATGGGATAAAATCACATTAGTTGAAGTTGATGTTTGTATAAAATAAAAATTGCTGATCATGAAATTCATGTAACCAAAATGACTAAAGATATTGAAAATAAAATTATGGCCAAGAGCATATTTGAGACTTAAAATGAAAAAAATCAGATAAAGTGATTCAAAACAATGTGACTCACATATAACATATATTGACAATTTTGCCCATAGTTTCTTCATATCAAGTTAAAAAATAAACAAATAAAATTCACAGATACAACTAAAGCCATTTTTCTCCTTTCTTCTCTCCCAGAAGTAACATCTAATCTGAGATTGGTACAGATACCTTACATGCATTCTTTTTATGCATTCACTATAAATATTTATTGATAACACAGAGAATTGTTTTATGTAATTTTTGACATTGCATGATGCTCAAAACCCAAGTCTCTTGGCCTCTAGCTGTAAGACTTTTGTTTTTCCACTTTAGATAAATTCTCTTATTTTTACCACCATCCCCAACACAGCAGCCACACGATATTAGCTGGAAATTCACCCCACCCTTTTATTATTTTCTGAAGACCTAGATTGTACTTTACATTTTTTGTTGCTAAGTTTGTATTGTGTATATGTACTTTATATTTGAATTTTACTTACAAAACCCTCCCAACAAATAATATGGAGTGTAACCTAGTAGATGTTTTATGAACACAGACTGAATGACTGTATGAGTAACCTCGTGAGAAGGTGATCATATCACTTTATAAAAGGACTTTGAGAATTTAACTTCTAGCAGCTGCCTTATCTTCCATTTACATGCTCTGTATTTAACAACACAGAAACAATAGGAGAACTGTGTACTCTAAAAATAAATGCAATTCTTAGATTATAAAAGTTAGTTTTAACACTATTGATACACATTTTAGTGACTGAACTTCAGGCAAATGCTAAATTGGCATTCTGCTAGCTGACACACTTATTGACCATAGATGTAAATACTTAAATGTCTCTAGGGAGATATTTGTGGTAAGTATTTCCTGTGCATAAAGTCAACTGACCTAATTTTGTTTGCAGTGGAAATTTCTGAACCTTAAACACAAAAAATTTCTGTGCAGTATCTTTTTCTCATCAAAATGTTGAAAATGTTCTGAATATTGGTATAATCCATTATGGAACAAGCTAGAGAAAGTACATTTACTCTTTGGAAGAGTTTGTATTTGGTCTGGTGTTAATCAGTAGGTTCAGTTGGTGTTCAGAAGTCTTCAATTTTTGCAGTATGATCTGCTCCCCACTGCAAATGTGGAGCATAGAATACATCTCACATTCATTTATTCCTTCAATACATATCCATGTAATTATGTTACTGAGTCCAAGCTTGTACTGCTTGCTGCACAACAGGCCAGTAAGTCGAGAGATAAGGTATTGGGGCAAGGAATAGTGACTTTATTTGGAAAACCAGCAGCCTGAGAAGATGGTGGACTAACGTCTCAAAGAACCATCTTACCCGAATTGGATATCAGGCTTCTTTTATACAAAAAAGGGGAGGGGGGTAGCTGTTTGTTGCAGACTTGTTGGTGCTGGCCAGACCCCAGAGACAATGTGATAATCCTTTGTTTTTGCAGCTGTCCACATAGGTCTGGTCATGATGTTCCCATAAACCTCCAACAAGACGAATGTTATTTTCTGTTTTGTAACTTTTAATCTCTATACCAATGAAAAATGTTATGGCTTTAAAGGTCAAGCCTGGGAGGCAGAGCCTTGAGAAAGGGATATTCTGTATACTTCAGGCAACATTCTTTTTCAAAGGTGCAGAGCCAGCACGACTAAGCACAGGCAACAGGACATAATGGTGAGAGCTAAAGGAATAGATCCAATATGAAGTCAGGTTTATTCTTCTCTGTTACAATTATTCTCTGGCATGAGAAAACAGTCATGATTCAAGGGAAAATTTCCCTTTAATAGCAAAACAGACAAAAGTTGGGCTTCCCTGGTGGCACAGGGGTTGAGAGTCCGCCTGCCGATGCAGGGGACACGGGTTCGTGCCCTGGTCCGGGAAGATCCCACATGCTGCGGAGCGGCTAGGCCCATGAGCCATGGCCACTGAGCCTGCGTGTCCGGAGCCTGTGCTCCGCAACGGGAGAGGCCACAGCAGTGAGAGGCCCGCGTACCGCAAAAAAAAAACCCCCAAAACCGACAAAAGTTGATATTACCACATTGCAAATAAATTACAAATATGTTTTGTGTGCCAGATCTGCAGGAACACAGAAGAAGTAGGGATAAAATGTATTTGATTTTACAATGAAGTACTGAGACTTAAACCAAAATTTGATTCTTAAGCAGTACAGCTAGATGTTAATGAGTGAGCGGGTCATGCAAAGTGATAATCTATAGCTACATGATGAATTCTTCAGTGGTTAGAATTTATCTATCTTCTCTAAAACCACATCTAATTTTCTAATATTTAAAAATTTTCTTAGAAGGCGTTAAGTATTGTTTAATTGTTTGAATTTAGCAGGAATCATTTTGTTTATGATTCCATATCTGAATAAGCTAGTTCATGGTGCACACAGGTTAATGTGTCAATCTAGGACATAAATGCAGTGACCCTGCTGTACACTTTAACCCTTAGAGGCTTTTACTCCATCTCCCATCTCCATTGTCCCATTGCATTCCTCCAACAATTGACCATTTCCTATCCTCTGGTAGGGGAGAGGGAAGAGATCCTATCGAAAACACTGCCCTTACGTCTCGAATATTTTTAGACAATATACCCTCCCTTCCCTTATTTATCATTACTGAACGCTAGTTTTCCATCAGCTATGAAAGTTTTCTTTTGTATTTTTTTCTTTTTTCTATTGTGGTAAAAGCACATAATGTAAAATTTACCTTCTTAATAATTTTTAACATACAGTTAAACAGTATTAACTATATTCTTATTGTTGTAAGACAGAGCTCCAGAATTTTTTCATCTTGCAAATCTGAAACTCTATACCCATTAAGTAACTCCCTTTTCTCCCTCCCTCCAGCCAGTAGTCTACTTTCTGTTTCTGTGAATTTTATTACTTTAGATACCTCTTATAAGTGGAATAATATACTGTCTTTTTATAACTGACTTATTTCACATAACATAGTAGCCTCAAGATTCATTAATATTGCAATATATGACAGAATTTCCTTCTGCTTTAAGGATGAATAATATTCCATTGCATGTATATACCACATTTTCTTTAACCATTTATCTGTTGATAGACATTTGGATTGCTTCAACTCTTGGCTATTGTGAATAGTGTTGTTATGAACATGAGTATATTTCTTTGAGACCCTGTTTTCAATTCTTTTGAATATATTCCTAGAAGTTGGATTACTGGATCATTTAATAGTTCTATTTTTAAACTTTAAGAAACTATGTTTAAAAATACCATACCACTACCATAGTGGTTGCACCATTTTGCTATCCAACCAACAAGATACAAGGGTTCCAAGTTCTCCACATCTTGCCAACACTTGTTACTTTCTGTAATTTTTAAAATATTAATCATCTTAACATGTGTGAGCTGATATCACATTGTGGTTTTGATTTGCTTTTCTCAGATGGTTAGTGATGATGATCATCTTTTAATATGTTTGTTGACCATTTGGATATCAATTTGGAGAAATATCTATTCAAATCCTTTGCTCATTTTTTAATCAGGCTTTTTGATTTTTGTTGATGAGTCATAGAAGTTCTTTATATATGTTGGATATTAACCCCTTATCATATGATTTGCAAATATTTTCTCCCATTTTGTAGGTTACCTTTTTACTCTGTTGATTGTGTTCTTTGATGCACAAAATTTTTTAAGTTTGATGCTGTCCCATTCATCAATTTACACTTTTGTTTTCTGTGGTTCTGGTATTATATAAAAGAAAGTATTACCAAGTCATGAAGCTTTTCCTGTATGTTTTCTTCTAGGAGTTTTTTAGTTATAGGTATTACTTTCTTATAGGTCTTTAATCCATTTTGAGTTAATTGTTGTATATAATGTAAGATAAGGGTCAACTTCATTATCTGGCATGTAAACATCTAGTTTTCCCAACATCCTTTGTTGAAGAGATGGTCTTTTGCCCATTGAGTTGTCTTGGCACTGCTGTTGAAGATCCAATGGTCATAAACCTGGAGGTTTATTTCTGGGCTCTTTATTCTATTTCATTGGTTTATTTGTTTTTATGCCACTACTACACTGTTTTGGTTACTGTCACTTTGTAATATGTTTTGAAATCAGGAAGTTGAGTCCTCCAACTTTGTTCTTCTTTTACAGAATTGTTTATTTGAGGTTCCTTAGAGATTCCATGTGACTTTTAGAATGACTTTTTTTCTATTTCTGAAAAAAAATGCCATTGGGATTTTGATAGGGATTGTGTTGAACATCACTGTGGATAGTATACACATTTTTTTTTAAATTGAGGTATAGCTGACATAAAATTTTGTATGTTTCAGGGCTTCCCTGGTGGCTCAGTTGTTGAGAGTCCGCCTGCTGATGTGGGGGACATGGGTTTGTTCTCCGGTCTGGGAAGGTCCCACATGCCGCGGAGCAGCTGGGCCCGTGAGCCATGGCCGCTGAGCCTGCGCGTCCGGAGCCTGTGCTCCACAGTGGGAGAGGCCACAACAGTGAGAGGCCCGCATACTGCAGAAAAACAAAAAAAAACAACAAAAATAATTTTTGTATGTTTCAGGTGTACAACACAGTGATTCACAATTTTTAAAGGTTATACTCCATGTATAGTTATAAAATATTGGCTATATTCCCTGTGTTGTACAATATATCCTTGTAGCTTGTTTATTTTTTACATAGTAGTTTGTACCTCTTAATCCCCTACCCCTACCTTGCCCCTCTTGCCTTCCCTCTCGCTACTAGTAACCACTAGTTTGTTCTCTATGAGTCTGTTTCTTTTTTGTTGTATTCACTAGTTCATTATATTTTCTAGATTCCACTTATAAGTGATATCATACAGTATTTGTCTTTCTCTGACTTATTTCACTCAGCATAATACCTTCCAAGTCCATTCATGTTGTTGCAAATGGCAAAATTTCATTCTTTTTATGTCTGAGTAGTATTCCATTGTATATATACACCACATCTTCTTTATCCATTCATCTACTGATGTACACTTAGGTTAATTCCATATCTTGGCAACTGTAAAGTTTAATTCCATACCTTGGCAACTGTAATTAATGATGCTATAAACACTGGAGTGCATGTATCTTTTCAAATTAGTGTTTTCATTTTTTTTAAATATATATACCCAGGAGTGGAATTGCTGGATCATATGGTAGTTCTAGTATGCACATGTTAACAATGTTAAGTCTTCCAATCCATGAACACGGGATGACTCTTCATGTATCTATGTCTTCTTTAATTTCTTTCAGCAATATTTTGTACTTTTCTGTGTACAAGTCTTTAACCTCCTTAATTAGGTTTCTTCTGAGTATTTTATTCTTTTTGATACTATTGCAAATTAGTTAATTTCATTTCCTTTCCAGATCATTAATTAGTGTATAAAAATGCAACTGATTTCTGTGTATTGACTTTTTATTCTGAAACTTAGCCAAATTCATCTATTAGTCTAACAGATTTTTGCATGTGTGGAGTCTTGACAATTTTCTACATATAAGATTATGTCCTCTCTGAACAGAGATAATTTTACTTCTCTTTTTTTTTTCCCAACTTAGATGTCTTTATTTCTTTTTTTTGTCTAACTGGTTTGACTAGGATTTCCAATACTATGTTGAATAGAAGTGGTGAGAGCAGGCGTCCTTGTCTTGTTCTTGACCTTAGAGGAAAAGCTTTCAGTTTTTTACCATTGATTGTGCTGTTAGCTGTGGGCTTTTCATAAGTGACCTTTATTATGTTGAGGTAGTTTCCTTCTATTCCTAGTTTGTTGAGTATTTTTATCATAAAAGGGTGTGGAATTTTGTCAAATGGTTTTTCTCCATCAGTTAAGATAATCATGTGGTTTTTGTCTTTCATTCTATTAATGTGGTGTAGTACATTGGTGATTTTCCTATGCTAACCAGTCATCTATTCCAGAAATAAATCCACTTTGTCATCATGTATAAGCTTTCTAATGTGCCGTTGAATTCAGTTTGTTAGTATTTTGTTGAAAATTTTTGTTTTAATATTCATCAGGAATACTAGTCTATAGTCTTCTTTTCTTGTCATGTCTTTATCTCTCTTTGGTATCAGGGTAATGCTGGTCTCAAAGAACTTAGAAGTGTTCCATCCTCTTCAGATTTTTGGAAGATTTTCAGAAGAATTAGTGTTAATTTTTATTTAAATATCAAGTAGAATTCTCCAATGAATTCGTCTGGTCCTGGGCTTTTCTTTGTTAGGAGGTTTTTTAATACTATTTAAATCTTACCCATTGTTGAATTGTTCAGATTTTCTGCTTCTTCATGATTCAGTCTTAGTACATTTCTAGGGATTTATCCATTTCCTCTAGGTTATCCAACTTGTTGGTATACAATTATTCATAGTATTCTCTTCATTAAGTTGTTTCTCTGTGTTCTCACTAATTACTTTAAATTCTTTGTCGGGCAGTTCATAGATCTGACTTTTTTTTTTTAAATCAGTTTCAGTTTTTGGGGTTTTTGTTTGTTCCTTTGATTGGGCCATGTTTCTGTGTGTTGTGTGTGTGTGTGTGTGTGTGTGTGTATTTTTTTTTTTCTGGGATTAGCACTCCTAGGCTTTGTATAGAGCCTTTGTGAAGATTAAGACCTTTCACCAGTTAGCCCAGCTGGAGGTTCCTGAACTTATCAAACCTTTTCTCACCTCTTGCTTTCCTCATGTCTGCCTGCAGAACTACAGCTCTGCATCTCCTTGCTTCAGCTTTCACTAGCTTCCAAACTTCTTCTGGTCCTATAAGCACTCTGTGTCAGGCAAGACAGAAACCAGTCCCTTGAGTAGCCACCGGACAATCCAGGCTGTTGGATATACAGTCCACTCTTGTTTTAATCTCAAAGAAGGATCCCTGCTATACAGGGTTTCTTCTTGGTGCCTCCACACCAAATGCTGAGATTCCTACCCCTTTTGTTGGAATCTCTTCTTGGTTTTGCAAAGGCCTGGGTGCTGTAATTTTTCAACTGGTCTCTAGAGCTCTCACAAAGGTATTCTGTCCACATACTGTTGTTAACTCAGCGTCTCTGTGGGATAAAGAGGGCGTAGCTTCCTAGTCGGCCATCTTACTAAAGTCACCATTTTCTAAGTCTAGAGTGGATTATCTTGTTTTACGATCACCACTTGTTGCCTTTTGTATTTTCACCTTCTTGCACAAATGATTCTCTTATCACTCTTTTCTCCATGTCGTAGCCATAATATAGCCTCTATTGTACTTATTCATATTCAAAATTAACTTTGTTTTTATTTTACTCTATTTTCCTATCCACTCAAACTCCCACTATTAACTCAGCAAATCTCAATGTCAAGATAGATGACATAGGCAAAATCAAAAATCTATCTTTATTGGGGCTTCCCTGGTGGTGCAGTGGGACACAGGTTCAAGCCCTGGTCCAGGAGGATCCCACATGCCATGGAGCAACTAAGCCCGTGTGCCACAACTACTGAGCCTGTGCTCTAGAGCCTGCGAGCTACAACTACTGAGCCCATGTGCCACAACTACTGAAGCCCACATGCCTACAGCCCATGCTCCATCACAAGAGAAGCCACCGCAATGAGACGCCTGTGTACCGCAACAAAGAGTAACCCCCGCTCGCCACAACTAGAGAAAGCCCACGCAGCAACGAAGACCCAATGCAGCCAAAAATAAATAAATAAAATAAAATTTAAAAGTAATCTATCTTGGGCTTCCCTGGTGGCGCAGTGGTTGAGAGTCCCCCTACCGATGCAGGGGACACGGGTGCGTGCCCCAGTCCAGGAAGATCCCACATGCCGCGGAGCAGCTGGGCCCGTGAGCCATGACCGCTGAGCCTGCGCGTCCGGAGCCTGTGCTCCGCAACGGGAGAGGTCACAACAGTGAGAGGCCCGCGTACCGCAAAAAAAAAAAAAAGTAATCTATCTTTATTGTTCCTTGAGCTATTCAATATTATAGCTACTATTGCCACATCCTAAATCTCAGTTACTTATAATCATTTACCCTCTGAAAACTTTAATAACATATATATCCCATGCACATGTGTATGTGTGTGTGTATATTCTGTATCTATCTCTCTGTCTATTATCTATCTATAATAGTGACAGTAAATTTCTGAATTCTGATATGTTGTGTTTAGAAAGTGTCATGTAGGGAATTAGATGATCGATGAATGCATTAACATAATGAGAAAAATTCTCCAGGTGTGAATTCTCATGAACGATTTATTTTATATGTATACAATCTCGATTTCATAGTAAGGATCTTTTGTGATAGAAGATCATTGTGAAGATAGTTGTAACAAAGAAAAGGGTCCATCAATCTATTTCATACTACATATGGACAAGTGAAGGCTCTTCTTTGGTTTATATTTCTAGCCAGTTTATACTTTTGGAGCTCACAAAGTTTTGCAAGCTTCTGGTTGAAGGGAACACTTTTTCCTCAATCGTTTCTAACATGGCCACTGTGGA
Organism: Grampus griseus; assembly: GCF_964374135.1. NCBI lineage: Eukaryota > Metazoa > Chordata > Mammalia > Artiodactyla > Delphinidae > Grampus > Grampus griseus. Next base: position 7,561,312 of record NC_139005.1, on the reverse strand, counting down.
TTCCTAGTGGTCACAGTCATGCTTCATAACTTGAAATTAAACTTCAGTTCACTAAAAACATTATTTTAAGCGAAGAGTCGTTTTGATCTTTAGCTCTTTGCTTTCTCTGTTGTATTATTCAGCAGCCTTTTCCACATTTACGACTCCATTTTCCACATTTTGCCTCTTTTGGGGGGAGCACAAATATTTCAGGAAGACTTTAGAGCTTTGGAAAGGCATCTGGCAGTTTTTTTGCATTAGTGTTTACTTTTTACAGCATTACATTTAATATTGTTTATCTTGACTCCTGACTTTTTTGGAGGGAAATGAGAGTGCTTCATTTCCCTCGCGCTGGTCCTGGCCCTGAGAAAAGTACTCAAAGAGGATGGTTACAAAGACAACAAGCAAACCTTCCCAGAATTCTGTCAAACAGGCCAATTAATTAAACAAAGTAGATATTACATATCTAAGTATACTGGACAGCCAGTAAGTGGATTTTCTCACTGATTTATAGAGAAAACCCACTGCTAGAAGTGTGGGTAGGTAAGAAAGATAATAAAGCTTTTCAAGGCTGAGCACTTCCTTTTGCTTCTCTTGCCTCATAGAACTGTAGTTTTTTCTTTTACGCAAGTCTAGTGCCTCATTCTTCTCTTTGCAATGGACAAACCTGTGATATATGCTGATTTAAACATATCCAGGAATGCTGGCCTTGAAAGCTCGTCACCCCCATCTCTTCCTCAGAGTAAGTGGCTTTAATTTTCCTTTTGGCATTTGTATATCTTCCATAGTTAGATTTTTCTTTTGAATTTGTAGCTTTAAATCATGGCTTTGAAGATGAGCAGCAGCTATATTAATGTTAAACAGATACAGCATGGTCTGTCGGTAGGTAATCACAAATGTGGGAAAAATCACATACTTTATAGATTTCTTTTTTATCAAGATACTTTTGTGGAAAATGAATATAGTTCCTATTACTGAGCCTTGGCTAAAGGATCCTGAAGAAATATTTTACATGCATTAACAAGGGAATATTTTGATTTTTTTATTTGTTTTTTTTTTTGCCACACCATGAGGGATGTGGGATCTTTGCTCCCTGACTGGGGATAGAATCCGTGCCCCCTGCAATGGAAGCACAGAATCTTAACCACTGGACCACCAGAGAAGTCCCTTTTTTGTTGTTTTTGCTTTTGTTTTTTTTTTAACAAATGAATATTTTTAGAGATTTTTTACTACCTTGCTGTAATAGTAACCTACCTTATTTCAAATCCCTCTATAAAATACTGTGATTAAGTTCCAATGCATTTGCATCCGTGGCATTCCTTTCAGAATACAAAGTGTAGGCTCAATGATTAACATCGTTCACCCTTCAAAGGGAAGGGAAAAAAATGTTCTGAAAGAAAATTATATTCAAGATCAAAAACTTGAATATAATAACAATCTGATGTTTTTTTAAATTGAAAAGTATAACAGTTTAGAAGGATTTAAGGCACAAACCACAGGAGAATACCACTGATGCACTTATTTCATACTTGTTGAAGTTGGCAATTTTCTGTATGTCAGAGGAGTTAGTATTCTGAGTGAAAGAGATGGGGTATTCTAATGTGAGGTCATAGGTGATGGATTCCATGGCCTGGAGATAGATGAAGAGAAACTACAAATTAAGCAGAAAAAAAATGTATAAAATCATCAGGACATAGTATTACATTCTGAAGTCAAACCAAACTTACTAAACATCAATGATATTGCAATTTTTATCCAACCTGATATTCATTCCATAGTGTGCTTGGCAAGTGGGTTGTATCTTTTTAGGATGGTTTGGTATAATTTGAAAGTATTAAGTTATCAATGTTCTAAATTGGAGATTGAAAAGTCTTAGGGTTATCAAATAGTTTCATGATACCCTTCATTTGGGGGTTACAAGAAATTGGAGAATTTTGATAACTACAGTGAGAATTTGTCAAGCCATGGTTATTTTTTGATGCGAAAGAGAAAGACTTTCTGTTCCCTATTCAGATCTAGCAGAAGTGGAGAGAAAGGAGGATGGTGTTGGAAGATATTGGAGAATGAAAATAGAGAAAGACAGCGAGATTTTCCTTAAAAGCTACTGTCTGTGATCCCAAATCAATGAGGCCAGAAAATCTGTCTATTCTAATTGTCGTCATTATTCCACAAAATATCATTCTAAAAGTAAATCTGAGAAAACATAGAATAAAGTCAGAATAAAATGTGTGACTACAAAACGCTTGTCAACTGAAAAAATGCCTAACCTAAAAGTTGAGAATTATGTATTTGGTGGCTTTACAGAGGACTATAGCTGAGAAGGCAGCCTCTCTGATAGTTCTGAGGAAATGTCCCCAAGAGGTAAGGGAGGAGCTGGGATATATAGGAGATTTTGCTAAAAAAAAAATGTAGTAAAACATCAAAAGATTACTGCTAAACACAGAAACAGACACCTCAAGTTAATGATTTTAGTGTTTTTCTATATGTGGGAAGATGCAAAAGTCTGGGCTCATTGAAATAATTCCTTTGACATGCATCTTAACTATCTAGGGCCAGTATCCTGTTTTTCTCCATCCTGAATTCCCCTCAAGTTATACTATCCGGGCAGCTGCACTGGCTGGTGGCTTTAAGGTCGCAACATCCTTTGTCTACTGAAATGGCAGGTGACCTTCTTTCGCCACACATTGATCTGGTATTACAATTATTGTGAAACTACCAATAAGCTCTTTGGCTAAACAGTTTAGCCAAAATGGTAACTGCAGAATAGTGATTATATCAAAAGCAGTCAGGAAAACCAGAGAGAGATGTGAGTAGTGACGAATCTCGTTTATGGCCCAGGATTTGGTCTCTTAGAAAAGTAGATAGGTGTTGGCAAAAATGCCTCTAGAGTTTATTTATTCATCCAAAAATAAACACCTGTGTCAGGCATGCGCTAGGTGCTGAGAATACAACAGTGAACAAAATAGTGAAAAAATAGTTTCCTTTATTGCGTTTATATTATACTACTAGGAAGGCTTACAAATAAATGAATAACTAAGAACATATATGTATACATATATGTGTTAGATAATATTAAGTGCAATAGAGAAAATATTTTTTAAAAAATGGAATTGAGAGTTAGCTTTTGGAGAGGGTATGATATCAAATGGAATAATCATAGAAGCCTGCCTGACAAGATGACATTTGAGTCAAGACCTGAAAGAATTGAGAGACAAAGGTATGCTTCCTGGGAGAAGAGCCTTTTAAAAGATGGACCAGTGCAGATGCAAGATCCGTGGGATGAGAACATGCCTGTCATCTTGTAGAAAGAGCTCATAGGTTAGTGTGAAATGACAGAGCATGTCTGCATGGAAAGCAGCAGGAGATAAAGTTAGAGATATAAAGGGAAGCCGGAATGAATAGGGATTTGTAGGCTATTCTACAGACGTACAGACTTAGATCTGCTTGAGAGAAAGCTATGGAAAGGTTTAGAGAAAAAAAGTGAGATGATTTGGCATACTGTTTATATCCAAACAAAAAACTAGCCTTATGTGGGTATTTCCAGATGACTAAAGTTTACCTGGCCTCTTCAATTTGTTATTGTAACTCTATTGTTACAATAACTCTATTGTTACAGTTATTAGTTCTAATGTAGTGCAGCAGAAAAACAACACAGAACCCTCCACTCAGTTCTTTAAATTTTAGATGCACGGTTATTATGTATCACACACCATGTCTAGAAGAACTATTTCATACAACCCTTTCCAAAACCTCATGAAGTAGTATTAGTTTACATTTCACAGGTGAGGAAATTTGTAGTTTATGAAGGTTACGTTGCCCGAAGTAACATGCTCTACTACAAATCTGCTAGATTTGAGAGCTCTGCTCTTAACCACTGCTATCCTTCAGTACTAAATGTTAAAATAGTGACTATATAGGGCTTTCTCCATTTTTCAAAATTTCAAGGGAGGAAAGGCTGAGGAAGAAAAAATGGTAGAATAGTAGATACAACTGTGAGGAAACGTCACGTAGGACTAGTCTTAGGTTCACTAAGTTTAGTTGCTCTGTGTCACACGAGCTCGCCTTAGAAGTTCTAGGTTAATATTCTCCAGTCTGGTTCTCCCATTTTCGGATGTACACCCAGGACCTTGGAGCTCCTCTAATTGTCTACTCTTGTCTCTCCCCTCCAGATGATAATCCAGGTGTCACTACCTGAAATCTAATCTATTATCTGTTTCCTCCCATAATCTTTTATCACATTTAGTTATCTTAAATTCCATCTCCCCAGGGACATTTTAGAAAGAGCTAACTCTTATGAATGTCCACATCCTAATGAAGAGACCATGAGCAGTTGTCTGAAAACTGGGTTGCACAACTTAATCGCCAGGGAGAGTGTAAAAAACTAAAGTAGAAATGGATTTGTGGGTCACTCTGGAACATTTAATGAGAATAAAGACAACATTTTAACATATCTGATGCTAACGTTTTTAACAAGTGACTAAAAGCATGTATTCCTTTATATTGAGGAATATTAGAAAAAATATAAAAAGGAATAGATAACATAAATAAATGATAGATATAGTTAAATTAGTAAACCTTTACTTGTAAAGGCCCTTGGCTCTAATAATACAATTTAGAAAATAATTTATAATTGTAATATATATAACATATTATAAACCAAATGGGAATAAAAGGGGTCTTATAAATAAGTCAGGTATAGAAGTTGTCTAAGCACAACTTCAAGTAGAATAACCGAAGTACAGATTACCAGAATAATTCCTGTCAGAGCTGATATAATTTTGGAAGCGGTTGCTCAGTCTTTTACAAGAATTTTTTACATTAATAAGTTCCTCTTTGATTATTTTTCCCTATAAAATCCATTGATAAGGTTATTATGATCCCACTTTAATTAATACAATCACAACTTTTGATGAACATGAGATATACAGTACATCGTTATTGACATGATACAGAGAAAAACAAAGGTATTTGACATTTTTTAGACTATGCAACACAGGTTCATGTTATGTTATATTCATTGAAATACTGAAAATAACATGCAAGCTCGTAAAATACTCTTCCTTGAATTCCATCCATTTGGTCCAAATTGGAGATGATTGTTCCAGGCAACAGTAAAGCAGAGAAATCCACGTCTAGGAATAGAATTGTCTTATACCACCAGCACCTAACATGTTGTTTGGCATAAAACAGAGCCTCAACAAATATACCTTGAATGAATGAAGGCTTTCCTTGTTGGACAAAATTCTTGGACTTACTTTGTACGGTAGGGTATATGTTTCATTTTTGTATAGCATTTGGCATGTTTCAAAACACCGTCACATCTATCTCATTTGATTCTTATACCAATCCTTCGTACACAAGACAGGCATAAATATTTCTATTTTATCTATAAGCAACTCTCAGTTGGATCTGAGATTCCATCTTGTGGGACCCTACTTTAAGATGACTGATAAATGTCCTTTCCTGCCCCTACCCCCAACATGAATCTAGCTCTTTCTTATGTGATCCAAACAACCTCTGCTTTTTGTATTAGATGAACTCAACTGAGTTAATCAAGTATATTTTCTTAATGTCTCAGATGTTTGTCAGGGTCCACCTTGGCATAAATTTGCTCTGAAACTTTGTTGTGCCGGGATTATTCTTCTTGCCTTGACTGTGATTGGGTTGAGTGTTTCAGGTAAGTGATGCAAGATCATTGATTTCTTGTTCTACTTATTCTACTTTACCATAAATATTAAAGTATGTTAACATTTGGCCACCCCAAATTTAGTGGAAGACCCATGAAACAAAAACAACTATGAAACAGTGCTCTAACAGTGCTCAGCCGGTACCTACTAAGCAAATGTCATCCTTTGTCATATTTCTCTTCTTAACTGTTCTGATAGGCTTCACGGGGGATTTCACATGTGCTCCAAGGACATTTAAAAAGTCACAATTATGATAAAACCGTGACAATAACAAAGAAAATAAAAATGTCCAATTATTTACAGTTCCTTAAGTGCCTACTAAATTCCAGATTGTCCTAGGCAATCTCTCCCGTGGGGTATAGGCACAATTATACTTATTCTGAAGATGGAACATTAGGCAAGGAGTGGAAGCAATTTAAGAGTTTAAGTAACACCTGGGAGCTTACTTATATAGTTGAAACCGCTAACTCAATGTCTGTGTGCGTTCACTTGTTATGTGTGTGTTTGTTTATGTTGTCTTCTAAGTAGACCCTTTGTTACTACACTGCTATTGCTCTTATCTTCTGTGCATTTCAAGCTTGTTGAGATAAAAATTTCGTGAAGTGATAAATATAACATATCCATTTCACTGCACCATTCAGCATTAATCTTCTTAATGATTTCTCCTGATTTATTAGTGATATTCTTGAGACAAAAATCAACAGAGAAAAGCAGCATGGATGTTCAAGAGAACAGGAAGGAAACAACAGGTATATTTTGTGGCTTGACTTTCCTAAGAATAATGGCTAAAATTTGATAGGTATCATGCATTATCTTAATTAAGGTTCATAACAACCCACACATTAAGATAGTATGATCGCTCTGATTTTATGTTTGACAAAACTGAGGCATGGAAAGGCTAAGCAACTCATCCAGGGTCATACAGGTACTAAGTGGTGACACTGGGAATTGTACTTCAGTGGTCTAACTTCAGAGCCTACGATCTTAACCAACAGATAACACTGCCTTATGAGAAGCTGCTGCTAGGATATTCAATAATTAATAGTCAAAACCCAAGCTATAAAGTAAAATATGCATTGAAGTGGGATATTTGATGATTTTAATGAATATGTCAAGCAGCTAACTCTGGTCTGAAGTTAATTAATGGAACACGACATAAAATGAATAATTTAATATTTATTGTATTAAACATTAAGACATTGATCTCGTCCATGTACTTATTCAGTAGTGTGTGTTAATAAAGACACTATTGTTGAGTGACTGTAGCAGAATGTGACCATTTATTATATACATTCGTACATAACAGAAATTTTAAGAAACTATGAAAATCCTTCTGGAAAATGCTATCCAATAGATTCCATTAATAGGCAAATATATAATTCAGCAATTAGAAATTTTCTTATAATTTTTCTTCATGGTATTTGCCATTAACTTATGGAAATGAATTGTTATTTGCTTTTCATTTTACATGTTGTTTAAAGGAGCCATTTTTTAGAGAAGTTTGATATTGTCATCATGGAGTAGAAAGAACTCTTGTAATGGATTTACAGAATCTCAGAAAGAGTTTTGACTCTACCAGCATCTGCTTTGTGTGGACTTGAACAAGTTATTCTGTCAGTGTTTTAATTTGTCACTAATTTTCAACTCTTAGTACCAGAATGAACTATGTCTCAAAACCCTCAAAGTTATATTAAATTCATGAATTGTTCTCACTGTGATGATCAACGACTTCCCTGAATTTATAATGACTTGTGCATGTGTGATTAATGTTAGTGGGGTGGGGGGCAGGTTAGAAACATAACATTTATTCTTCTTCCTCTTTCTTACTTTAGAGAGACCAGTTCTGTTAAAGTGCCCAACAAATTGGCAACTTATTGGAGATAAATGCTTGCTTTTTTATGACACTTACAAACCTTGGAATGACAGTCTAGCCGACTGTTTCACAAAAGAATCCCGTCTGCTGCTTATTCAAGATCAGGAAGAATTGGTAAATAATTAAGTAAAATACTTTAATACGGCTTAGCCCTTGCTTCTAACCATATCGAGATCTTCGTGCTTTAGCCCGGAGGGTTCTATGCAGATGGAAGTATCAATTTTGACTTCAAGAAGCTCACAATCTGAGACACTAAACGGACATGTAAGCAAAATAAATATAATTTAATGAATACAACAACATTAATACAAATATTTGGATATATATAAGTATGCAGACAGAAATATCACAAATAAGGAATAATTAACTCCGATGGGGAGTTAGGAAAGGCTTCAGAGAGGAGGTGATACTTGAACTGGGTTTCAGAGGATGGGTAGAAGGATGCAAACCAGTAATAGATAAACAGATTCAATATTCAGTCATTTCTTCTGTTTTATTTATAGAGGCTCATACAAAACCGGATAGACAAAGGAGCAATTATGTTTTGGATTGGATTAAATTTTACATTACCAGAAAAGAACTGGAAGTGGATAAATGGATCCTTTTTAAATTCTAATATGTGAGTATTGGGATAAGCTAATTTGAATATTCAATTTACATCAGGTTTACATGGCAAGATAGTAACATTGTTATTGAAGATTGAGATTTATCATTTTAATTTAGTTTAGAAATGTTCAGGAGGATCAGAATAGTCTGAGAAGAAGAATGATTCTGAAGTTGGTTGAAAAGTTTCACATATGAAAAGACATCAACCCTTTGCAACAATATATATTTTTACCAGCAATGGAGTTTTAGGAGACAAGGAAGAGACTAACTCCTTTGGGTGGGGGCACATGAAACAGTTTTTAAAATAACAACATTTAAAAATTAAGAAATTTCTAGCTGGAAGCTATCGGCATGAAGAATTGTTGAAGTAGTGTTTTTCAAACTGTGGGACCACATACCTTAGTGGGTCACAACCAGCATTGGCACAATGAGTACAAGAGGAAAAAATATAGTAAATATCAGCGTGGGGTATCCAGACATTTGAGAGAAACTACCCACATTGTAACAAGTATTGTAGCTTATTTCAACCAGCGGTGTGAAAGGAGGGTTGTTTGAAGAGATGTAGTCAATCTGCATAAACCACAAAAGAGCTATTTGACGTTTTTTTGGTTGTCTCATAGTTTCTTGTGTGAGATGGTCAAGTTAACCATCGGTGTTATAGGAGGATTGATGTTACACAGTTAAATTATAAATTTTTAATGGACCTCATCGTTATTTGTACAACAAAGGGCAGGACATTTTTTTCCCTAGAAAGTGAAAGTGTGCAGACATTCAACCAAGTTTCTGAAAAGAAATCTGATGAGTTTTTCAGAACAGATGATATTGTGTTACATTTTTTGAGTCTGTGAATGCTTTATTCACATTTGTATAAATAACAGTTAAAATGGATTTTTTTATCATTCAAAAAACAAGAGGTTAAAATTCAAGACACAGGAGCATGTTCAAGTTTATCTAAAATATAGTGATAATTTATTGTGTGGGAAATTATTAGACATTAAAAGAAATGTTGATTTAATTAGCACATTTTGACATTGTTTGACCCATGTTCTAAAATATTTTTTTAGATGCCATACTTTAAAATGAAGATTATTTTAAAATAAAGTGTTCTGGACTAGAATAAATGTATGAAAAGGCAAACATATTTTGGTAAATAAACTACACTCTGATTTTTTTGTTTTTCTAGGGATTATTTTCTATATTTTATTTACACATAAGTGCAACTTTTATATTAACTTATTTTTTTTTTGTACATAGTAAAGGTTAATTTTGGTTTGTGTGTGTGTATGCTTCTTATTGGGACATTACGTTTATTTTATTAAGGTTTATAATAAAACTGGAAAACTCTGAAGTGTCTATGAGCAGAAATATAGGCAAAGATGATGGATTAAATTCGATTGAACACTCTACTTTATTCTGAGGATAAAAATGATGATTTGGTTAAGATAGTGATCAGGTAAACCTGGAAGGTATCATATTATAGTAGAAAGAACGTCAGTTAGACTCTGCTTTTATTTTAGTTCTCTACCTTGGTTTTCAGGTAAAGAAAAACATAAAGGGTGTTTTGTGAAACTAACACCCTTTATGTGTTAGTTATATTATCATAACATAATATAAAAAACTAAAAAAACTAATTTTTTAGTTTTTTGTGAAAATAATTTTTGTGAAATTAAGTTTTTTGTGAAATTAAGTTTTTTGTGAAATTAATTTTTTTCGCAAGACTGTTTTGGGGATTAAATGAGATAATGTTAGACAACTAGGCAGAGATCTGGTCAAAGAAGGCCTGGGAAGTCACCTAGGGCCTTTTAGAAGGGCACTTGGCCAGATGAGCGGTAAAAAAGTTATCTTGAAATTCAAAGGAAGGACCGGAAGGGTGGAAGAGATAAAATACAGGGGACCTTTGCAATAGCTTGGTCAAGAGAAATTCTGATTTGACTAGGGTGTCAGGCACTAGGAGAGAATCAGGTTGGCTTCTCAGGGCCAAGGGGCTCCAAGGAGAAATGGAACAAAGGAACAAATTAAAACTGTGATGGAGCCCTGCCCACTGCCACCACTTCACTTTCTATTTGAGACAAATAGGTGAATGTCTTGCACACACCCCATCCTGGCACCCCAGCTCTATCTTGCCATCCCACTGTTTAACTTCTACTCATGCCCCACCTGCAATGAGCCATAAGACTCTGCTTCTTTGGAACTAACAGTACATATATTGTAGCAGACACTCACCAACCTGTTTGGAATGGAAAAAAAGGGAACCTCCTACTACATCCAATACGTACTGAGCCTCCTTTTCTCACTATTGATATATTCAAATTCTGTAGACACTGAGTATCTACGTACTTATTACATTTACTGAACACATTCTTTGTTTAAGCATGATCACCCTTTCATATACATGATCTCAATGTCTCCCCAAATATCTATACACTATATATTTAAGAAAATCGAGGCTCAGTGAAGGTAGGAAATTTTCATATAACATGTTAATAGGAGATTCAATTCCCAGTTTCCAAAGCTTCTCCTTTGTTTGTATCATTATGACATTTCTTTTCAGAACTATTCTTTTCCAGTGAAGATGAGCTTGCAAGTTCCAGAGGTTTATATTAGCTTTCTATTAAAAGCTTATATCATTATATTTGTGACTGGGTACTTATTCCATGCTTAATAACCAGCACCTTGTTGTTTGCTGAAAATTACAGAACATACTGGCTGGATGAGGAGAATTATGTGAGAAAATCACAAACACTAAAGAGAGGCTTTTCTTCTGCTCCACAGGTTACAAATTACTGGTGACGCTAAAGAAAACAGTTGTGTTTACATCTCAAGGACACATATTACTTCCGAGAACTGTGCTACAGATAATAAATGGATTTGTCAAAAAGAACTAAAACCTGTCAAAAATAAAGTATGTTCTGCCACTTGACTACACATCTCCTCTCCATTTCTTTTTTAATCTTTATTTATTAGGCGGAACTCTTAGTTGAGGCATGCATGTGGGATCTAGTTCCCTGACCGGGGATCAAACCTGGGCTCCCTGCATTGGGAGCATGGAGTCTTACCCACTGCGCCACCAGGGAGGTCCCCTCTCTCCAATTCTTTAATTTCCATTTCAGGTCTCTCTCATTTTAACTGTATATACTCTTAGCATGGCCTAATGTGCATTTTGTGGTACAAAGTGGAACAAACACTGAGAATTTTAACTGTTGTTAGTCTTACAGACATTCAAGTTTAATCTCCTCATTCAATAAATGGGAAAACAGCGCTTCCCTGGTGGCGCAGTGGTTGGGGGTCCGCCTGCCGATGCAGGGGACACGGGTTCGTGCCCCGGTCTGGGAAGATCCCACATGCCGCGGAGCGGCTGGACCCGTGAGCCATGGCCGCTGAGCCTGCGCGTCCGGAGCCTGTGCCCCGCAACTGGAGAGGCCACAACAGTGAGAGGCCTGTGTACCGCAAAAACAACAACAACAACAACAACAAAAAAACAAACAAAATAAATAAATAAATAAATGGGAAAACAGATACAGAAAGAAAACACCTCATTTTAAGAGACAGTGATTCTCTATGGAACAAAGCCCAGACCAGCTAAGAGAAATGGTTTCTAATCCTGTAGACTTCATCCATCCCCTCTATGCCTTCGCTCACCTCCAGAAAAATTTTAGTAAATGATTTCTGAAGTCCTCTGCTTCTCCCACAGCCTATGCTTTTTTTTTTCAATACCATCACACAATTGGGTTGTGGCAGAACACTGATTAAAATCCATTCTCTTGACTCCTATCAGAGACGCATTACTAAAGGAGTTTGGGAAGGGACCCTAACTCTTTCCATTTTAATTTCCTCATTGCTTTTTTATTTTCCTTCTATGTTTCCTTCTTTCTATGGCTCACACTGTAGGAAATATGTAATCAAATTTTTCATTATTCTAATGGAAAATGTGATATATTTTTCAATTCTGCAGTTGGGGAAGCTGAAGTTACAGAAGAGATGTGTTTATTCCGATAGATCTCTTGCGTGTTCACTTTTTAAAAACACATGCCAGACTGGACCAGTGAGATTCCTTCTGTTTATTTCCTATGCCATGTGTTTGAATTTGAAGTTCATTTCCTTCTGTTTTACCTTCCTGCTCCACCCATTCCACAGAGCTCTTCAATATACACAGTGTGGGCTAAAAAGCAGGTATCATGGTTAACATATACACACTACTATATATAGAATAGATAAACGACGAGGACCTACTGTATAGCACAGGGAACTATACTCAATATCTTGTAATAATTTATAATAGAAAAGAATCTTAAAAATAATATATATATGTATAACTGAATCACTTTGCTGTACACTCAAAACTAACATGACATTCTAAATCAACTGTACTTCAAGTTTTAAAAAAAGCAAGTATCATGGAAAAACACTTATGGTGGGAAAAATTTAGAAATAAAGCATGCTTGATGCATAAGCCTAGGGGTTTGTTTAACCATTTTTTTCTGATCCACAGATGTTTAGGTAGCCAGCAATCAGATTCTTTTCCTTTATAATGCTAGTATGGGTAAAAAGGAAGAACTTTTGACTTTCATACCAAGCAGTGTGGGAAAGGAAAATCCAAGAAGTGCAAGTAAAAAGATAATTATAAAAGAATTTTAAGTTCTAAACACCTATAAACTCATGAAGTAACCTGATCTGGTGGTCATAGCCTTTAGTTTACCCCTTGGCAGCAGCAGAAAGTTTACATCTGCAATTGTTTGCGATTAACTCCATTCTGCCCTCTTGTGGACTTACTTGGGGTGTGTGTGTGTGTGTGTGTGTGTGTGTGTGTTCTTGTGGCTACACTTGTTCCCTTCCGACCAAGCAAAACAGAACAAAAGAAAGTTGTATATCAATCAGATTTATCCATTTTGTCCCTTTGCAACACCTTATTTATTTCCTTCATAATATATGAAATTAGATAATTATTTATCTACTTATCATTTTATTATTGTTATTATTTGATTACCACGATTGCTATTATTATTATTAGGCCCTTTCCGTGGGAATATGAGCTCCATGAGATCAAAACCTTCTTAGTATTTTTAGCCAATGCATGGTTCTGGCACATAGTAGATGCTCAATAAATATTTCCTGAAAAATAAACAACTAATTATAAAATTAAATTTGTTTACTGAATGAGCTTACCTAGGTGGCTCTTGCTGGCGGTCTCTAGTGCAGTTGGAATGAGATGCTGACTGGGACTCGGGTTAGCTCAAAGCCTTTGTCACTCTTGTATGTGTTTGCTGATTGCCTGGAACCTCAGCAAGGTGGCTGAGTTACAGGAGCAGTTTTTCTAAAAAGACCATTTTCAAATGATACTATAAGCAGCATAGAATGATTTGTCAACATTTAAAAGGTGATCCACTAATAGGGCTAGAACCCAGATATGATCACCCAGGTATATGAATCAAAGTGCATTCTCTATCAAGACAATCTATTAGGGTCCTTTCAAAATAAACTTTGAATGCTGCATAATCAGAATGTGCTTTGCATTTATCCTTTGTGCTTCATGGGAAATTTTCAGTGTTCTACTTCAGGAATTATGTAACTTCTACCTGGCTAAAAATTTCTAAGCGAAGACCTCTAATAGGCATAATCTCTAAATGGAATTCCAATTCTGACTGAAATTGCTCTCCAAGTTTTTCTTCAGATATTTTCCTCATTTTACATGTGAGAGCTACTCATAGCCAAGTTGAGTAAGGTCACAAAATTAGACCTTGATGAAGCCAGGGCTAGAACTAGGTTTTTCCCTGAAGCAAGGATCAGTCCTTGCTTCTTCCTACTTCAGTGTTTCTTCCAATTTCCAGCGTTTTTATTTGAATCTTAACTACTCAGCTGTGGTGTGAATTTTCTCAGTGATTTTTGCCTTCTGGGATTTTTACATTTTTCCTCCTAGAGCCAGCATTTGAGGATGTTATGTTATGAAATATTTTTTTCTGGACGCTCCTTTCACAGGAGTGTCCTTATACAAATTCAAAAGTGAGTCTATCGCCACCTTGTGACTATAATGTGAAGCTGCAACTTTAAAATGCAGTTATGGGGGAAAGTTTCACATTTACAAAAAGGTTCCAGAACAGTTCGTTCAACACCAGTATTTTCCTCACCTAGATCTAACAATTATTACAATTTTCCTACATATCCTTTACCCTCTCTCTCTTGCTTTCTATTACCTTTTTTTCTGAATGCATTGAATAGTAAGTTGCATATATAAATAAATCTAAGAAAGTCAAAATAATTTAATATATATTCTAAGATATATTTTACATCCAAATCTTTCCAAAATGTCCTTTAGAAACCCTGGCCTCCTCAATTCTGGATCTAATCAAAGTTTACACTTTGCATTTGGTGACTGTCACTCTTTAAAGATAAACTGAGGAATATGAAAAATCTTAAGAGTGTGAGCAAAAACTGATTCAAACCAGTATCCAATCTAGCAGATAGAGAGGAGTGCCAAGGAGATTTATAAAATATGAGACTTTTATATGCAGAAAGGAGCAGGAACAAGGGAGTTGTTGTAGGCAAAAAAAAAGTAGATTGGTTATTGCAAATTTACTTTCCTTTAAGGGATTGTAGGAATCTATCAGGCAGATGACCTAACTAGTTCTTATCAGACAATTCCTAATTGACTGGTTTAAGATTCCAATTCCGGGGCTTCCCTGGTGGTGCAGTGGTTGAGAATCAGCCTGCTAATGCAGGGGACACGGGTTCGAGCCCTGGTCTGGGAAGATCCCATATGCAACGGAGCAACTGGACCCGTGGGCCACAACTACTGAGCCTGTGTGTCTGGAGCTTGTACTCCGCAACACAAGAGGCTGCGACAGTGAGGGGCCCGCGCATCGCGATGAAGAGTGGCCCCCGCCTGCCACAACTAGAGAAAGCCCTCACACAGAAACGAAGACCCAACACAGCAAAAATAAATTAATTAATTAATAAACTCCTACCCCTAACATCTTAAAAAAAAGATTCCAATTCTGGGAGAGCCAAAACTGTAATTAAGTCTTAATTAAGTCTTGGTTTGGCGACATGGAGCTTAGCACAAGTGAATCTATTTGGGGCCTGTTGTCTGGTTTTCAACATTAGTTTGGTGTCTTTTATTAAAGAATTGTCCGTCTGCTCTTTTTCATTCCCTGTGGCATTCATTTATTGAAGAGTCTAGGCCAATTTTACTATAGAATGTACCGCATTACAGATAGTGATTTGCTCATTCCCTCAAAATTTTAGCGTCAATTTAAAAACGTGACCTTGAATTTCTTTGACATTTGCCATTGAGAATAAAGGTCTGTGCCCACCGTCCTTGAACATGATTTCAACCAATGTGACATCTCTTGCTACATCGTAAAAATCAGTGTACCTTCCGTCTACATTGAGAAGCTCTTGGGACACTTGCTTTTGGAACTCAGCCTCTAAGCTGAGAAGAAGTGCAGCTGAAACAGAGCAGGACCCTCTATGGTCCTCCCGACCACCACGTCCTCAGCCTGCCTTTTGTCTGTGGAAAAATTTTAGCCAAAGAATAAGTTTAATCAGAGAAGTAAGAAAGTGCAGAAACAAATGAAAATAGTCAAAGGAGACCAAACAATAATAGTTTAGTCATTAAGCAAAGTCAAGGACCTTTACTTCCTCCTCAAGGGCTATAGATAATATTCTGAGCCATAACCTTTGAGTGGCTATTGTAGATATTGAAACTCCCACTAGGTGGAAGAAGTTAACTACATGATGACCAGACTATAGCCATGACATAAACTGCCACAATTCTGAGAACTGGTCTCAAGGAAATGGGAGCAGCCGGAACCCACTTTCGGTTACAACACCACAGAGCGGTATTCTGGACAACCGCCCAAGCTGAAGTTCCAGGCAACAGCCATCCTCAACTGTTAAACGTGTAAGTGGGAAGGCTTTGCAACGACTCCAGACCCAGGGCCATCATCAGATTGCAACTGCACTAGAAACCCAAAGGGAGAATCCCCTGGGTGAGCCCTGTCAGCGTTGTAAGAGATAACACAGTCATTGTGGTTGGAACATCATTCAGCCACGATACAGGAGGAGGTCCTGCCATCTGCAACGACACGGATGGAACTTGAGCACATTGTGCTAAGTGAGATAAGTCAGACAGAGAATGACAAGTACCGTAGGATCTCACGTGTGCAATCTAAGAAAGTTAAACTTGAAAAAAAAGAGAAAAACGCAGAATAGTGGTTACCAGGGAACGGGAGGTGGGGGGTAAGACTGATGATGTTTAAGGTACAAACTTATGACGAATAGTAAACGAGACACAGTGATCTATGGTGAATATAGACAACAATAATGTCCCAGAATTAGGTAATGTAATAAATATTGTCACAATGGCAATTATATTACAATATATAAATGTATCAAAGTAATACGTTGTATACCTTAAATTTACAATGTTATATGTCAAATATATTCAATAAAAAATAATTGTGTGGGCTTCCCTGGTGGTGCAGTGGTTAAGAATCCGCCTGCCAATGCAGGGGACACGGATTCGATCCCTGGTCCAGGAAGATCCCACATCCTGTGGAGCAACTAAGCCCGTGAGTCACAACTACTGAGCCTGCGCTCTAGAGTACGTGAGCCACAACTACTAAAGCCAGGGAGCCACAACTACTGAAGCCCATGCTCCTAGAGCCCATGCTCCACAGAGAAGCCACCGCAATGAGAAGCCCGCCCGCAGCAACAGACCCAACAATGCAGCCAAAAATAAATAAATAAATTTATTAAAATAATAATAATAACTGTGGTTGTTTTAAGCCACTAACTAATTTGTTATTCAGCTATAGATAACTGGGATAGTGTAATTTACATTGTTCCTCCATCTCCAACTTCAGATCATGAGGCGGTTGCCACTAATACCTCCTTATCACCACCCGTCTTCGTTTTCCTAAAACAAAACAAAGAACTTCCTGGTCTAGAGGGGCTCCTATCCTCATTGTTTAAGTGATTATAGTACTTACGTTTTCAACAAAACATGTCAATCTGTGAAATCTTGTCTCAGTGTGTATGGGAACACTATATGACTTAATATCAGCGCCAATTCATTTCTTATTTTTCATTCTTTAGAATAATAATAAAATGAGACAGAATCTCCGAGAAGCTGTTGGTTAGCTGCTATTATTTTTCTAAAAGTACTTTCTAAACAAGAGTTCAGGCAATGAGAAAACAAATGGGTTCATCCACCTCACTACAAATAACTCAATTTCGTTTCTTTTTATGGCTGAGTAACATTCCATTGTATATATGTGCCACATCTTCTTTAGCCATTCATTTGTTGATGGGCACTTAGGTTGCTTCCATGTCCTGGAAGGTACGAGTCTGTCATACAGAGTGAAGTAAGTCAGAAAGAGAAAAAAAAAATACCGTATGCTAACACATATATATATGGAATCTTAAAAAAAATGGTCATGAAAACCCTAGGGGCAAGACGAGAATAAAGACACAGACCTACTAGAGAATGGACTTGAGGACACGGGGAGGGGGAAGGGTAAGCTGTGACAAAGCGAGCGAGTGGCGTGTACATATATACACTACCAAGCGTAAGGTAGATAGCTAGTGGGAAGCAGCCGCATAGCACAGGGAGATCAGCTTGGTGCTTTGTGACCACATGGAGGGGTGGGATAGGGAGGGTGGGAGGGTAGGAGATGCAAGAGGGAAGAGATATGGGGGCATATGTATATGTATAACTGATTCACTTTGTTATAAAGCAGAAACTAACACACCATTGTAAAGCAATTATACTCCAATAGATGTTTTAAAATAAATAAATAAATAAACAGGTCTGAGTTAAATCTGCGTTTACTATGTGCTGTATAGCAAGGGATACTACACACCATGGGGATCCACGGGTGCAAGGTTTTTGCCAGTTTGGATATTTGAAAGCAATCGCAAGACTCCATAGGGCATACTTACGTAAAGCCTCTATCTAAAGGCCATGGATACAGTGCAGCATGAGAAAAAAAATGTAGGCAAATATTTGATAGGCTAGAGATTTCCAGGGGCAATCACCCAGGGTTCTTTTTCACACGTGGTCTGTGTTCTGCCTCTGAATTGAACTACCAAGATCTATGCAAGGAATCATAGCTCTGGGAAAGCTTGAGATGGAAGTTCCCATCTGGGTTCTTATTCCCACAGTCACATTGTCAAGTCAGGCTGTCTAACTGGTTTTGCCAGTTGGAAACCATCCATTAACAAACTGGCCTAAGGGTCACATAGGAGTTTCACACTTTGAACAGTACCTTATAAATTCTATTGCCCTTTTTTAGCCAAGAGTCAAAGTCGGACCACCATGAATTACCAGGGATAAGGCTGCAGCTCTTCTGGTTCAGTTCAGCTGTAAGTCAACTTTATCTCACACGGCAGAGTGTATCAGTAGGAAGGGATTAGGAAGGATCTGTTACAGGATTTGGCCCTGTGCTGGGAAGTTTGGGGAGAGTTTGTTAAAGTGGGGCTTGCTCTGGATTGGATGATGCCAGAAACCAGCATTTTGGTTCACTGGGCAACTTGGTTCATGGGGTTTTTGAGTACTGTATAGGGATAGTGCTAACTTGCAGCTATTTTATGGTAACTCTGTGATTATCTCCAGGGACGCCAGAAAACATGGGCAGGATAGGGATGGATGAACTAATGATTTATAAGGTGAGGTTTAATGTGTCAAAAATACATGCCTGTTCCCTATATCAGTTTGACTACATTTTTTGCTGAAAATGTATGGATTGATGTTCTGTACCAGGTAAACCTGGTTACATAGACAGGTTTTGGCTGTGTGACCAGTGGGGAAATAAAAATCTCTAACAAACTTGTGCCTTGATTTCCCAGAGGCTGAGATATTACACACACATCTTGGCGGTTCATGTTTTAGAGACAAAGCTTGTCCTGTGTGATGGAAAGAGGACCCTGGAAGATGTGCCTGTAGGTCTAGGACCTTCCTGATATTTGCCTGTGTTTACTTTCTCCTGTGGTATCAGATCTTTTGCCTTTATTAAAACTTCCATTTAAGTATACTTTTTGGAGTTTTAAAATTCTTTTTACATGCACACCCCTGTGTAGTCACTGAAGTTTTCTTAATAGCTTTAATACCAGGGACAAGAATAACATACCGAGACTTAAGCCATAAGTGGAAAAGAAGCAGCAGTCACTGATGTGAGCTAAGAGAGGGAAATATTTGGTCATTTTTGCAGTTACACAGTGTTCTGATTTCTGTCTGTGCTTAGAGATGATTAATGAGTGACCTTGTTTTTGTCTCACTCTATCGTGGTCCCAGAGTGACCTTGTGTAATGTTTGTATTCTGTGAAATTATGTTCAGCAGAGAACACCAGCTAAGAGCTCTCAGGATCATATTTTTCTGTCTTAATTCCTGCTTTTGGTTAAAGGCAGATGAACACAAGTTATAGGACGTTAATCTGTGATATCCAGATCTTAGCCATTGCTAAAATTCTGTGAATCAGGAGATTTTCCCGAGAACTTTGTCTGTAGTTAGAATTAGTCTTTCATGATGCTGTTACAAGTTGTTGAATCATGTGATGTAATCATGGATGTGCAATCGCACCTAAGACTTTGGATAAGATGCAAAGAGTCAAGGGCAACACAGACAACTACCAGCAACAAAATTGTTTTAGTACTTGAAATAGACCACAAAGCCCAGAACCGAGATCATTAAACCCAGACGGATAAAACATGTCTGATTATCCTTCTAGGTTCATTTCAGAGAGCCAGGTGGCTTTTTCTTTTAGCTTAGTCATGGGCTGTTTACTTGATTGTTTGTATTTTTTCATGAAGTACAGAAAGAAGTGTTTGCTATAACACAACCACCCCCTTGAGAATTCCTTAAGGTAAAAATCATGAGCTATGCTAACTTTGGCTAAAGGATTTAAAATGATTTGTTGCACCAATAACAAATGCTACTGTATAGCACAGGGAACAATACTCAGTATCTTGTAATAATCTATAAGGGAAAAGAATCTAAAAAAGAGTAGATATATATGGATAACCATCACTTTGCTGTACGCCTGAAACTAACATAACATTGTAAATCAACTATATTTCAATATATATATTTTTAATTTTAAAAGATGAATTGTTGGGTTTTAAGAGTAAAAATGATGTCCACACAAACAGTGGTACCCGGGATGGGCACAGCCCTAACTGGTAGTATAAGGATCCTTCACTTTAATAGGAGGGAATCCATCATTGGTCCCTTAAGGTGGCCAGATTTTCTGAGTAGTTAAATACTTCCTGCACAGTTGATAAGGATACAATGACTTTGGGAATTCCATGGCAGTCCAGTATTTACGACTCAGAACTTTCACTGCTATGGCCCGGGGTTCAATCCCTGGTCAGGAAACTAAGATCCCTCAAGCTGCACAGTGAAAAGAAAAAAAAAAAAGGCCAAAAGGAAAAAAAAAAGGATACATAGAAATATTTTGTTGGTGGGGGGCAGATGGTTTAAAGGTTTAATTTTTATAAGATTAACAGTTGGGATTAACAACGTAAGGGTAATTTAAGTACCACATGAGACCTGTTAAGAAAATCTACCTTCTAAAATATTTTAGCAGGTTTCTCAATGTTTTTTCAATTTGGTCTTTGACTAACCTTTTTAGACATTTTGTTTCTAATGGCCATACCCAAGAGATTTTATTACTGTAGGTATAGATTGCTGTGTACCTGTTTATATCTTGAGTTTATAAACATGCTTATACATAAAAAGCATAAGATATTTTCAACCTATAAGAACTAATTTTTGCCCCCTTGGGGGTGATGTCACCCCTGTTGAGAATGCATTTTTGGGTTTTTTTTTTGCCTTTTTCTTCTTAATTTTATTGTAATATAGTTGATTTACAATGTTGTGTTAATTTCTGCTATACAGCAAAGTGATTCGGTTATATGTATATATATTCTTTTTTGTATTCTTTTCCATTGTGGTTTATCACAGGTTATTGAATATATTTCCCTGTGCTATATTAGGACCTTGTTGTTTATCTATTATGTATAATAGTTTGCATCTACTGATGCCAAACTCCCAATTCTTCCCTCTCCCCAGCCTTCTCCCTTGGCAACCACAAGTCTGTTTTCTATGTCTGTGAGTCTGTTCCATAGATATGTTCATTTGTGTTGTATTTTAGTTTCCACATATATGTGATACCATATGGTATTTGTCTTTCTCTGTCTGACTTACTTCACTTAGTATGATAATCTGTAGGTCCATCCATGTTGTTGCAAATGGCATTATTTCATTCTTTCTTATGGCTGAGTAATATTCCATTATATATATATATATATATATATATATATATATATATATATATACTACATCTTCTTTATTTGAGAATGCACATTTTAAAGGAACAGCTATCAGATGGTTTACAGCAGGAACAGACAGGAGATAACAGACCTGCCAATCTGATAATTACAAGCTATTGTCTGAATATAATGCACAGTATCATTTTATTTTTCCTTGAGTGACAGAAGACCATAGGGCGGCAACAGTAAGAAGACAAAGAAAAGCTCCCTTAGGGAACTTGTTGAGAAATCATTCATTTGGTCAATATGAGGTGCTAAAATACAGTAGTAGGCAAGATTAGAGAAGAGGAAATAAAGAAATAGGATAATGAGGAACCAGAAAATTAATTTTGTTCTATCATCTTGGGCAGAAGTTTTCTACTCCGTGCAACTATCTGCTTTTACAGGACACTGAAGAATCCTCAATTTAAAGTCTCCAAAAGGAATAGACACTCAGCAATCAGAAGAAGATAATAACCACTGATCAAGAGAAGATGGTGTGTGTGTCTTCTTAATTGGAAGACACGAATCCAAGGATCAACACCTTGGAGTTTTACTGCTATGTTAGTTGTTACAGTGCCTGTCAAGATCCTTTCCTTCAAAGGCTAGGGGTGGATTTTTTATGGTGTTTCTTCGAGAAGACTAAGTTTCCGTGTTTGAGTTATGAAGGGATGTGCTTGAGTGATTATTTTTACAAAGCTGTCTGCTGTTTAATAAGACTGGTTGTAGCTAGTTGTATCTGTTTGAATAGAGAAGTATCCTAATGCATGGGGTACTTAATCCATCAGAGAGGGTCCATATCATCAAGGCTTACAGCCAATGCCTTAGACCATGGAAGATCTAAAGTCTCTGGGGGCTTTGCCAATTTTCAGTTTTTGAATTCCATTCATTCTCTGTACTTTTCACTGAAGATTGAAGATAGGAACAATGAAGTTTTTAAGTAAAAAGTAAACACTTACAAAGTTATTTCATGACATTCTCAGTGAAATGTAGCTCTCAAAACAAGCAATGACCAAGCATACTGGAACGTGATTACTATTTGCTTAAATGTTGACCTTTATCTCTTTTTACCTGGAAGGCCCAGATGAAGAAAATTGACTCAGTCATATGGACTGATTTAAATTCAGGGAGAGGTTCATACTCCATGATTGAGTTTGAATCTGTAATTGTATGACTTGCTTGATAATTTCAAGTTTTTGTTTTTAGGTGTAAACTATTGTAAAACAAAATTAAATCAGGATTATACAAGGGAATTTACAAAAATACAGATAATTTTCTAACAGAGGTTAATCCACTGAGGGATTTTTTTTTTTTTTTTTTTGCAGTATGTAGGCTTCTCACTGTCGTGGCCTCTCCCGTTGCGGAGCACAGGCTCCGGACGCGCAGGCTCAGCGGCCATGGCTCACGGGCCCAGCTGCTCCGCGACATGTGGGATCTTCCCGGACTGGGGCATGAACCCGTGTCCCCTGCATCAGCAGGCGGACTCCCAACCACTGTGTCACCAGGGAAGCCCCTACCTCTTTAATAATACCTGAGATAAGAGTGGAGAATTGTGAGTATCAAGGACAACTGGAGATTTGTTCCAAGTTGGCTTCGTAGTAGAAATGATGGAGCCCAGATCTGTCTCCTCTTTATTTATCCAGTTCCCAGGTGTCTGGTTATAATTGATAATGCCTGGCCATGATCAGAATCCCCACCCTTGGCTTCCTGATTGGTGGAATGAACACACTGGACTAGATGGGAAAAGTTCTGCTTATCTTATCTTCAATGAATTAGAAGTTCCCACTTGCACTCACACTTTCCCCCACCACCTCCTCCTTTCACTCACTTCTGATTCCAAGTCTCATAACAATGCATGGGATTGATTGAACCTACATCACTTAGCTGTTTCTTGGTGTCAAGATAATCTGGGAATGGAGTTTTCGAAATTCTTCGAAGTGAAACACATATGTGGGAAAATTACCTAAGTATATGAAAACATCCACCAAATGGCCTGCGATAAGGATTTACACTGTTTTATGAAGCTTAACAAATGTGTGGCAAGATGATTTTTGATTTAGAAAAAGATATTTTGGGGGATGGAGGTTTAGGAATGAGTTATATTGAAGGACTTGCCCCTCTTCCTTCCAGAGATGGAACACATGACTCTGGGAGCCAACATGTAGATTTGGCAGTGGCTATTGCAAAGAACTTATTTTCCATTTTCAGGAATATGGGCCTTTCTGGTTTAGATGTTTTAGAACCCAGGAGTGAAATATATTTTTATTATTCACTTATGAATTCCACTGAATTGGAAGCTGTTATCTGGCCATTTGGAGATTCCCTTGTTTATGCCTCTGGAATAAGACATACACACTCTCAAAACACACATTCATCTGCATATAAAAATAACTTATTATGGATCCTCCAGGATAAATTAATCCTAAAATAGTTGTTAAGTTAATTTCTTATGATAACTTGTGTATGTTTATTTGCCTAAACTTAATATATCATTCTGGCAAAATTTATATTGAACTATTCATCTATACATAATCTAACAGGATTATTTTCCTCTTGAGGTTACTTCTGGAACATGCTAGTACAGCTGTAGTGTAGACTGACAGTCTTGCAAGCACATTAAAAAAAAATAGACCCATCAAAATGAAACTTTGGCTTAAAAATCTCATGTTACTCATTTAACTATTTAGGATAGGACTGATCAC
This sequence comes from Grampus griseus, assembly GCF_964374135.1. Classification (NCBI taxonomy): domain Eukaryota; kingdom Metazoa; phylum Chordata; class Mammalia; order Artiodactyla; family Delphinidae; genus Grampus; species Grampus griseus. Next base: position 7,537,159 of record NC_139005.1, on the reverse strand, counting down.
TTCTAGATGTAATTCATCCATGAGTTTATATTGGTTGACCTGGGCAGAAGAGGTAGAATTGAATATACAACGACAATGTTAGTGAGTTTTGTTAACATGTAATTCAATTTGATTAGAACATTTATTAAGATAACACTGTGCTTAGAGCATGGTACTTTGGTTATATAATGGGAATTGCTACAATAACACAAGAAGATTATGTAACTGCAATAACAAAAAACACAATGGCTGATGCTAATACAGACTGGGATCACATTGTAATCATCTTTGTGCTTCAAGCATTCTGGCCAGTTCTTGGAACATATCTGATGATCTATAATATTTTTTTATTTAATATAATCTGAAAAGAAAAGGGGAGGTACAGATTCTTATGGTCAAAGCATAGTATATAGTCCTCTGAGATATATAAATATTAGTGTGCTTAAGCCCTAATAGGCTCAAAAAAAAAACCCATTTTTTTTCCAATAAGAGAAAATATTGGCTTAAAATAATTTTATATTTTAATTTTTTAAATTTATTTAATTTTATTAAAAGAATCTGGCTCAGCTGGGCCAATATTTGATATGAATATTAACTATATGCCAGTGAGGCACACATTTTACAAATGTATATCTTCAGCTCCCATCCTTCCCCTGTACTCCAGACCAGTTTATCCAATTGCCTACTTGACATCTGTACATTATATCTGGAAAAAAAAAAAAAGCATTTGTATTTTATACACAACATGTGTAAAGTCGAACTCTTAATTCTCTGCTCATTCACACTCCATCTCAGAAATTGTTTTAACTATTCATTCAATAGCACTAGCAAAAATAAAGGATTCGTTCTTCATTCCTCAATTTCTTTCATTCTTCACAGCAACTCCAGGCTACTTCACTTTCATAACATATTCTAAATATCTCCTCTTCATTCAATCTTCCCAGCTACCATCCTAGTACAAAGCTACCATTACCTGGATGTGTATTTCCCTTACAGCCTTCTTAGTGGTCTCCCTGCTTCTCTTTTTGGCTCCCTAAACCTATTCTCATCAAAGAAGGTAAAGTAATTATTAGAAAAAATAAATAAAATTCACAATTATTAATTAAATAAATGATGCTTGGTCAGTTCTGCCATAATATAATTTATTCGTTAAAAAATGTTTATTGAGCAACTACCATATGTTATATGGTCCTAGGTACAGAAAATACAATCAAAAGAAAATATAGATTTTCAGTTTCTTCCCTCATGAAGGTTATATTTAAGTAGAGAAGACAAATACTGCATCATCAATTTCAAATACAATTCAATATGAAGGAGAAATCATAGGTGGTGCCATGGGTGATAAAAAATATAGTGGTGGGAGGGGCTTCCCTGGTGGCGCAGTGGTTGAGAGTCCGCCTGCCGACGCAGGGGACACGGGTTCGTGCCCCGGTCCGGGAAGATCCCACATGCCGCGGAGCGGCTGGGCCCCGTGATGCCTCTCACTGTTGTGGCCTCTCCTGTTGCGGAGCGCAGGCTCAGCGGCCATGGCTCAGGCCTCTAAGGAAGAGGAGGGAACTTGGGTGAAAAGTCTTTCTGATACTGAGGGCAATTCTCGGAGCTGAATTCATCAGAGCCAGCAGCCACCAAGATTCCCGGCAACTGGGGTTTCAAGTACTTCAGCCTTGGAGGGAAATTTCTAAAGGACACGCCCCAGATCACTACTTTGGTCTAACAATGAGAAAATATAAACCAAATCTCGCGAAGGACCTACACAGGTGTGTGTCTCCTGGTACAGCACCCAGAGGGATTTTGCTCCCTGGTAGAGAGGGTGACAGAGAGAGAGAGAGATTCAGGAGCAAAATATTCTTTTCTTACTGACTCCTTTTCTTCCATATTGGGATATTGTTGGGAAGAAAATAATATTTGGTGCTTTTTGTGGCCAAAAAGACAAATAATACTGATATACGAAAGAAGTAGAGCAAAAAGAATGGGAGAAACTTCTGGATGGCATTGGTGAGCTGCTGAGCTAATGCTGGTGCTACCTTCCTCAGAATTTGTGCTAAATGAGATAATAAATGTTTGGTATTTTAAAATCTCTGTTAGTTAGGCATTCTTTTACTTACAGCTGGTAAAGTTTTCTTTATCGTTCATTTTTTTCCCCAATTCCTTGCTTCTGTTTTCCTATCTTATCTTCACATAGAACCCACGATATCTCCTTTTTAAAGTTCTTTCTAATTACTAATCCTGGGAAATCATTTGGAGAGGGGCCGGTACAGATGCCTGGCTGACATGACCATCCATTGCTCACAGTAATGCTCTCCATGACTGGGACTTTGGGCTGTGTGTGTGTGTGTGTGTGTGTGTGTGTGTGTGTGTAATATTCCATCTCAAAAGGGACATATCCAATGTTTTCTACGTGTCAGACACTGTGCTAATCACTTTAAGTATATTAATTTATTTAATCCCCACAATAAACTTATAAATCATTGCTATTATAATGATTTCCATTCATAGACAAAGAAAGAGAAGCACAGGGAATTTACATGCCTCCTCCGAGGCCATTAGTCTGGTAAGTCATAGAACCAGAATCGAAAAACAGGCGGTGAGGTTCCATGCAGGGAAAGGAAGGAAAATTCTACACACAAACTACATTCTTAATATACTAATATTTAAAATACAGGGTGAGTAAATGTAGTTCCTTTGGCTACAACAAAATTATAACTTTTGATGCAAAGGGGTGGCATTTGCTGCAGTGCTTTCCCGGCAGGGTGCGTTCGTTCCCAACCTCACTCCGCCTGGAAGAGTAAGTCGGCCTCTGCTGGCAAAAAGATTCTGGAAATTTTTATAACTTGCTGTGACAACTTTGATGCCAAAATCAAAACAAGTTTACAGAAACCTTATTCTTTTAGGTAAAGGTAATTCCAAAGAGAACACTGTGAGCTTGCTCCAGAGCCCCACGCAGGTACATACTCCTGTGGATGTTCACACAAAGAGCGGTTTGAAGGGAGAAGACAGAGGCGCATTGCTTACCAGTTGCTGCAGGATGTGTCTTCCTGCTGGGGTTGTGGGTAGAATTCTCGTAAGAACATGTTCCACAGAGGGAAGGACACGCTCTCATTCATTACACAACCCATGATCAATTCCAGGCACATTTTCCCTTTGCCCTTTAGCCTTTATCCAAGAGGAAACAATTGCATAACACTGAATGTTGTGCAAAGCAATATCTCTATCATCAAAGTGATTATCACCAAAGGTTGCAAAATGATTAGAGTTCTTTCCAGAAATTTTCTATCTTCTTAATATTAAAAATTATAAATACTACCTAAGAAACCATACCTTAAAGAAAGTGAAGCCTGAAAGATGAGAAGGATATAGGACAGAACAAAAGTTATACTCCAAACTTGACTTTGGAACTTGGGATATTTTTTTACAAGACTGGAAACAATTTATTTTTTTCTCTCTTTTATTTTTACTTTTCACCAGTAAGTATTACCTATTTACTTTTTAAGAGTATACATTGCCTATATAGTCTTCAATCATTTTTCTCTGTAGACAAAATTATCTGGATATAAAATGTCTCTATATATTAAATGTGTGAATATTAACTGGAAATCAAAGCACGAAAAATATTACTCTAATATATTCACAAGATACAGAGACTTGGATTTATGTCTTATTTATATTTCAGCTTGATAGTTACTGGACTTGTTTTTATTATTTCATTAAGGGAAGTGGTGATATATTTTGAAAACATTTTCCATAAAAGGCATCCGAAATGCATTTTTGACTAGAGCAATGATTTTGAAATTAAGTACATTAATTTAGATTTTGTTTGACCTCTTCTTACTAGTAACTGTTAGGAGGTCTTATCCCAACATTACACTTTTATACTTCATGATGAAATATATCTCTGCTTTACAGGATGAGGAAAAATGTACGCTGGTGTTTATGTGAATCGAAAAGGGTGGGGGGGAGGTTTCCATATGCTGGAAGTGTTACACCAATTTTGTCTGATGGAAAACCCAAGCCATCCTTTTATCCACTTTCTCCACACCCCTAACTTTACTAATGAAATCCTTCCTTTCTAGTAAATGGCAAAATCTTTTCCCACCTTAGAAGGGGAATTCCTCATGCAATGAACAGAATCAGAAACAATTGTTCTGCATTCTCTATGGAAATAACATTCATATTCATAGGATTTACCCTAAAAAACGTGTATGTCTGTGTTCTTGTGTACATATATATTTCTGTCGTTAATACTATTTATTTCTCATTTAAATTTAACATGTAAAAAGCTAGATGACTTTTCCAAATTTTGAGGGTGTGTTAAGGAGATACACAAATGCACACACACACGTACACACACACGATGTCTATTGTGCAAAATCCACTTTGGAAGTCCTATGGGGACACCTCACAGCAATCAGCACGATCACTCTCAGTCAGATGCAACTGAATTACAATCAGAAGCAAGTGTAAATAATATTAAGAGAATCATTCTCTAAGTATTACAATTCCATGGAAAGAGAAAATAAACCAAAATAAATTCCAAACATGCACCCCAGATAGAAAATTCTAAGAGTAGATACAACAAATTTTACTTGCTAATTGACAATCTAGAGAATTCTCATATGGGTGAGTCAATTTTGTGAACTTAAAGTAGTATATATATATATTTATCAGAGGAGTATGTATTCAAATATTTAATTATGATTATCTCCACCTAATTAGATAAATCAGATTAATGTTTGTGTGTAAATATAAACTCAATTCACCTTATTCAAAAGGAGTGTTATGCAAGTTTCTTCTCCCACTCAACAAATTTAAACATGTACAGCAACTAATTTGTGTTTTTTAAATTCCTTGCGTTAAATTTCCTGTTGTTGATGTTAGATTTAGACTTCCAAATTGTAACATGTTACTAAAGTCTTAGAAAACATTTGACTTCCAGATATGCCCACTGCTGCTGTGATTTACGTTCTGCATCTTGGTTAACAAAGATGTTCTAAATGTAAATACATAACTGACTATTTGAATATTCTTCAAATATTAAGTGATTATTTTAGGGTCACACCTTTGAGTGAGTGTTATGACAAAGGGGCAAAGAAACTTCATAGAACCAGTAAAGGAAAAACATGGAGAGAAGTAGAATTTGGTGTTGCTTTTCATAAGGGATAACGTAAGTGATCACCGATCTGAAATTGTTTCTCATCTGTGATGTAGAGAAGTATTAGTTAAAGGTATGAAGACATAGTCAAGTGATAGAGACAATTTTCTTTAGAGTTGGCCAAAACCTTCGTGGTAAAGAAGTATACAGTACGAGGCTGTCTTTTTAAAAAGGACTGGGTGAAAATACAAGAAAAAAAAATACCGGGGGCTTCTGGGAAGATGGCGGAGGAGTAGGACGCGGAGATCGCCTTCCTCCCCACAGATAGACCAGAAATACATCTCCACGTGGAGCAACTCCTGCAGAGCACCTACTGAGCGCTGGCAGAAGACCTCAGACCTCCCAAAAGGCAAGAACCCCCCCCCCCACGTACCTGGGTAGGGCAAAAAAAAAAAAGAATAAACAGAGACAAAAGAATGGGGACGGGACCTGCACCTCTGGGAGGGAGCTGTGAAGGAGGAAAAGTTTCCACACACTAGGAAGCCCCTTCGCGGGCGGAGACTGCGGGTGGCGGAGGGGGGGGAGCTTCGGGGCCGCGGGGGAGAGCACAGCAACAGGGGTGCGGAGGGCAAAGCGGGGAGATTCCCGCACAGAGGATCAGTGCCGACCAGCACTCACCAGGCCGAGAGGCTTGTCTGCTCACCCGCCGGGGCGGGCGGGGCTGGGAGCTGAGGCTCGGGCTTCGGTCGGAGCAGGGAGAGGACTGGGGTTGGCGGCGTGAACACAGCCTGCAGGGGGTTAGTGCGCCACGGCTGGCCGGGAGGGAGTCCGGGGAAAAGTCTGGAGCTGCTGAAGAGGCAAGAGACATTTTCTTGCCTCTTTGTTTCCTGGTGCGCGAGGAGAGGGGATTCAGGGCGCCGCTTAAAGGAGCTCCAGAGACGGCCGCGAGCCGCGGCTAACAGCGCGGACCCCAGAGACGGGCATGAGACGCTAAGGCCACTGCTGCCGCCACCAAGAAGCCTGTGTGCGAGCACAGGTCACTCTCCACAACCCCCTTCCGGGGAGCCTGTGCAGCCCGCCACTGCCAGGGTCCCGGGATCCAGGGACAACTCCCCCAGGAGAACGCACGGCGCGCCTCAGGCTGGTGCAACGTCACGCCGGCCTCTGCCGCCGCAGGCTCGCCCCGGACTCCGTACCCCTCCCTCGCCCCAGCCTGACTGAGCCAGAGGCCCCGAGGCAGCTGCTCCTTTAACCCAGTCCTGTCTGAGCGAAGAACAGACGCCCTCTGGCGACCTACACGCAGAGGCTGCTCCAAATTCAAAGCTGAGCCCCTTGGAGCTGTGAGAACAAAGAAGAGAAAGGGAAATCTCTCCCAGCAGCTTCAGGAGCAGCGGATTAAAGCTCCACAATCAACTTGATGTACCTGCATCTGTGGAATACCTGAATAGACAACGAATCATCCCAAATTGAGGAGGGGGACTCAGAGCAAGATTTATGATTTTTTCCCCTTTTCCTCTTTTTGTGAGTGTGTATGTATATGCTTCTGTGTGAGATTTTGTCTGTATAGCTTTGCTTCCACCATTTGTCCTAGGGTTCTATCAATCCGTTTTTTTTTTCTCTCTTAATAATTATATTTTATTTTAATAACTTTATTATATTTTATCTTTATTTTACTTTATCTTCTTTCTTTTTTCCTTCCTTCCCTCCTTCCTTCCTTCCTCCCTCCCTCCCTCCCTCCTTTTTTTCTTTCTACTTCTACTAATTCTTTCTTTCTACTTTTTCTCCCTTTTATTCTGAGCCGTGTGGATGAAAGGCTCTTGGTGCTGCAGCCAGGAGTCAGTGCTGTGCATCTGAGGTGGGAGAGCCAACTTCAGGACACTGGTCCACAAGAGACGTCCCAGCTCCACGTAGTATCAAATGGCGAAAATCTCCCAGAGATCTCCATCTCAACACTAGCACCCAGCTTCACTCAACGACCAGCAAGCTACAGTGCTGGACATCCTATGCGAAACAACTAGCAAGACAGGAACAGAACCCCAGCCATTAGCAGAGAGGCTGCCTAAAATCATAATAAGGCCACAGACACCCCAAAACACACCACCAAACGTGGACCTGCCCACCAGAAAGACAAGATCCAGCCTCATCCACCACAACACAGGCACTAGTGCCCTCCACCAGGAAGCCTACAGAACCCACTGAACCAACCTTAGCCACTGGGGACAGACACCAAAAACAATGGGAACTACGAACGTGCAGCCTGCAAAAAGGAGACTCCAAACACAGTAAGGTAAGCAAAATGAGAAGACAGAAAAACACACAGCAGGTGAAGGAGCAAGGTAAAAACCCACCAGACCTAAACAAATGAAGAGGAAATAGGCAGTCTACCTGAAAAAGAATTCAGAATAATGATAGTAAAGATGATCCAAAATCTTGGAAATAGAATAGACAAAATGCAGGAAACATTTAACAAGGACCTAGAAGAACTAAAGATGAAAAAAACGATGATGAACAACACAATAAATGAAATGAAAATTACTCTAGATAGGATCAATAGCAGAATAACTGAGGCAGAAGAACGGATAAGTGACCTGGAAGATAAAATAGTGGAAATAACTACTGCAGAGCAGAATAAAGACAAAAGAATGAAAAGAACTGAGGACAGTCTCAGAGGCCTCTGGGACAACATTAAACACACCAACATTCGAATTATAGGGGTTCCAGAAGAAGAAGAGAAAAAGAAAGGGACTGAAAATATTTGAAGAGATTATAGTTGAAAACTTCCCTAATATGGGAAAGGAAATAGTTAATCAAGTCCAGGAAGCACAAAGAGTCCCATACAGGATAAATTCAAGGAGAAACACGCCAAGACACATATTAATCAAACTGTCAAAAATTAAATACAAAGAAAACATATTAAAAGCAGCAAGGGAAAACCAACAAATAACACACAAGGGAATCCCCATAAGGTTAACAGCTGATCTTTCAGCAGAAACTCTGCAAGCCAGAAGGGACTGGCAGGACATATTTAAAGTGATGAAGGAGAAAAACCTACAACCAAGATTACTCTACCCAGCAAGGATCTCATTCAGATTTGACGGAGAAATTAAAACCTTTACAGACAAGCAAAAGCTGAGAGAGTTCAGCACCACCAAACCAGCTCTACAACAACTGCTAAAGGAACTTCTCTAGGCAAGAAACACAAGAGAAGGGAAAGACCTACAATAACGAACCCAAAACAATTAAGAAAATGGGAATAGGAACATACATATCAATAATTACCTTAAATGTAAATGGACTAAATGCTCCCACCAAAAGACACAGATTGGCTGAATGGATACAAAAACAAGACCCATATAGTTGCTGTCTACAAGAGACCCACTTCAGACCTAGAGACACATACAGACTGAAAGTAAGGGGATGGAAAAAGATATTTCATGCAAATGGAAATCAAAAGAAAGCTGGAGTAGCAATTCTCATATCAGACAAAATAGACATTAAAATAAATACTATTAGAAGAGACAAAGAAGGACACTACATAATGATCAAAGGATCGATCCAGGAAGAAGATATAACAATTGTAAATATTTATGCACCCAACATAGGAGCACCTCAATACATAAGGCAAATACTAACAGCCATAAAAGGGGAAATCAGCAGTAACACATTCATAGTAGGGGACTTTAACACCCCACTTTCACCAAGGAAACACAAGCTTTAAATGATACATTAAACAAGAAGGATTTAATTGATATTTATAGGACATTCCATCCAAAAACAACAGAATACACTTTCTTCTCAAGTGCTCATGGAACATTCTCTAGGATAGATCATATCTTGGGTCACAAATCAAGCATTGGTAAATTTAAGAAAATTGAAATTGTATCAAGTATCTTTTCCGACCACAACGCTATGAGACTAGATATCAATTACAGGAAAAGATCTGTAAAAAATAGAAACACATGGAGGCTAAACAATACACTACTTAATAACGAAGTGATCACTGAAGAAATCAAAGAGGAAATCAAAAAATACCTAGAAACAAGTGACAATGGAGACACGACGACCCAAAATCTATGGAATGTAGCAAAAGCAGTTCTAAGAGGGAAGTTTATAGCAATACAATCCTACCTTAAGAAACAGGAAGCATCTCAAATAAACAACCTAACCTTGCACCTAAAGCAATTAGAGAAAGAAGAACAAAAAGAACCCAAAGTTAGCAGAAGGAAAGAAATCATAAAAATCAGATCAGAAATAAATGAAGGAAACGATAGCAAAGTTCAATAAAACTAGAAGCTGGTTCTTTGAGAAGATAAACAAAATTGATAAACCATTAGCCAGACTCATCAAGAAAAAAAGGGAGAAGACTCAAATCAATAGAATTAGAAATGAAAAAGGAGAAGTAACAACTGACACTGCAGAAATACAAAAGATCATGAGAGATTACTACAAGCACCTCTATGCCAATAAAATGGACAACCTGGAAGAAATGGACAAATTCTTAGAAATGCACAACCTGCCAAAACTGAATCAGGAAGAAATAGAAAATATGAACAGACCAATTACAAGCACTGAAATTGAAACTGTGATTGAAAGCTTCCAACAAACAAAAGCCCAGGACCAGATGGCTTCACAGGCGAATTCTATCAAACATTTAGAGAAGAGCTAACACCTATCCTTCTCAAACTCTTCCAAAATATAGCAGAGGGAGGAATACTCCCAAACTCATTCTACGAGGCCACCATCACCCTGATACCAAAACCAGACAAGGATATCACAAAGAAAGAAAACTACAGGCCAATATCACTGATGAACATAGATGCGAAAATCCTCAACAAAATACTAGCAAACAGAATCCAACAGCACATTAAACGGATCATACACCATGATCAAGTGGGGTTTATTCCAGGAATGCAAGGATTCTTCAATATACGCAAATCAATCAACGTGATACACCATATTAACAAATTGAAGGAGAAAAACCATATGATCATCTCAATAGATGCAGAGAAAGCTTTCGACAAAATTCAACACCGATTTATAATAAAAACCCTGCAGAAAGTAGGCATAGAGGGGATTTTCCTCAACATAATAAAGGCCATATATGACAAAGCCACAGCCGACATTGTCCTCAACGGTGAAAAACTGAAACCATTTCCACTAAGATCAGGGACAAGACAAGGTTGCCCACTCTCACCACTCTTATTCAACATAGTTTTGGAAGTTTTAACCACAGCAATCAGAGAAGAAAAGGAAATAAAAGGAATCCAAATCAGAAAAGAAGAAGTAAAGCTGTCACTGTTTGCAGATGACATGATACTATACATAGAGAATCCTAAAGATGCTACCAGAAAACTACTAGAGCTAATCAATGAATTTGGTAAAGTAGCAGGATACAAAATTAATGCACAGAAATCTCTGGCATTCCTATACACTAATGATGAAAAATCTGAAAGTGAAATCAAGAAAACACTCCCATTTACCATTGCAACAAAAATAATAAAATATCTAGGAATAAACCTACCTAAGGAGACAAAAGACCTGTATGCAGAAAATTATAAGACACTGATGAAAGAAATTAAAGATGATACATATAGATGGAGAGATATACCATGTTCTTGGATTGGAAGAATCAACATTGTGAAAATGACTATACTACCCAAAGCAATCTACAGATTCAATGCAATCCCTATCAAACTACCACTGGCATTTTTCACAGAACTAGAACAAAAAATTTCACAATTTGTATGGAAACACAAAAGACCCCGAATAGCCAAAGCAATCTTGAGAACAAAAAATGGAGCTGGAGGAATCAGGCTCCCTGACTTCAGACTATACTACAAAGCTACAGTAATCAAGACAGTATGGTACTGGCACAAAAACAGAAATATAGATCAATGGAACAGGATAGAAAGCCCAGAGATAAACCCACGCACATATGGTCACCTTATCTTTGATAAAGGAGGCAAGAGTGTACAGTGGAGAAAGAACAGCCTCTTCAATAAGTGGTGCTGGGAAAACTGGACAGGTACATGTAAAAGTATGAGATTAGATCACTCCCTAACACCATACACAAAAATAAGCTCAAAATTGATTAAAGACCTAAATGTAAGACCAGAAACTATCAAACTCTTAGAGGAAAACATAGGCAGAACACTCTATGACATAAATCCCAGCAAGATCCTTTTTGACCCACCTCCTAGAGAAATGGAAATAAAAACAAAAATAAATAAATGGGACCTAATGAAACTTAACAGCTTTTGCACAGCAAAGGAAACCATAAATAACACCAAAAGACAACCCTCAGAATGGGAGAAAATATTTGCAAATGAAGCAACTGACAAAGGATTAATCTCCAAAATTTATAAGCAGCTCATGCAGCTTAATAACAAAAAAACAAACAACCCAATCCAAAACTGGGCAGAAGACCTAAATAGACATTTCTCCAAAGAAGATATACAGACTGCCAACAAACACATGAAAGAATGTTCAACATCACTAATCATTAGAGAAATGCAAATCAAAACTACAATGAGATATCATCTCACACCAGTCAGAATGGCCATCATCAAAAAATCTAGAAACAATAAATGCTGGAGAGGGTGTGGAGAAAAGGGAACCCTCTTGCACTGTTGGTGGGAATGTAAATTGATACAGCCACTGTGGAGAACAGTATGGAGGTTCCTTAAAAAACTAAAAATAGAAGTACCATATGACCCAGCAATCCCACTACTGGGCATATACCCTGAGAAAACCATAATTCAAAAAGAGTCATGTACCAAAATGTTCATTGCAGCTCTATTTACAATAGCCCAGAGATGGAAACAACCTAAGTGTCCATCATCGGATGAATGGATAGAGAAGATGTGGCACATATATACAATGGAATATTACTCAGCCATAAAAAGAAACGAAATTGAGCTATTAGTCATGAGGTGGATAGACCTAGAGTATGTCATACAGAGTGAAATAAGTCAGAAAGAGAGAGACAAATACCGTATGCTAACACATATGTATGGAATTTAAGGAAAAAAAATGTCATGAAGAACCTAGGGGTAAGACAGGAATAAAGACAGAGACCTACTAGAGAATGGACTTGAGGATATGGGGAGGGGGAAGGGGAAGGTGTGACAAAGCGAGAGAGAGGCATGGACATATATACACTACCAAACATAAGGTAGATAGCTAGTGGGAAGCAGCCGCATAGCACAGGGAGATCAGCTCGGTGCTTTGTGACCACCTAGAGGGGTGGGATAGGGAGGGTGGGAGGGAGGGAGACGCAAGAGGGAAGAGATATGGGAACATATCTCCCTGTAAAGCAGAAACTAACACACCATTGTAAAGCAATTATAGTCCAATAAAGATGTTAAACAGAAAAAAAAACCAAAATAACACCTCATTAAGTTGACCACACTCTGAATATCAGATGATGTTTAGCTTTACTCCTTTTAATTACCTGGAATGTGCAACAGTGGGACCCAGCAGAAGGTATTATTGGTTGGAAAGTTGCATCTTTCTGCATCAAAAAAACAGTGTCTGATTCTTGGACAGAAAGCGCCCCAAGAAATGGGTTTCTGCTTTAAAAGTTTGGAGATCAAGAGTACTTCATTCTTTGTGGTTTATACATACAATGGAACATTTTTCAGCCAAAGAAAGAAAGAAACCATGTCATTTGTGACAAAATGGATGGACTTTGAGGACATTATTATGCTAACTGAAAAAAAGTCAGACAGAGAAAGATGAATACCATATGATTTCACTTATATGTGAAATCTAAAAACAAACACAAAAATGCCAAATTCATAGAAAAAGAGATTGGATTTGTAGTTACCAGAGGCAGGAGTCGGGGGAGGTAAATTGGATGAAGGTGGTCAAAAAGTACAAGCTTCCAGTTATAAGGGATGTAATACTAGGGATGTAATATTCAACATGATGACTACAGTTAACACTGTTGTGTGGTATATTTGAAAGTTCAGAGAATAAATCCTAAGAGTTCTCATCACAAAGAAAAAAACTTTTCTTATTTTTTGTATTTATATCAGATGATAGATGCTAGCTAAACTTATTGTGGTACTCATTCCACAATATGTATGTCAACATTGTGTTGTACACCTTAAACTTGTACAGTGTTAATAATTATATCTCAATAAAACTGAAGAAAAAGTGGTTAGTTCAAACACATCATAAATTGGCTAAAAGCCAGACTGGATTCAAAAGACGCTTGCATTTATTAAAGGTTTCAAATACCATTAGCATTCATTAAGGGCCTATAATATTCCAGCCATTGGAAGTTAACCATAATAAAACATACCAGCAGTGCTTTTAAGATCCTCACAGCTTAGTGCAGGTATAACATCAAAACAAACAATTATAGTGGAACGTGAAATTCTGTAATAAAGATATGTACCTAAGTTACGGGAGTTCAAAGCTGCACAAAGTAATTTCATCTGCGTATTCATGAAAGTTTGAAGTGAATCATGAAGCAGGAGGTATATTCCTGGCAGAAAGGTCATGATGGAGAGAGACTTTCTAGGCAGAGTATTTAGCACAGGTATATACATCTAACACACGTATATACGTGTGTGGCTCACGTAAGAAAATGCTAATGTTTTCATGGAAAAAAGACAAAAAGTGTCTGTGGGGAAGTGGTGGATGCTAAAGTTGGAAACCTTAAGAACTTTCTTAAGAAGAAACTTACTAATGAGTTTGGGATTTATCCTGTAGGTAATTATGGACCATTCAGAAGTTTTTAAAGAGGACATGTATAGTTAATTTGCATTTTAGGGGAAAAAAAGAGTTGGTCTATTGGTAGTGTGGAATGGATTTCCTGCCATTTACAGTAAAAGGGCATATTAGAGAAGAGCTCAGCGGAAGATTTCTTTGTGATATGCGATGTAATCACAGCAAGCATGAGATCGTCTTCAAGTGTTTCGTATTGAGTCAAATTCCTAGGGATAAAGTAACACAAAATACTTGGCAATATTCTTGGAAAAGGAAAAAATAGAATGCAATGCAAAAAAAAAAGAGTAATACTTCGGTGTTCTGCCAGGAGACCTTTATTTTACAGATCACTAGACCTTGATAAAGGCTTACTTAAGTCCACACAAATCCATTTCAACAAGTTTCCCTAACTGTGAACAGGAAGGTGGTTTCTTTATCTCCCAGAAGTCCTCTTAAGTTTCTAAAGCAAATTGCTGCACCACTTCCCTGAGCTCTGTTTATCAAGGAATAAAAAGAGGTGCAACCTCAAAAAAAGTAATGGGGGGAGGGCAGGAAGTAAGAAAAAAGCAACTAGTGAACATTGTGTTGCATTCTTGCTCAGCAGCAGTGGGTGTCAGCTTGCCTTATGTTTACATAGGTGACGTTCTGTCTCCATTTCAAGGGAACAGTCTAAGAATAGCTTCAAGGTGGCAGTTTCCCTTGCTGAATAAATTAATGAATAAGTGTCACTTTATGTACCTTGCTACATTCATAAACTATTTGGAGCAATAAAGGGTAATTCCAACAATAATAAATGGTGTTGGTTATTATCTTTATTTTTCTTATCTTCATTACATTAAAAATTTGAGGTCCGAGGTTACTTATTTTCTCTTAATTTGGAATATTCGGAATATATTTGGCATGCAAAAATATATCATACAAAAAAACCAAAACAAACAAACAAACAAAAAAACTTTTAGTGATGCCAACGCATAGTGGGAGGGATTTTTTTTTTTTTTTTTTTTTTTTTTTGCGGTACGCGGGCCTCTCACTGTTGTGGCCTCTCCCGTTGCGGAGCACAGGCTCCGGACGCACAGGCTCAGCGGCCATGGCTCACGGGCCCAGCCACTCCGCGGCATGTGGGGTCTTCCCGGACCGGGGCACGAACACGCGTCCCCTGCATCGGCAGGCGGACTCTCAACCACTGCGCCACCAGGGAAGCCCAAGGGAGGGATTTTTTGATAAAACAGACAGTAATCTTGTATTTATTTGCTCCCTAGTTTCCTCAGGCCAGACTGGCTTTCATTACATTCTCTGCTAAAGGAGCAACGCTCAGTCAGGAAGAGAGAAGACTGGTAGCAATCAGACCCCAAGAAAACATGGTCTTTTTCAGACAGATGCCCATCTACAAGCCTGGACAGAAAGGTGAGTGCATCTAAATTTCATTAAACTCAACTAATATAATTTATAGGATATCTAAATTGATGGTACACAATACATACCTAGCAAATCGGTCGTTTAAAATCCATTACAAAGTTTGCTTGAAATATAAAATAAAAATATAGATTGAAGTTTTCACTTCAGCAGCACATATACTAAAATTAGAACGATACAGAGAAGATTAGCATGCCCCCTATATAAGGAGAATACACAAAATCATGAAACATTTCAATTTTTTTTCCCATAGATATATACTTGTCTTCTGAACATTAACTATATGGCATTCTGCATGTCAATCATACTCAACAAAGGGATTTGAAAATATAGATTATGTAGCATAAAAGCTAGAGATTTAGTTTCAATAAGTCTGGGGTGGGGAGCCTTGGAAACTGTATTTTTAAAGCGTTCCTTGGTTGATTGGAATAATAATCAAGTTTTGGAATCACTAAGTGACAGCGTATACAAATTTATAAGCTGACAGTTGAATTATAAGTAAAACAGCAATAAAGAGTATCAAGAACAGGGCTTCCCTGGTGGCGCAGTGGTTGGGAGTCCGCCTGCCGATGCAGGGGACACGGGTTCGTGCCCCGGTCTGGGAAGATCCCACATGCCGTGGAGCGGCTGGGCCCGTGAGCCATGGCCACTGAGCCTGCGTGTCCGGAGTCTGTGCTCCGCAACGGGAGAGGCCACAACAGTGAGAGGCCTGCGTACCGCAAAAAAAAAAACCCCAAAAACAAAACAAAAAAAGAGTATCAAGAACAGGTAAGAGAACTCTAGCGCTTAAAGAATTGCCCAGTGATAGAATGATCAGCATGGCATGGAAATAAGCTGAGAAGTCTTTTCTCATCTCCTTGGTCTAGAAGAAGTTCTTAGGCACAGATTACTACAGTCAAAAGAAGACATTTCTGATGAGATGAATGCTGCATGAAAAAGCACAGAGGTAGAATTAATTCAAAATCGTGCCTTAAGACGAGAATTGGATAGACTTATTTGCAGTGAAGAAAAAAAAACCAGAAGGGAGGAAAACAAGTTCAAGTGAATAAAAGAGTTACAGGAGAGCCTGGGCTATGGAGCTGAAGAGCTATTTTCTGTAGACCGGGGGGGGGGGGGGGGGGGGGGGGGGGGGCGGGGGGGCGGGGCGGGGGGGATTATACAATGATGAAAACAGGCTGAAGAAGATTATCCTTAGCAGCTGACATTATTAACTGATAATATGCTTCCTTTCCTGATAGGAAATATTTCAACAAATAAGGCTAGGGACAAAATTGGAAGATTTCTGGGATTCTTGCTAAGAGCTGAAGAAGGCAGAGGTTGAAAAGGTTGATTCTTTTCAACCTCCGCCTACTTCCAACAACCCAGAAACATAAAAATTTAATTACAATGAGTTTCTTTTTCCTCATCCCATCTATTTTCTAGTAGAGGGCCTAAGACGCTGGGTTATAATGTAGCACAAAAGATGAATAATGAGTCTTACACAATTGGGGATATACAGTTTTCAAAAAAATTGACCTTTAGTGTTTGAGATATAATGCTTCAAATATTCTTAGCTTACCCAGTGTCATGTTGCTTTTGAAAACAAAGTATATTGTGATATTAACTATTGCATTGTGTTAGAATTGCAAAGCACATTTAGATTGTTGTAGCTTCGTATGTGACTAGGATCTGCAGTTTGATATCTAGACCTTCATCTCGCTCTGGCCCTCTGAGAAATTACAAAAGATACAGCATCAATCCAGGCTAAACATTTTATGGGAAGTTATTGATGGCTAAGTTGATGCAAAGTTAGCTATTTAGATTATTTTAAAGAGAGGACCATAAATTATCTAGATGCATTTTTTGACTTTATGTGTTCCAGCTTCACACTTGGTATTTATCCTGCACAGAAATATCCTACATTTGGAATTAATGCTATTCCAGGACCTAGTCTGACCTAGTTTGAGTGTTGTCATCACTTCTGCCCAAATTTGCCAAGACCAAAGAAAAAGCAAACAATGAAATTTAACTCAGAGATCAGAAACAAGGACAGGATAACCATTTATTTGCCTGCTAGCTTATAGGCAGTGGCAACAAAGCGGGCCTTAAGAAATTGGGAGTAGATGTTTACCTCGCATGATTTCGGGTTGCAGGAGGTCCCTCCTGTAAGAAAATCACCAGTAATAGTCCTTGAGTCCTGTAATTCTACAGTAGGAGTTTCATTGCATTGGTTTAAAGTGTTTATCCTTGTTGGAACACAAAATTTAAGACAATAAGCAATTTTCTTTCTTGAAAGATTTACTCACAGGTAAATCTGTAAAGAGATTGGGAACCTGAATAGAGAAAAAAGTTTTTCATCAAAAATTTGAAAGACATTTTAAGCTCCTAAAACAAACCTCTAAACTTCATTTCATTAGAAGTGGAGCTTATTTGCAGTTACCTTTACTAACCAGAGTAAAGGATAGCACTTCCTCTGGCTAGAAAAGAGTATTATGTTTATACTGACAGTCGCTGTCATCCCATAAAGAAAGTTTTTTGTCCAATTTGATAATTTTGTGCTATCTGGTCATTATTTTACTAGAAATATCTATGACATATAAAATTGAATTAGGTGATTTTGAAAGAGTATGATGGGAAAATACATATATTTTTAAAAATCTCACTCTGTGTGTATAACTTTAATGAAAATATCTCCTCATATTTTTAAACTGACAAAAATATTTCCATTTTCATAGTTTTAAAGTTAGCAAACTGAGTATACTATAAGTTAGTGATGCTCTGGCCACATGGGGACTATACTTAATAGTACACAAAAACACATTTCATCTTTTAACAAGATAAGTGTGAATTAAATGAGTTTTAAATTGAGATTTTCAAAAGCATATTTCTTATAATAAGGGTGTCCTCTGATTGAAAAAATAGTAATAAAACTTAACAGTGTGTGATCTAGTATTATGTACTATCTGAAGTATTTCCCAGGGCGTTGACATTCTAAAACACCTATTGTAGCCTGTGTAAAGTTTTAAAAGAAGGAAAAAAGTGGAGAATCAATAAGGAGAGTTTACTTGGAAAATATATACACAGATTTCAAGCACACAAGCCATGCACTGTTTTAGAATATTTCTATAATTTGTTTATCGCTAACTTGTTTTCATCTTAGGAGTCTTTCCCTTAATTTTCTTTAAGGAGTATGTTTATTTTATATTAAACTATTTATAATAAAATTTAAAACTTACTTAAACTATTTGACATTATTAAAAACATTTATTCATGATTCCATGGAAATCCCCGTCTTTCAAATCAATAGTGAATGATGTAGTAATGTATCCGGTAGAAACTTCATATTTTAATAAGGTTGAAAAAAATCAATATAATAAAAAACTTGTTATGTTCTGGGTAATAATGAGTGACTGGGTGAATTATATGAGTGAAAAATATTATGTAATGAGTGAATAATATTATATAATGAGTGAATAAGTTAATTACGTAATGAGTGAACGAAAGCATTATGGTTGCTTCATATTTTAGTTATCAAGGGAGGTATTCTCTTAGGTCACCTTCCCCAAAATCTGATCCTGAGACAGGAAAAAATGAACCAGTGGGTTATTAAGAAAGTACCTCCAGAAGGCACCAAAAAAAAAAAGGAGTTGGGGAAAGAAGGGCATAGAAGGGAAGAAGCCAGGCAAGGGAGCAACTGATTTTGGACAAAGCCTTAACTTCAGCCTGATCTGGCAGGAAGATCCGTAGCATCAATTACAGTTCAGAGTTTGTCCCACTTTTAGGAAAGGAAGCTAAGCTTTCATACTCCAGCACCAGGGAGTCGCTGGTGATGGACAACACCCAAGGCAGAGGTAAACCCCTAGGAACTTGTCAAGGAGCCCAAGACAAACCTCTGAAAAAGTTCACAGATGCAAACTTAGAAGCAAAGCACGATGAAGCTGGGGGTGGGTGCAAAGAACTAGTGAAAGTATGGAAGGTATCTGGGAAGAGCCTTGGCTGTGTCTGCTACAGGTGTCATGGGGAAGGTGATTTACTTTTTTAAATTTAATTTAATTTACTTATTTTTTATACAGCATGTTCTTATTAGTTATCTGTTTTATACATATTACTGTATATATGTCAATCCCAATCTCCCAATTCACACCACCAACCCCACCCCCACCCCCGCTTTCAACCCTTGGTGTCCATGTTTGTTCTCTACATCTGTGTCTCTATTTCTGCCTTGCAAACTGGTTCATCTGTACCATTTTTCTAGGTTCCACATATATGCATTAATATACGATATTTGTTTTTCTCTTTCTGACTTACTTCACTCTGTATGACATTCTCTAGGTCCGTCCACGTCTCTACAAATGACACAATTTCGTTCCTTTCTATGGCTGAGTAATATTCCATTGTATATATGTACCATATCTTCTTTATCCATTCATCTGTTGATGGGCATTTAGGTTGTTTCCATGACCTGACTATTGTAAATAGTGCTGCAGTGAACATTGGGGTGCATACATCTTTTTGAATTATGGTTTTCCAGTTATATGGCCAGTAGTGGGATTGCTGGGTCATATGGTAGTTCTGTTTTAGTTTTTCAACTAACCTCCATACTGTTGCCCATAGTGGCTGTATCAATTTACATTCCCACCAACAGTACAAGAGGGTTTCCTTTTCTCCACACCCTCTCCAGCATTTGCTGTTTGTAGATTTTTCTGATGATGCCCTTCTAACCAGTGAGAGGTGATACCTCATTGTAGTTTTGATTTGCATTTCTCTAATAATTACTGATGCCCAGCAGCTTTTCATGTGCCTCTTGACCATCCGTATGTCTTCTCTGGAGAAAGGTCTATTTAGGTCTTCTGCCCATTTTTTGATTGGCTTGTTTGTTTTTTTAATATTGAGCTGCATGAGCTGTTTATATATTTTGGAGATTAATCCTTTGTCTGTTGATTCGTTTGCAAACATTTTCTCCCATTCTGAGGGTTGTTTTTTGTCTTGTTTATGGTCTCCTTTGCTGTGCAAAAGCTTTGAAGTTTCATTTGTTTATTTTTGTTTTTATTTCCATTACTCTAAGAGGCAGGTCAAAAAAGATCTTGCTGTGATTTATGTCAAAGACTGTTCTTCCTATGTTTTCCTCTAAGAGTTTTATAGTGTCTGGTCTTACATTTAGGTCTTTAATCCATTTTGAGTTTATTTTTGTGTATGGTGTTAAGGAGTGTTCTAATTTCATTCTTTTATATGTAGCTGTCTAGTTTTCCCAGCGCCACTTATTGAAGAGGCTGTCTTTTCTCCATTGTACATTTTTGCCTCCTTTGTCAAAGATAAGGTGACCATATGTGCGTGGGTTTATCTCTGGGCTTTCTATCCTGTTCCATTGATCTATATTTCTGTTTTTGTGCCAGTACCATACTGTCTTGATTACTGTAGCTTTGCAGTATAGTCTGAAGTCAGGGAGCCTGATTTCTCCAGCTCCATTTTTTTTTCCCCTCAAGATTGCTTGGTCTATTCGGGGTCTTCTGTGTCTCCATACAGATTGTAAATTTTTTTGTTCTAGTTCTGTAAAAAATGCCATTGGTAATTTGATAGGGATTGCATTGAATCTGTAGTTTGCTTTGGATAGTATAGTCATTTTCACAATATTCATTCTTCCAATCCAAGAACATGGTATATCTCTTTATCTGTTTGTGTCATCTTTGATTTCTTTCATCAGTGTCTTATAGTTTTCTGAGTACAGGTTTTTACCTCCTCAGGTAGGTTTATTCCTAGGTATTTTATTCATTTTGTTGCAATGATAAATGGGATTGTTTCCTTAATTTTTCTTTCTGATCTGTTAGTGTATAGGAATGCAAGAGATTTCTTTGTGTTAATTTTGTACCTTGTAGCTTTACCGAATTCATTGATTAGCTCTAGAAGTTTTCTCGTGGCATCTTTAGGATTTTCTATGTATAATACCATGTCATCTGCAAACAGTGAGTTTTACTTCTTCTTTTCCAATTTGTATTCTTTTTTTTCTTTTTCTTCTCTGATTGCTGTGGCTAGGACTTCCAAAACTACGTTGAACAATAGTGGCAAGAGTGGACATCCTTGTCTTGTTCCTGATCTTAGAGAACATGCTTTCAGTTTTTCACCATTGAGAATGATGTTTGCTCTGGGTTTGTCGTATATGGCCTTTATTATGTTGAGGTAAGTTCCCTCTATGCGTACTTTCTGGAGAGTTTTTCTCATAAATGGTGTTGAATTTTGTCAAAAGCTTTTTCTGCATCTATTGAGATGATCATATGGTTTTTATCCTTCAATTTGTTAATATGGTGTATCACATTAATTGATTTGCATATACTGAAGAATCCTTGCATTCCTGGGTAAACCCCACTTGATGATGGTGTATGATCCTTTTAATGTCCTGTTGGATTCTGTTTGCTAGTATTTTGTTTGCTAGTTGGATTCTGTTTGCTAGTATTTTGTTGAGGATTTTTGCGTCTATATTCACCAGTAATATTGGTCTGTAATTTTCTTTTTTTGTAGTATCTTTGTCTGGTTTGGTATCAGGGTGATGGTGGCCTCATAGAATGAGTTTGGGAGTGTTCCTTCCTCTGCAATTTTTTGGAAGAGTTTGGGAAGGATCAGTTTAAAAGCAAAGTGTGACATCTATATTCCTAATAATACTTTTTCCATTCGTTAGGATGCTGTGGAAGACACAGGTTACATTTATTTGGGATCATCTTTCTGTGAACATCAAAACCATTTCTTTTCAAATTCCTTTAACCTCATTATCATTTTGATCTTAACTCATACTTACTATCTATGTCAGTAGTTCTACCTTGAGCCAGATTTATCAATTTTTAATTTTAAAGTAATATTTGATAATTTTAATGATGTTATTTCAGCTCAGTATATTTGAATATATTCATTTCTCTTATCTTCTTTTCTATTGTATTCCACTTTATAAATAAACATGCACTTGAGTAATTGTTGTATTGATTCTTGTTGGTGATGAAGTTTTAAGTTTAAATTTCTGTCTGATTTATCTAGTAAATTATTTTTAAAAACTTTTAAGCTCTTCCTCTGAGTCTTAAATTTTCTGGTCATTTTTTCTTGATATTTCGATTTTTTTTGTATTTCCATTTTTTTGCATCTTTATCCTCAAACAAACAGCAATCTTTCCAGACTCACTTGCTAAAAGGCTTGTAGATTTCCCTTGGTTTTGTTCACTTGATATACACATAGGTGGGTTGAATACTTTTCCAAGACCTATGCCTATAGGTCTATTTGTGGTCATTAGCACTTATCTCAATTCCCAGTGCTTTCCTCCCACAGTCTTTCATCTAGGGCGGTGTTTTTCAAACTGGGGATTCCAGCCTCTTAACAGATCTTGAAATCAGTTTAGGAAATCCCAGCTAGCAATGTCAGTGCACATTGCACATAACTGTTGAAATATTGCTCAGCTATCACTGTCTTCCGTTGTATGTACATACACGTGTATGTATGTTAACTGCATTTCTTACTGCAGTCACAGTTAAAATTGTTTGAAGAGCACTGATCTTGGCTGAATCTGCTGTGCTTAACAGTCCCACTGCTTGTTTCTATAATCCTGTGAAATATTACAGCATAACAAAACTCAAATCCACCTTCAGATGCAGGCATTTTGTTACACATCAGGATGTCATCAAACTTCCTTCGATACCCAGATACATTTCCCCTTCCCCTCTCCCCAGCCCCTTCTAGCCCTGGCCTCTACAAAGGCTGCTATCAAATGCAATAATGGAGTTGCTGTCTTCCTCCGATAGACAGCATACACAGTTTAGGGATAACTGTTCAATTTAACACAACCCTGAGGCTGTAAACAGTGGAGCAGGAAATGAGGCGAAAATAAAGTGTCTGTCAGCCATTTTTCATGTAGGTGGAGCTGCTATATCTGTTTGGAAACCTCTCACCACCAGACATGCATTCAGTGGAAGGAGATACGATTTGCTTTGTCTTTTATTTAGCTATTATTTTCAAACTTGTCGGTTTCAATCAAGATGTTTTATGGAGTTTTGATCTGCATTTCTCTAATAATTAGTGATGTTGAGCATCTTTTCATGTGCCTCTTGGCCATCTGTATGTCTTCTTTGGAAAAATGTCTATTTAGGTCTCCCGCCCATTTTTTGATTGGGTTGTTTGTTTTTTTAATATTGAGCTTCATGAGCTGTTTGCATATTTTGGAGATTAATCCCTTGTCAGTTGCTTCATTTGCAGATATTTTCTCCCATTCTGAAGGTTGTCTTTTCATCTCGTTTATAGTTTCCTTTGCTGTGCAAAAGCTTTTAAGTTTAATTAGGTCCCATTTGTTTATTTTTGGTTTTATTTCCATTATTCTAGCAAATGGGTCAAAAAAGATCTTGCTGTGATTTATGTCAGAGAGTGTTGATGTATCACCTCACACTGGTCAGAGCGTCCATCATCAAAAAATCTACAAACAATAAATGCTGGAGAGGGTGTGGACGAAAGGGAACCTTCTTGCACTGTTGGTGGGAACGTAAGTTGGTACAGCCACTATGGAGAGCAGTATGGAGGTTCCTTAAAAAACTAACAATAGAACCACCATATGACCCAGCAATCCCACTATTGGTCATATACCCAGAAAACCATAATTCAAAAAGACACATGTGTCCCAATATTCACTGCAACACTATTTATAATAGCCAGGATATAGAAGCAACCTAAATGGCCATTGACAGATGAATGGATAAAGAAGATGTGGTGCATATGGACAATGGAATATTACTCAGCCATGAAAAGGAATGAAACTGGGTCATTTGTGGAGACGTGGATGGACCTAGAGTCTGTCATACAGAGTGAAGTGAGTCAGAAAGAGAAAAACAAATATTATCGCATATATGTGGAATCTAGAAAAATGGTACAGATGAACCTATTTGTAGGGTAGGAATAGAGATGCAGACATAGAGAACAGACATGTGGACATGGCGGGGAGGAATGGGGGGTGGGATGAACTGGGAGATGGGGATTGACATATATACACTACCATGTGTAAAACAGATAGTGGGAACATGCTGTATAATGCAGGGAGCTCAGTGCTCTGTGGTGACCTAGATGGGTGGGATGTGGGGGAGGTGGGAGGGAGATCCAAGAGGGAAAGGATATATGTATACATATAGCTGATTCACTTCATTGTACAGTAGAAAATAACACGACAGTGTAAAGCAACTATACCCCAATTAAAAAAAAAAAGATGTTTTATGGGGAAACTACAGTAACATTTCTAGCCTGATGACATTGGAAAGCACCTATGTGACTTTTTTCTTTAGCTAAAACTTATTCTATTGCTTCTCTTTTTATTTTTCATTTTAAGTGGTTTATTATTTTAGTAGTTTATTACACTATTTTAACCGTGTGTTTTTGTTTATTTTACATTTTCATGAAATTATTTATTTGTTTTGCATTAGGAAGCATTACTCTAAAGGTACAATTGTTTTGGTTCCTGGACTTTTCTTTCAGCCTCAAAAAAGTTCTAATTTCCTTAATAGTCACTCTGTTATCTCACCTATAGCCTCTCCTTTTCCAATCCCAATGCTAAAATTTTTAATGGTTAATTCTAAACACTTACAATCCAAAATTTCCACCACTGCCCCTTAATATCTCACATTAGTGGGCACTGTAGTTTTATTTTTTCAGATAATATATAATCTAATTCTTCTAAGAGAACAAATGAAATATAAAATACATGGTATCTAATATGTACAATCACTCAGTACTGATTAAATCCTGAAGAGGTATTACAGCAAAATAGGAGAGAGATTACAGTTTACAGAAAAACATTAAATACAAACCCCAGATTTAACTGTAAACAGTAGCCAGCTTGCTTCCAAGAGCCTCTCGAGAGTTGCTTGCCTCTGATTCTTGTAGTAAATTTGTCAGGTGGTTTGTCAACAGAAAATTAAGGAAATAAAACCTACTTTTGTTACTTTACATTTTTGACAAATAGACCTTTTTTCTGCTTCTGATATGATGAGTATGTCTAATAATAATAATAATAAATGTTAGATTGATTACTAAGGGAAAGATGTGAAATGAAATGCTTAAGAGGATCTTCTGAAATTTATTTTAAACACTTAAAACATGGCAACATTTTGTCATCTCAAAATCTTGAGTCCAAATAAATCCCCACAGGAATCTGTGCAAAGTCTGGAATTCTTGTGCACTCCTTGAGATCTGCCTTGGAAAGCTGGTGTGTGTAAGGGGTGGAAGGAGGGGAAGGGATGCTCTTCTTTCCTGTATCAAAGCTACCATCTCGCTTGTCCTTGCCTTGCCTCCTGACACGAAGAGCTTCAGTGGGCTTGCTGTTCTCAGAAGCCCCAGATCAGAAGTTAGGCAGCAACTCTTCCTGGATTTTCCACACCCTAAGGAGGTGCACTCTCCATGATGTCATTTGTGCCCCGTTGAGTCAGCCCAGTAGTTGGGGAAGGAGCATAAGGCCATGTCTAACTTACTGTTCTCCCAACATCTCCTCTCTTCTCTAGCTTGGAGCTCTTTTATGTCACCTTGGGAACTGAGGGGTCCCTTTTAGATTTTCAAAATAGGGCAGCATTCCCCCAAAACAATAAACTTATTTTTTTGAGTGGTTCCTTAAAAATGTCTGCTTATTTTCTTTCTAGGAAATTTCAGATTAGCGTCTCTCAAGTTCACATTTTTATTATTTACTATTAATTATCACTATCCACTATCATTTTCTTGCAAAATCAGTCATGAAAACATAAACCTGTTTACTACTTAAACTGACCTTCAATTGACCTTTGACTCTCTGGTCATTCACTGGATATGGAATAAGCTAGCTGGACTCAAAATAGAGTTTTATCATCTTACAAAATCTTTATTTTAATACTACCTCAAAAAATAATTATATAGAAATATTCTACTATCAGAAAGTGACAAGTGCTACGCTGACCACAGCATCTAAACTTTCTATTTTGGGGCACTACTGATCTCCCTTGCTCTATTTATTTCCATAGCACTTGTCATTTTTGACATATTGTATAATGCACTTGCTATTGTGTTTATTGCCTGGCTCCTCTCGCTGGAATATAAGGCAGAGATTTCGTCTTGTTGCTCACTGTTCCTTGGCAATGAGAACTATATCCAGTAATAGCAAGCACTCGGAAATTATCTGTTGAATAAATGAATGAAGAATCATGTTCCCATGAGACATGATACTTGCTTTTCATTGAGAAGTTGATAGATGAGCAAAGATTTATTGTAAGGAAGTTAGCAGTGTGAACACCTGGGAGAAGAGAAATAGAGGAGAAGGGAACAAAAGCACAAGTCGTTAAGATAGGAGGGTTCTCAAGCGCTGAGGGAGAGCGAGGCATCAGTAGGACTGAAACAGACAAGAGGAGTCAGCAGGTTGGAGGGGTGGAGGATGGGGGAGTACCAGCGTTTGGGAGGGGTGTGCAGGCATGGAAAATGTCATTCTCCTGGACAAAACTTCCACGGATGATTCAGAGGAAGAAGACAGGGCTGGATGGAACATTATTTTGCCACTAGGTCAGTTTTTCATTATGCGTACTGAAGAAAATAATACTACAGTCTTGAATAAAGCGGGCTGGAGGAAGCACAGCTGGGCTGACAAGTCCACTGGCCTGATCTCTGAATCAGCATGCTAGTATTAACCGTGAGTCTTTCTAATAAGACAGAAAAAGAGCACATTCCTTATATTCTTTTTATCATTTGTCCTGCCTCTCAGAATTGGTGCAGGGAAATCCTCGAAGCATGGAAATGTGTCATATAAGCCCCAGCATTTTCCAGTTGGTCTCTACCAGACCAAGTACTCACAAAAATACTTGGAAATATACACAGGGTTAATCAGCAAGTTATCATGGAGGGCTATCACAGCCAGGAGATTCCTTCTTCTTTTATTCATTAAATACATCGGTACGAATGTCCCATTTGTGTTGTGATTTTCAATTTCATTCTACTTATGCCAGTGATTCCAACTGTACCTCCCCCAATGTACACTAAGTGACAAGGACACCTCCATTCTCACCCACTCATGGTTGCTCAATGCTCTGTAAACATATTTTCCTTTGGAAGTAACAGTTTAGAAATATGTCCAAAGGTAATGATGTCTTTCATAGAGTTTTTTTTAAATATTAGCTTCATTTTGAGATTTTAAAAAATCAATTTTTTACACAATTAAAATTGTATCAGCATTATCAGCAATTACAAAGTCAACTCTTTTCACTTTTACTTATTCTCCTCTCTTCCTAGTTTATGTCAAAATTTAATGCTATTATTATAGTCAAAGCTTAGCTTTTGTTCCTTTTTATTCAGCAGTAAGTATTAAAGCTTTTGATGTTGTGATAAAGTCTTCCTATTTTGATAGATGTGTAAGATAGATTCTACCAAGGCAATATACAGCATGTGTCTTCATTTTTATTAAGCATTTCAGTTCATCTCAAGTTTTATGACTATTAATTTTTGCTTTAGTGAATGATTTGGTGTGTGCAATTTTACTCTTTGTGTGGGAATTTCTTGGCTCAGTCATTTACACTTGGTGCTCAAAACCATGAATCTTACACATCAGTTATGTACAACAAATGTCCCCTGCACAAAAAAAGAGTTTCTAAGATAAAAAACTGGAAAGCCAGTTTTACTAACAGTAACGAACATTTATATAGCACTCACTCTATGACAGATACTGTCTAAGTACTTTTAAGTGTGTTAACTAATGTAATCTAATCCTTGGAGAGCTACTCTTAAGTCAACTTTATATATGAGCTGAAGCACTGAGAGATTATGTAATTTGTCCAAGATGGTACAGTAAGTGACGAACCTGGGATCCATTCCCAGGAGTTTGACAATTGAGTCTATTCTCTTAACTGCTATGTCATCCTGCTTTTAGGTCAGTTAGAATATTCCCATATTGTATTTCAGATTGTTTCTTTTCCAGATGTTTTCCCTGATTATATGAACATTACTTTAGACAAGAAATGATACCAATTTGTTTTATTTGTTCTTTCACTCAACAAATATTTATTGAGTGCCTATTAAACCGATGACTGGAATTTCATTACTATATTTTCATTCATGTGAGTTAAGTGGCTACCTACTATTAAAAGTTGGAATACTGTAACATTGATCTTTGACATTCGGCTAGAATCTGCCGTTAAGGTTCAGTTTTGGCCTCAACCTATTTCAACGTCATTTTGGAATCCCTAAAACTGTGCATGATCAATAATCTTATGATCTTTGTAGATAATGATAATATAAGATCACTATTATAATGTTGATAATTCAATCAAGACATGACTTGTGTATTTATTTTAATATATGAATATTTACTTATAATATGTATTTTAGATATATCTTGGAGTGAAAAACTTGCTTGTCTTTTACAAAAAGACATTCAAAATATTGCTATTTGCACAAAGTCTCTTAAATCAAGGAATCATAAGCCCATTGTAGGCCTCATACATCCATCTGTCTTAAACATATTTCTGGTATAAAAAAAAGCATGACATTAAAAATGGGTACTTTCGGCTCATTTTGGAATTTTCTGTACTCATTCATATTGTGGTGGTGGATGGCAGAAATAATAAAAATTTTCATTTTAAACCTCACCTCTTCCTTCCTCAACTCTTGTCAATGTTTGTATTGCCCCTGAGAGTTGCATAATAATAAAATAGAGAGCATGGAAAGAAACATTGAATCCAGGTAACAAATACCCAGTAAAATTCTTTACCTTATCTTAGAACTCAGAAATGGGATAATTATCATAAGAATATATATTTGTGGGTTTATTACAATTAAAAATGAAATAATATTTTTCCTATCGGTCATAAAACTAATTTTACTGATTATCTGGACAATGACACCTGGCTTTGCAAATCAGATTATTGGTAGATGCTTTCTAGAAATTTAATCGGCTACATGTGCAAGTCATAGTTTTGACAATAATAGAAAACACGTTATGAGGTTTTCTATTGACAAAAGTATATTGAAATGAATAATATTTCAATCTCCCCAAAGTTCTTGAGTATATCAGATGTCTTTAAGTAAGACAGTAACAATTAGTAACCATTTATAAGCGCTGGTAAGCCTTTTTTGCATTCTTTCAAGGCACTGAGAATGAGAATGACTCTAGTGAGTGAATTCCAAACCCTTTTGCAATTGACCTAGCTTCCAGTGCTTTGCTTTCAATAGAATTAAGGAGATCATATTTGATTTATCAGCTGATAGGTAATTAAAATTCTTCTTTAATGATGATTACAGTGTGACCTTTGGCTTATAAATTAGACACCTAAATATTTAAATGATAATGTTATAACGGAACTTCTCACATTTCTCTCTCTTTATGTGAACAAGATTTCTTGGTGCTTACATCTATAGGATAGGACGTAGATAGGAATATTCTAGAATAAAATAGAGTAGAATAGAAAACATGGCAAAAAAATAGATAGTTGAAACTTGTGTCAATCTAGCAGCAATTAATATTCATCCAAAGACACATGGTCTGATTGGGGGAGCCAGAAGGATGGAATATACTTTAATTTCATTAAGAAATGATTGTCAAATAAGATTTTTTCTTGTGTTTAACATACATTGAGATAATAGTATATATATATATATATATACACACACACATATATATGTGTGTGTATATATATATACAGTTTTGATAAAGAATATATTGACAGGGACTTCCCTGGTGGCACAGAGGCTAATAATATGCCTGCCAATGCAGGGGACACAGGTTCAAGACCTGGTCTGGGAAGATGCCACATGCTGCGGAGCAACTAACCTGTGTGCTACAACTACTGAGCCTATGCTCTAGAGCTGGTGAGCCACAACTACTGAGCCCACGTGCCACAACTGCTGAGCCCACGTGCCTAGAGCCAGGACTCCACAGCAAGAGAAGCCACCGCAATGAGAAGCCCGCATGCCACAACAAAGAGTAGCCCCCGCTCACCACAAGTAGAGAAAGCCCACACGCAGCAATGAAGACCCAATGCAGTCAAAAATAAATAAATAAATAAAATAAATTTATTTAAAATAAAGAATATATTAACAATACTTGTAATGATAACTTGATCCAGTAAAGTTTATTACTACTCAGAACTGTACAGGTACAAGAACCTCTTTTACAGTTTCGATTATCTTTAGTTTCAGTAATGTATGATAGAGTGACCTTTAAAGTATATTGAAGCATAAAATACCAGGATAAAATTATCTGGGGAATTAGAATGGAAATCCAAGATCAAGGAAAAACACGAATGATGTAAGATTTCCAAATTGTAAAAGAAGACTTCATGTATGTTTCAAATGGATGATGGTAAGCATAAATGACTGCAGTATTTACATTTCATTGGATACATTTTAAAAATCGTATTACAGTTTATTTTTTAAATGTCAGTATTTATAATACACTTTTTGTTATCTTACTGGTGAAGAGAAGTTTTAGAAATCAAGTATGTGTGCAGGGTTACATGCTTAATAAAATTCTTTTAGGGAATACAAGGAAAAAAGAGTTGAAGACCACAGGAATATGTAAGCCTTAGCTGAGAATTCTGAGAACATATTGTTTATGTTCTACAATAAATATTTTAAATGTATCTACTAATATTTTCAATCAAAAATCACAACAATAAAGTTTTGATACTACTTCAGATTTATTCTTCTATTCCAGAAGTTTAAACTACAATGGTGATTTTGCTTCATCCAAATGTGGATTTTTATACTTAGTCATTAGGCATTTGGCCAAAATATAGGCTTGGTATATATCCAAAAAGTATAATTATGCCTGTGAAAAGTAACATAGAGACTTCTTAAAAGTCATTTATTATTTATTGTAAATTAATTTATTCCATATTAAGCTGGCAGAGAATGAAGATATTTATGGCAGTGTGGGAGTGCAGGATGGAAGTGGAGAGAGCATAAAGTTTCTAACGAGAGAGGAAACCAAATTGAAGCAGAAGAGTTTTATATTCATTCAGCAAGCACTTACCAACTACCAAGGGCTCGCACAATGTATTATTACATTTTACTCTGACCTGGCATTATATCACTCATAGTCTATCATCATGATTGGGGGACTTCCCTGGTGGTCCAGTGGTAAAGAATCTGCCTTAGATTGCAGGCGACATGGGTTCGATCCCTAGTCAGGGAATTAAGATCCCACGGGGCAACTAAGCCTGCATGCCGCAACTACTGAGCTCTTGTGCCTCAACTAGAGCCTGTGTGCTGCAAACTACAGAGCCCACGCGCCCTGAAGCCCGCGTGCCACAACTAGAGAAGAGAAAACCTGCACACCACAGCTAGAGAGAAGCCCACTCACCACAACAAAGAGCCCACATGCCTCAACGAAGATCCTGCGTGCTGCAGTTAAGACCCAACGCGGCCATAAAAAAAAAAAATAAATAAATATTATCATGATTGGCATTTTATTTATTTTTTAATTAATTTTTATTGGAGTATAGTTGATTTCCAATGTTGTGTTAGTTTCATGTGCACAGCAAAGTGATTCAGTCATACATATACATATATCCACTCTTTTTTAGATTTTTTTCCCATATAGGTCATTATGGAGCACTGAGTAGAGTTCCCTGTGCTATACGGCAGGTTCTTATTAGTTATCTATTTTATATATAGTAGTGTGTATATGTCAGCCCCAGTCTCCCAAATTATCCCTCCCCCACCCCTTAACCTTAAGTTTGTTTTCTACAGCTGTGATTCTATTTCTGTTTTGTAAGTTCGTTTGTACCATTTTTTTAGATTCCACATATAAGTGATATCGTATGATATTTGTCTTTCTCTGACTTACTTCACTCCGTATGACAATCTCTAGGTCTATCCATGTTGCTGCAAATGGCACGATTTATTTTTTTATGGCTAATACTCCATTGTATATATGTACCACATCTTCTTTATCCATTCCTCTGTTGATGGACATTTAGGTTGCTTCCATGTCCTGGCTATTGTAAATAGTGTAAATAGTGAATTTTAATATCTTACAAATCTGTAGTTTTATAGTTCACTAAGGACTGTCATGTACGGTATCTTCATTTCTCACTCTTTCAGATCGTATACAAAAATGCATGTCAAGAACTAAATATACCTCATCCAGGGGAGTGCTTGTTTCTCCTCATATTGCATTTTATAGTTTAAACCAGTTCTCTATTCAAAACACACACATTTGAATTTTGTGGAGTCCTAGTTATACTAATGGAATAGTGTGGATCTTTTTAATTTTCAGAATTCCATAAAAATTGATTCTAACATCCCATCTCCTTAGAAAAGCAAATAGGATGATGATCACTATTGATAAAATGTTTATATTTCTCACAGTAAAATAAATAAGAATGTTCATCACATAAAGATTATTTCCTTAGAGGATAAAATAAATTTATTGGCTTTATATTCTAGATGTTAAATGAACTAAGAAACTCTAAAAATGCATTACCTGGGTTCATTTTCTTTATAAACAAACAAATATAAGGATAGTTGTAAAAAGCAAAAGCTAAGCTTTTAAACAAAGGAGAGATTATCTTCATACTTACTTTGTTTAAAATCTGTGATAAATTTTATTTCTTTGTTTCATTAAATAACTGTATTGGATGAAGCTTGGGAGAATATGTGATGCTCCCTGGTCTACCAAGAAGAGATTTGGAATATGTATTTACATAAATAGCTCTTGTTAAAAAAGAAAAAGATCAAGAGTATTGATTGATTTCATCAAATCATGTCATTTACTTTGTTTTTTCTTAAAGACATTTAACGTGTTGATTAATGACCAGAGCTAATGTAGCCTCAACGTACTATTTTTCAGGCACTTAGAAAATTTGAGCAAGTGGATGAACGTGATCTGCAATTGATTTTTTTATACTGGAAGTAGTTAATATGTTACAAAAATAAATGGTTAGCCATTTACTTTTACTGCCCATTAGGCAAAATAAAAACCAGTGATTCTGGAACAAGAACAGAGTTCAAGGAATCAAGGACTCAAGAGCCCCATTCTTTCCTATTCCTCTCTCCACCATGAGGGGATGTCAGCTGCCTAATCCAGTCTTGATTCTGCTTTCCTTGCTCCTTCCCAGAGATGCTTCAGCTACCTCCAAACCGTAAGCAACATTTCCAGAAAAGTCTATTGCCCTCCTCTTCCCATTGTGTTATCAGCTTCTTGATGTCTGTCTTTTTATTTATTTCCTGATTCCTTCTGAAATTATCTGTTGTTGAAAAAGCTCAGAAGTGTTGATAAATTGTTAGTGCACAGGTGGTAAAAGGCGTACTCCAGTTCTAGAAAACTCAGAGATATAGGGTAGTAACATTTGTGAAACATTTACCAAATAAGATTATAGAATTCTACAACATTCATCAAATAAGAATGTAGAATTCCTACCAAAAAAAGATAAATTCTTTTTTGACTGGTGCAAAAGGCTGCAGTGTCTTGGCCATTGTCAAGTGACTCAGTCTGTATCTTCCCCAAGCAGGTATTCCCACGATGGATGCATGACTTACAGACAAGCCAGGGTTTGTGTGTCATTTCACTCAATCCTTCAGCAAAACTTTACGGGCTGGCATTAGATTTGAGAATATACAGATTAACAAAATGTGGCCCCTGCCCTTAGTACCTCATAGTATAAAAAAGAGAGAGAGAGAGAGATGGTGCACAGCGAATGAAATAAAATGCAAAAACAGAACCAGGCATTGTAGGATTCTGTGAGAATACTCAGAGATAACCTAACTCTTCATGGGAACTGATACAAGGGAAGAGGCATCACCAAAGTCCACATAAGAAAGTTGCTTTTGAGATGAGTCTTATGAAGCCAATAGAAGTTTTCCAGCTACACCAGGACACTTCAGAAAGAGAGTCATGGGCCAGCAGAACATCACAAAGTGCAGCACATTTAGGTGATTGTAAACGATGGGCAAACCGCAACAGGAGAATATTTTCTTCTGCATGTATATGGTAATATGTCTGATGATTAGCCTAGTTTTTCTTCCATCTCTAGAGAGTGGAAGAAAGAAAAGAGCTAAGGTTGCTTCTGAAACAGTACTGAAAAACGATTCAGCTCCTCTCCACGTATTATCGTTATCTCTCAATGTTTCCTGGAACAAAGAGGTTTGTGATATCATCCATTGAAACCCAAGACCACATGTGGATAGGTTTTCTTACTGGTTTCAATGATCATTAACTGATTAATAATATTGTTTGTTACTAAAAAAAATTTAAAGTTTTTTTGGGGTTTATTTACATATAACTGAGAATTAAACTTGTAAGAGATTTAAAGTGTACACACATATATATTGTGAAAGGATTCTCCCCATTGAGTTTAATTAATCTATCACATAGATTAATCTAACGAATAACACATCTATCTCTCAAATATTTATTTGGGGGGGTGAGAACACTTAAGTTCTGTTCTCATAGCAAATTTCAATTATATAATTTCAATTATACAGTGTTATCAACTATAGTCACCATGTTATATAGTACATCCTCAGACAGAACTTATTCAACTTATAAATGAAAGTTTGTGTCCTTTTACTAACCTATCCCTATTTTCCTCCATCTCCCATTCCCTGGTAACCATTTTTCTACTCTATGTCTCTGAGTTTGACTTTTTTTTAAAGACTCTGCATGCTGTAAGAGATACCATCAGTATTTGTCTTTCTCTATCTGGTTCATTTCACTTAGCATAATGCCCTCAAGGCCCATTCATGTTGTCATGAACAGCAGGGTTTCTGAATAATATTTGTGTGTGTGCATGTGTGTGTGCGCATGCGTGTGTATGATCACATTTACTTGATTCATTGAAAATTTCTAAATTTGAAAATTATTTCTATACAAAATATATAACAACTCATGGAGTGCTTATCCATAACTTATGAATAGGTTTACTAGTATCGAGAGTGAATAT
The DNA here is from genome assembly GCF_964374135.1 of Grampus griseus. NCBI lineage: Eukaryota > Metazoa > Chordata > Mammalia > Artiodactyla > Delphinidae > Grampus > Grampus griseus. The sequence goes on along the minus strand of NC_139005.1, from coordinate 7,502,080 downwards.
TTCCACAGTATAGGAGAAGCATACTGATGTTTAACTTGGCAGGGGCTTTCTGAGTTTCTAAGGCCTTCTGGATTGGTCTTTGAAGAATATACTCCTCTCCACTCCTGTTGAAATCTGGCTCTGCTGTCTGATTGGTGACGATAGCAAAGATCATCTAGAAAACAACCACAGTAATGATGTCTTTTTAACTCTTCCATGGTTGACCCAGACCCCTCTTCTCCGCAGGCAGTACCTGGTCCTGGTCCCATCACAGCTGTATGCTGGGGTTACCGAGAAGGCCTGTGTCGTGCTTAATCACCTGAATGAGACAGTGGAACTGACAGTAACTCTGGAGTATGAGATGCAGAGCAGGAATCTCCTCACGGACCTGGGGGCGAAGCACTCCTTCTACTGCAGCTCCTTCATGGTCAGTATCCCTCCTTGGGAAAAGGGAGAGCATTAAAGAGAGAGCATGTTAGTTGATGCCTTGCATTCTGACCCCCAACAATAAAAAAGCAAAAGGAAGAAAAAAATGAGGAGTATAGAGCAAATTTCAAATTAGAGTCTAAAAATAAAAGTTCTACTGAATAAACTTACATAATATTTACAAACAGAACTGGTGCAACATACAAAAGATAATAATGGTTATAGGAAGGACTTCTATAACCATTATTATCTTTGCTCTTAAAGTAAACTTCTAAGGAAAATAATGTTCATGCCATTACAGATATAAACACATAGATTCATAAAGTTAAGTGACTTCTCTATGATCTCGCAGATGGTTGATGGTTAATGTATTGTCCTTGTAACCTTTAATTAACTTAAAGTATTAAATAGTTAATCATACCAGCTTACTGCCAACAATAATATGTAATGCTATTTTGACCGTTGAAAAATAAAATTTAATAATTATTTTAATACTACCATATTGCTGTGAAAATGTGAGCTTGTTATTGCCTTCATTGTCATAACTGGTTGAAGAATTAGTTCATTTTATTGCAATGACATTTTTCCTTTAGTCAAATCAACAATTCGTTGCTGTCACGTTACACGATCATAATAATCTATAAAAAGAGGGGACATCACCTTTGACCCTATCCCTTACTAATTTTCACGGGACTAACCAGAGAAATGAGAAAATCACAAAGGCTGAGACATTCAGAAGTGGATCTGGGCAGATTCTTCAGCTCATTTCGTTTTTACAGATTCCGGAGTCATCATCTTCCTCAGCGTTCATCACTGTGCAGGTGAAAGGGCCGACCCAGCACTTCATAAAGAGGAAGTGGATTCACATAACAAAAGCAGAAAGCCTTGTCTTTGTTCAGACAGACAAACCCATCTACAAACCAGGACAAACAGGTATAAAGAACCAAATGAGCAAAAGCAATTTGAAGGGTTGGAAGTGTGGTTCTCTATTAACTTATGGAAATCCTTGCACGTTGTTATCTGTCTTACCACCCTGAGTTCCCACTGGAGGGTTTCATGAGAAAAATCTCTGTGTTTCAGTGAGATTCCGCATTGTCTCTGTGGATGTCAATTTTCACCCTTTGAATGAAATGGTGAGTGTCACAACAGTGGGTAAGATTGGCAGAAACAGGCAAAATTGTAAAACCTATTCTTTCGGAGAACCGAGACCAATATGAGATTCTTAAATCTATCACAGAAAGATCTCAAAAGTGTATCGCTGCTGGAGAATAAGGGAGATCAGTTCATCAACTACATTTTTTAAACAAATTAAATATTCAGTTAAAATTATGCCCTTAAAGACTCAATTATTTTCATTGAACTGAAGAAAATAAGTGCATTTCATTTCTCTCCTAGAGAAATGGAGAATTTCTCAGAGATAAACATCGTCTGCAAAATAAACTATTATTAGGACCTTTTTACCTAAATGTAGGTTTCTCAATTGTACATTATTTCATTAAAGGGAAGTCATGACTTCTTAAGAGGCGTATGTCCCAAACTAAACATATAAAGTATTGTGAATGAAATGGAGCCACATCTCCTCATTTGGACAAGAAATGAACAGGCTTACTTCCTCTGGTCCCGATACTGTATTAATGCTAATGTCATGGTGTTCTCTTTCTAAACTCTATCTCACACTCATACTCTTTCTTTCTTTTCAGTTCCCAGTGGTTTATATTGAGGTAGGTAATGTATTGTGTATCTCAGTTGGGATGAGGACTCACTGCCAGTTGTGTTAACTTGCCTCGCTCCACCTCCACCTTCCCCACCGGCAGTTCACCAAAACTAAATAAAACACTTGTTTTCCCTCTCTCTTAAATCCTGGGGAGAGTAGATAAGATGTAAATGAAGGAACAAAATTCCCTGAGATGATGCAAGTTAGTGGCTCTTCCAATATTTCTAAACAAGATGGGGATGCATAATCTCAAAAAGAGGTGCTATCAGCTGTCATATCTCATAGCTGGGAAAGATGTCCTTTGCTCAGTCTAGAATTCCTAGAAACCTTTGCTAATACCTCTGGTGCCAATTTACCAATCAGCTAACTGTCCACCTCCCAATGTCACTCTCCCTGAAAAGCTGTTCCTCTACTCAAAATTATATATTTCAGTTGCTTCTATGAACTTGTGATGTTTTTACCTATAGAATCCCAAGAAGAACCGGATTTTCCAATGGCATAGTGTCAATTTGCACTGGGGACTCAAGCAGCTCTCTTTCCCACTCTCTGTGGAGCCCACGCTGGGTCCCTACAAGGTCATACTGCAGAAGGAGTCAGGGAAAAAAATAGAGCACTCTTTCGAGGTGAATGAATATGGTAAGAATTCTGCATGTGTCCAAGATATTTATGACATTAGAGAATGAAAGGTTGGATCATTTTTACATGTAGGTGACAAGCAAAAATCTAGCATATAATAGTTGAAAATCAGCAAGGCTTTTTATTTATTTAACTATTTGCTAAGCATGTTTCATGCACTATCTCATTTAATCCTTAAAGTAGCCCTCTGAAGCAGATCCTATACCTTCTCCAGTTTACAAACGAACATATTAATACTAGAAAAGTTACTAATTTACCAAAATCACAGAGCCAACAAGAAGCAAGAGAAATTTTAATAGTTCCATCTGACCCTATTCAAACATCAATTGTTAACCAATACATTATGTTATCTACATGCATCTCGTGATCTATATCTTATAACAGGAGGTATTTCCTGGGATTACAACCTGGCTTTGTGTGACCTACATGTAATCTACTCTAATAATAGTAATCAGACATTGAAACCATCTTATTAGTTATCAGTTATGCGGATTTTCTAACTTAAGTTAAATATATCATGCCATGGATAAGGAGACCTATCACAAAAACAGGATTCCCAAAACTCACCAGAACTGCCATGAGAATTATAGAACAGGGATTCATTATAGAAATAACAAGCCTTATACACAACTGTGAGAGAGGCTGGAAAAGTCAGAGTCCAACAGGAGGAGATAGTAGATCAGAGGAAATTACTAACCAGTCCTCCTGAAGCATTGGTGGGGATGGACAGATCAGAACTCACAAGGGCACCTTCAGATGCCAGAGTGGAACACGAAGGGAAACTGACAGGAGAATCAATGGAAGACTGTTACCTCTCCCTACCTACCACTCCAGTATTTCTATAACCAGGTGCTGATGGTGGGCCTAGGGTCTCTGTGAGTCAGCAGGGTTTAGAAGTTGGGAGGAAGAGAGCTGGACACAGAGAGGGAAAAAATAAGGACAAACTGGAAACTGCTGGCCCCTCTGTCCCTGTAACCACGTCTAACCATAGGGATCTTCAGAGATTAATGATGCTACTTTCCTCCCACCTTTGAAATCTTGGACAAATTCAGAGAAGGAGATTCTAGGAACCATAATACCAGCTTAACCAAGTTAACATGGTACCAGCTGCCCATGGTTATGACGGCATCTCCTTTGCCAATAGTGGCCCTGCTGCCCCTTATTGTAATTGAAATCACTTTATGTGACCCTTTGTTACAAGGTTCTGTAGTAGAATCATTACTAATGCTTACAGGACCTCCTGCCCACTCTCACCATTTTTTTTCTCTTTTGTTGATAACAGTTTTGCCCAAATTTGAAGTCCAAGTGAAAATGCCTAAGACTATTGGTTTTCTAGATGATGAATTTGTGGTATCCGTCTGCAGTCTGTGAGTTACATTTTTTTCACCTCATTTCTTTTTCCCTACTTTATTTGTATTGCCCATAATGATCACTGGACTTTGAAGTATTTTAATTAGCGAAGGAATGACTCTCTCCCCAACTTGTCTGAACTCAGACTAGGGAGTAGGGGTGGTGGCATACAACACTTCTACTGCTAATAATAAAAATTATTAACTGAGCACTTAAAATGTGCCAGGCAATGTTTTAAGTGCCTTGCACTTACTTACATTTTTTTCTTACACTAACCCTATGAGAAGGGGATAATTATCCTCATTTTACAAATGAGGAAACTGCAACACTTAAAGGATAAAATAACTTGTTCAAGTTCCTACAGACAGTAAATTCCAGAAGACTGGAATTTAAATCCAACAGTCCACTCCAGACCCTGAACTCTTCACCACTATTCTATATTGCCTCTGAAAGTAAAAAAAAAAAAATTCTAGCTTCATGAAGCATTTCTATATTTCTATATCCCAGACACTGGTTTAAATTGAACCTGGGTCATCCAACTCTGGAGCCCATGCTCATAGATTCCATGTTATTCCATGTCCTATTATCTCCATTCTTTTATAGTTCCCAATTTCTTAAACTATGGAAAGCTAGAAAGAAGCTCAGTAGACCCTCTATCTTAAAGGCTGGATATATAAGGTAGAATTAAAACTACATGTCATTTATTTCTTCCCTGATTACCTTTTAGTGCAGTAGAGTACCCCCTACATGCACCAAGGAGGTTGATTGTACTTCTTGCTTCTAAAAACAGCATGTAAAACATGTTTTCATTCTTCTCACCAGCTCTGATGCTATAAATTTTTCCATCAAAGGGAAAGGCTTTTGATTCAGATTTAAAGATAAGATTCAACAAAGTGATTAAATTTAGTAAATAATTTATTACTTTATCAGCACTTTTTTTTTGGAGGGGGAAACTATAAAAAGAGGAAGCTTGGGGCTTCACAGTTTGGGCAATGAGTCTCTAATCTAAGTCTGCATCAGAATCTATGGACGTTCTTAGTTAAAATGTAGATTCCTCAGCTCCACCTCTAGAGAGTCCAGTCATAAATCTGAGGAAGGATTTGGGACTCTGACTATCACTGCATATCTCAGGGAATTTCAATGTGGGTGATCCATGAAGCATACTTTAAGAAACAATAGACTAAGTTCAGCTTCACATCATGTCTTAGTCTGTTCAGGCTGCCATAACAAAATACCACAGACTGGGGAGCTTATTAACAACAGAAATTTATTGTTCACAGTTCTAGAGGCAGGTAAATCCAAGATCAAGATGCCAACATGGTCAAGTTCTGGTGAAGGTCCTCTTTCTGGTTCATAACTGGTGTCTTCTCCTTGTGTCCTTACATAGAGGAAGGGACAAGAGATCTCTCTGGAGCCTCTTTTATAAAGGCACTAACACATGCATGAGAACTTCACCCTCCTCCCAAAGCCCTCACCTCCTAATACTATCAATCTTTGGGGGTTTAGAATTTCAACAAGTGAATTTTGGGGGGACATAAATATTCAGACCATACCACATCACATCCCTCCATCATATTTGGCAGAATCCGACTGTCATCATGATACTGTTCACTTATAATGTTTTTGTTCTATAGCTAGTGCTTTCCCATTTAATTCCTCATTTATCCTCTTAAAATATACATGAGTTAGGGAGGACTTAGAAATACACTGTGTATGCTTCCCTAATTTTTTTCCTAAAACAACTTAGGAGGTATTGGCAAAGGTAGAAGCATAACCTAGATAATCTGACAGCAGAGAAAGAAGGAAATAAGGCAGTTTTTTCTCAGATCTTCCTTCCCTCTCAGCTGAAGTAAAACTTCAGCTGAGAGGGAAGGAAGATCTGAGAAAAAACTGCATTGTTACTTTTCCATTTGGAGGAGTTTCAAAAAGTATTTCAGTATTCAGTAAGTATTTTCTCTTAGAGTTGTAGATAATTAAGACACAGTTTCAGAATAAGTGCTTCTAAAGTACAAATGCTTTGGAAGGAAATACAATTGCTGTCAATGAGTAAGATGGGTATATGAATGGATCAAATCCTGTGAAGAACATCTGAGTTATTTATGTTACGTATTTTTTGTATGACTCTTTACTGTTATAGATACACATATGGAAAGCCTGTCCGTGGTCTGGTGACAATTAACGTGTGCAGAAGATATTCACGATACAGTTCTACCTGCCATGGAAAACATTCACAAAGTATCTGTGAAGAATTTAGTCAACAGGTATATGGAAATCACTCTCCCCAGGACAGTAACACCAGATCTTGTTTTCTTGTGGCTGATAATAGAATAGAGAATACACTACAATACAATACAATATGAGAGTAGTGTTTGAAATAGTCACCTGGGAGAAGTGTGGAGTAAGGGACACATTTTAAGATTGCCTGGCAATGATCGGAACCAACTTGAGGGTGGGGCTCATGGATTTATACTGGTATTTATTTGGCCAGTTTTGTAATTTCCTTCTGACCGCAATTGACATGCCAGGTATATGGGCATAAAAGGATGTGGAAGTCTCCAAAGTTGGCTTTTATCAAATATAATAGAAGAAGAATGTGACAGATACTAAGAATTGGGCTAGTGGGAGAATCAAATGACACCCTATGGAATCTACCCTGCGTAGCGGAGACTGAAACCAGCCTCAGGTTGAGGAGAGGGGGACTGAGAGGCATGATGAACTGGAGGCCTCGAGTACATCAGAGAAAAAGTGGAGCAAGAATAACTAAGGGAAACAGCAGTAGGACACGTATTAACAAATGAAGTGTATGAATACTGATTTCAGGGGAAGAGTATATAAAAGTCCAGGGTGTGGCAACGTGAGCGGACACTATAAGGGTTTGGAAAAGCAAGTTATCAAAGTTGTAGAGACCAAATAAATGAAAGGCTAGGGTGGTGAATATGATGATGAAGTTCAAGATAAACATCGAGAGCTTCCCTGGTGGCACAGTGGTTGAGAGTCCGCCTGCCGATGCAGGGGACACGGGTTCGTGCCCCGGTCCGGGAGGATCCCACATGCCGCTGAGCGGCTGGGCCCGTGAGCCATGGCCGCTGAGCCTGCGCGTCCAGAGCCTGTGCTCCGCAACGGGAGAGGCCACAACAGGGAGAGGCCCGCGTACCGCCAAAAAAAAAAAAAAAAAAAAAAAAAAGATAAACATCGATAAGCAAGATAAACATGAGAGAAATCTAGCTGCCAAAATCCTTATTATTATCAGGGAGACTAGGATTAATTTCTATTTTCAAATGAGTCATGATATCTGCATATAAGTACATTAAATAAGATTAAATTTAATTATGCAATAAATATTTTCATGTAAATAAGTACAAAAATGAAAACAAATCTTTATTATAATAGGAAACCCGACGTTTAGTTTAGAGATCTAATTGCTATAATGATTCATCTAGTCAATGAATATATGTTTTTTTTTTAATGACCTAGATATCACAGTTAAGAAAATACAGTCCCTAGTTGATATTTAGGTGGAGGTCATTACAGAGGCTCCTTAGAACATGTTATGTCTGAGCTGAGTTTAGGAGAGCAGTAACTGTTGGCCAAGCTGGGAATGGAAGAAAGAATGTTATTTGAGGAACAACATACACACACACACAAAGAGATAGAATTACAAAATACCATGGCACATTGGGGAAACTCTAGGAAGTTTAATATGACAGAAATTGGATAGGCTTTTGGAAGAGAGGGGAGAAGGCAAAGGTTGGCAATGATTAACTCAATGATTAATGAAGAAATTTTGTATCATTTGGAGGCTTGGGAAAAGATAAGCACCCAAAAGATGGTCAGAACATTTGTAAAATTTCCTTCTGTGGCCAACACAAAATGTTCATAGGTTGGTAACTGACTTTTTAAATCACAAATCAGAGGACCCAGGAATTCTCTTCCTTTCTCTTCAGGCAGACGAGGAAGGCTGTTTCACACAACTAGTAAAAAGTAAAATATTTCATCTGAGACAAAAAGGATATGACATGAAATTACTAGTGGAAGCCAAGGTCAGAGAGGAGGGAACAGGTTTGTATTATTTTTAAATAGTTATTAATTTATTAAACATTTATCAAACTTCCATTCCACGTAAAATGCTTTATAGTTTCTGGGGACTATGACAATGACATGGTCTCTGCCTTCAAGGAATTAGGAATCTAAAGAGAAATTATATATATGTATGCATGTATTATATATAACCGTAATAAAATTTCCACAGGAAATGTAAACAATAAGGGCCAAATGAGCATGGAGAGAGTTAATTCTAATATAGAGCTGAAGAAGGCTTTGAAAAGTAACATTTGAGCAGATTTGAATAGAATGGATAGTATTTTGAAAGATAGTGATGGACCAGGAAAGCGTAATAGGCATAAAACAAATGCGTTCAGTCCCAGGGGAATCTTAAAAAAGTAGGCTGGTGCTAAGGTGTTTAGAAAAGTAAATCATGTACTAAAGAGATCAGACTTTATTATGAAAAACATTGGATATCTTCAGATATATTTAAGGAGAATGACCTAAATAAATTGATTTTTTAAAAAAAGTTAATTCCAGTAGGCATGAGAAGGACAGGCTAGATGAAAAATGTGTTACAATGTGATACATCAGAATACTATTCAAAGGTGACCCCAAAGACTACAACTTGGGGGCCATTGAGAAATGTCATTAACCAAGATAAGGAAAAGATGAGAAAGAGCTATGGTGATGAGAATGTGTCAAAGATAATTCATCACAGATTGGAATATCAAAATGGAAGTTGATTCATTCCATTCATGTCAAAATGAAATTCATTTTGACAATTTCAGAAGGAAGCCAGAACAAAATCAGAACGAGAAATGTAAATCTGAAACCGTTCTCATTGTGTCCAGATCCTCCTAAGAGTAAATGCAAGTGTTCTGAAAGTGAGCTCACTTGGCATTGCTAAATTGAGGCTAGAGGCAGAAAACGAGGGGCCCAAGACCAGAAACAACTGCAGTTAGGAAATAGTATCAGATAAGTCAGCAAAATAAAACTAGAAGTCACAAGGTTAGGGGAAATAAGGACAATTTCTTAGATGCCACTGGTAGGGTTTCAGTGATACTTATGTATGAAGTAATTCTGAGAGTTCATTTTAATGAGGTCTGAGATGAGAATACCATATTGGGGGAAAATAAAGGATCTTTTAGACTTGATAGAGCGGTGCTTTAGATGATGGGGTTAAAATACAGATCACACTTCACTGAATGGAAGAGCACCGGGTATTGGCTATACTTTTCACCACGTGGTAAAAAGAATGTTTTTGCTGGGGAAGTAGTTTGTGATAGAAATTTAAGAATATTTTTAGGCCAATGTGAAGAATCAAGATGTATGCAGAAAGTTGTTGGGGGAAGACGTGGATGTGAAATAGACACAAAGATACAGCAAGATCCCAGAGGAGATGAGGTGAACAACTTCTCAAGAACATGTGTGGAACAAGCAGAATATTTGTGAAAACAGAGAATTGAGGAAGTATGGATAACAATGATTTTCTAAGCATGAGAAATTCTGGAAAGACTAAGGAAAGAGTATATGGATGGTATTTTGTTATAATGGAGTGAAAATGGGATGGAAGTATGAGGTGAGCTGAATATATGGAACAGTTCAGCTTCACTGAATTATTTTTCAGGGTTGGAATTAACTGGACATGGATCATGTAAAATCACAAACACCTTAAGCAAACTGAAATTTACTAAAGTGGATTCACATTACAGACGTGGGCTCCCTTTCTTTGGGCAGGTAAAGTAATCTTTTCAATATAATCATAATTGGGGGGATGTGGCTTTTAAGAAAACAAATTTTTATATCACAAAATCAAAATTTATTATAAAAATGAATATTTATTTAGAGTAAGAAAAGAATATAACAAATTTGAAAGGCAAATATTGTCACAGAATCCCCCCGAAAAAGCGTATTCTTACTAATTAACTTCCTAACACACCTTTATAATACACTTTTCCTGTATAGTTTGGCTGCATACTCTTTGATTGCCTCTTTATAAACTGATTTTATAATATAATTTTCTATAGAAAGAATAAGATATTTTCATTTAGTGTTTTTATTATTGTTAGTTTTTTAATTTTTTTAGTTTCAAGGCTCAATATTCATAATAATATTGCTAAATTATAAGACTGATATCCAATTTAGTAAACTATCAAGGAAATGTAAGATTTCTAGGCATTTTACATTTTATTTTGTAGTAACTAATCTTTGAATTGACAGTTTACAGGCAATTTCCTCATTTTATTGATGTATACGAATTTGATATTGTCTTAAGGTATTGCAGTATTTTGTATCAAATTGGCAAGAAATTAATAATGGGGCAAGACCATTTCAGGTCAAGAGAAAAGCATGAGAAAACTGAAGACTTGGAGGATAAATATGACTTGGCCAGAAATTTAAGAAAGATGAGAGAACAGCCAAGGCTGTAGGTGTACAACAGCTTTTTCAGGATCAAAGAACCAAGTGTGTTTTAGGTTATGTTCAGAATTTTGGATTGAGAAGTTACTGAAAGTTTTAGGGAGAATGACATGAGCAGTGTAGTTTAAACTGTATAGAGAATGGTTTGAAGCAAGGACAGAGCAGCAGAGGGGGGACTGCATAAACTTAAATAGAAAGATATAGGAAACCGGATGGGAAAAAATATTGTGGTTTTAACTGGAATGGAAGCAGTAGATTTGGAGAGAAGTAAATAGGAATAAAAGATGTTTAGCAGGGGAAGGGTTAGCATTTGGCAAGGGGTTAGATATAGGCACTGTTATATATAGGCAGTGAAAGAGAGAACATGACCAAAAAAATAAGGCCCTACATATTCCTGCATAAATTACCAGATGGATAGAAGCCCTATATACTGAGATAGAGAACACCAGAGATGAAGAAAATTTGGGAAGGTAACATCATGAGTCCACTATTGGCTGTTCTCAGTTGAATGCTCATAAGTTATCTAAATATAAATGTCAAAAAGAAAAATATTTTAGAGCCCAGAAAACAAATCTTATTTTCATATTCTAAGATCTTCGTTAAGTGACAGTGGCCAAGGCGTCAAGAGGCGAATACGACAGAGTAGAAAATGTTATTGCTATATAACACCCGGAACCAGCTATCACTTTCCTATTTCTAGGTTCTTCTAGTTGATGAGAAGGATCAGCCAATCCCCAATAAAACTGTAGTTGTCGACGTGGATGTACTTGCATACCATGCCAGCTTTACTACGAATGAGCATGGTTTGGTGAACATTTCCATTGATACCAGTAATTTCACATCTTCTTTCATTTCAGTTTTGGTAAGTGGGAAGGGGCATCTGGGACTAAAAAGACACAGATCACTGGGGCCACAGAATTTAAGGGTACATGGGAAGCAGGTGAACTCCAGAGAGAAAAGAAAAGGTGATAAGACTAAAGCAGAAATTAAGCAATGTGGAGAACTAAACAATAAGAAATGAAAAATTCTCTGTCAGAAACTTTTACTTTAGATAGACTCTGTTTACAGCATGATCTAGTTTCAGGAGACATTTAAATATTAGAACATCTTGATAGTCTCTTGAAAATTCAACAGTTTTATTACAAATTAGATTTTGCCTTGTTTCCTTGTTATACCACTATTTTTGTTTTGTGTTAAGGGTATGAAGAAAAAGTAATTGATCTTGATTATGAGTGAATAATACCTACTAAATCAGTATGGTGTAAACTTAAATAAATTTAAGGGAAAGTTTTTAGAGATTATGCTTTATTTGGGAAGGCAGCCTATAATGAAACCAAGTAAGCATGATTCTTAATAAAATCTTCAGTAAATGACAGAGTGACCAATATATACATAATATATGTTAATAACAAATAACCTACTTAAGACCTTTATTCTATCCATTAGGTCACTTACAAGCAAAATAAACTCTGTTTTGATAACTGGTGGCTTGAAGAATTTCACACACCAGCACAGCACACTGTAAAGCATATTTTTTCCCCAAGCAAGAGTTATGTTCACCTTGAACCTGTGGCTGGTACCATTGCCTGTGGGCAAACCCAGGAGATTTGGGCACACTACATCCTGAATGGACAGATTCTGAATGATGAAAAAGAATTAACCTTCTATTATTTGGTAAGAATAAAGGCCAGTGTAGTGCTTCCTAATTATGTAGACCCTAAAAAGATAGAGTTCCTATCTAAGTAATGCTCTTTATATATAATGTTTTTATGAGTGAAGAGAAGTTGTTTCCTAACAAATTAATGCTTTAATTTTTCATTTATATTCTGGTCTCCACTGAAACTTTTAAAAACTTTTTTTTTTTCTGAGTTCCAATGGAAAATTATTGAATGGAAGAGGAAAGAGCTTAAGACAAATGCCTTGTTAGACAAAAAAGATTGTTTTTCCTAGAACCCAGTAGATAAATAAGCGAAGGATAAAAATCAAGAACTTAGCCAATAGGAAATAAAAATTATAAACAATCTTCTGGAAAAATGTCAATTTAACATTAATTGGAGAAGTGAAAATTAAAAGAATAAAGCAGTAGTATTTTATTCCTATAAAGGTTCTAAATAATTTACAAAGTTCAAGAACTGGTGTAACTGCAGGGAAAAGTACATTGACAGGCATATTATAAATTGATATGATCCTTTTCAGGTCAGTATACCTACTGATCTACAAAAATTTAAAATATTCAAAGCTGGTAGTTATCCAAGTAAGTCTTTTTAAGAAGAAAAACTTATGTGTAGGAAATTCTGTGTAGGAACATTAACTATAAATAGTATTTTTTTAATTCTATAAAAAAGTGAAAAAATTGACAGTAAGTTAGAATCTTAGCTTTATTGCTTCCTAGTTATGGGACCTCAGGTAATTTACTTAATCTCATTTGTAAAGAGAAATGTCAATCATCTCATCTGAATACTGAAGATAGTATTTATACTTACTTCATAGAGTTATAGTCAAAACTAAATAAAAATCTTAAAACTAAATTATTTAGTTCAGTACCTGGCACATAGTTTTTTTTTTTTTAAATAGAGGCAACAATAGAGAATACTTACATATATTTTATACCTGCCTTCACTATATATTGCTTTGCACATAATAGATGCTTAAAATATTTGTTGAAAGAATATATAAATTTAAAATATTAATATTCAAGATAAGTAGTAACATTAAGTAAAATTCTAAAGCATTGTAAAATTTTATGTTTCTTATTTAAAGTATGTTGTTTGAAGTAAAATTTATTATTTAAACTCTATGTATAGGAAAATATTGAAAGAGAAATTTAGTGAACAAAAACAACTTCTGGGTTGAAGTAGCGAGTTATTATTTATTTGTGTATTATACATATGTTTAAGTAAGTTTAATAAGTACCCTTTAAAATGATAATACATGTATTTCCTTCTGCCTTCAGATCAAAGCAAGAGGAAGCATCGCTCAGTCAGGAGCCCATGTGTTGTCCATTAAACAAGGAGAGAGTAAGTACTTCCAGGATTTCCTATTTTTTTTTTCCTATTTTCCTATTTTTTCTCTCAAATTGTCAAATCCTAAACGTTTTAGCAAGATGAAGCTATTTCTTACATTGGAGGAAATGGTCACCAGCTTTCTTCCATCAACCAAAGTTGAGGAAGCTGATAAAAGAAGGATACTAGGTTCATTTTAGTCCATTTAGAACTTTTTTATAGCATTTCTATATTGTAAATTTTATTTCTAAAGTAAAATATATTCATTTTATTAAATTTTTTAAATGCAGAAAATAATAGAAAAATGCAGAAAATCTCCAAAGAAAAATTTTACTCTGTATGTTTTTGTATTAGTTTCCTATTGCTTCTGTAGGAAGCTCTCTGGCTAAAAACCACACAAATTTATCATCTTATAATTCTGTAGATCAGAAGTCTTACAGGCTAACATCAAGTTGTGAGCAGAACTACATTCCTTCCGGAACTCTAGGAGGTTACTTGTTTCCTCACCTTTTCCATCTTCCAAAGACCTCCTGCATTCCTTGGTTTATGGCCTCTTCTTCCATCTTCAATGCCAACAACACACCATCTTCAAATCTCTCTTATACTCCTGCCTCTCTCTTTTAGATCATACTCTCCTTCTAGATTTTCTTGAATCATAAATATCCATTGATATCTGTTATCCCAGGAAGAATAACTAACTTTTCAAGAAATAATCTATTATGAAAAGATAAGTACATTTAGTCTCTTTATTTGTTACATGTCCCCAGGCTATATCTCATAAGTAGCTTCCTTTTTTCTGTTCATTTGAATAGTTATAGGCTATCATTTTACTAAAGCAATATTTATTAACAAAGCATATTTAGAAAGATCAAAAAGCCCATTCACCCAAGGTGAGTCAATACTTCCAAGAAAAAATAAAGAATATGTATTGTAAAATCTCTCTTGCTAAAAGTTTTTTTTATTGCTTAAAAAAATTGAATTCAGGCACTCAAATATGGACAGTCCCTCTAATTCTCCATTTAATCATTGATTTTTATGGGATTGATCATTATATTGGTTTTTCTAGAGCAGGTAAGATTGTTCCTAATAGCATATCAAAAATCAAACTGCCTCCTAAGGCAATTTCTTCAAAATCAGTTCCTGTAATAGAGTTTAAATTCTATATAGTATACTGAGTATCTTGAGAGGTGAAATGGGGAGAAGGAAGTGTCTCTCTAAGAAAAAATACACTTCATTTTATTTGATGATGACTATGTAAATGGTTGCTTTTCCATTTGTCTTTGATTTCTGGGAAACTCAGTGTTAAATTTAAGCACTCTAGTGTTTAACCATCTGTTATAGCTTTTTTTTTTTTAGAGGGAACTTTATTTTTATTTATTTATTTATTTTTGGCTGCATTGGTTCTTCATTGCTGCGCATGGTCTTTCTCTAGTTGCGGTGAGCGGGGGCTACTCTTCATTGCGGTGTGCGGGCTTCTCATTGCGGTGGCTTCTCTTACTGTGGAGCACGGGCTCTAGGCGCGCGGGCTTCAGTAGTTGTGCCTCATGGGCTCTAGAGCGCAGGCTCAGTAGTGGTGGCGCACAGGCTTAGTTGCTCTGCGGCATGTGGGATCTTCCGGGATCAGGGCTCGAACCCATGTTCCCTGAATTGGCAGGTGGATTCTTAACCACTGAGCCACCAGGGAAGCCCTGTTATAGCTTCTTAATAAAATTTATTCCTGCCTCTGTTTAACCCTGCTTGAGAAGTCCAATTTCATATGGTTTCAGTATCATTGTTTCAAATTTATTTTGACCCTGCTGTTTTTGTGTATTTTCACCACAAGCTGCCCTCAGATCTTCTATAGATACAGGAAGGCTATAGTTTTTAAAGAAATTTATGCTACAAAGATAAAACAGAACATTTTTGAGAAGATTAAGCAGATGCATGAATTAAACACTATGTAATTCACACAGAAAGTAACCACTAAGATAAATGCATTGAATTCTTTTATAAAAATCGGAGGCATACTGTTTTGTATGTGATTATTTGTACCTGTATCTCGGCTGTGTTTTAAATGGCCTGAAGGTAGAGACTATGCTGCATTCTTTGACTTGGCCTCATGCATATGACAAGAACTGTGCTGACTGGATCATAGATAGAGATCATTAAAGGTGTCTAAAAGTTCTTCTCTCTTGAATTCTTAACGTCTTTTTTTTAATTTAAAAATAGAGACATTCACTAAATGTTCTTTTCTACTTCCGCAGAGGAAATGAACAATTTAACCTACATCTTTAAGGGAAAATGTCATTAGTTCAGCATATATTTATTGAATACTAATGCACACAAAATGGTATAAATGCAAGTCTTACTTCAATATGCTCCAAATGTAAATAAGTTAAATAATTTGAGAACCTCTTCTTTATAAAATTGAAACTCTTCCCTCTTCCTAATCTATGATCTTGAACTTTCTTTACTCTCCAGTGAAAGGGGTATTTTCCTTCTCCTTTCAAGTGGAATCAGACATTGCTCCTACAGCCCAGTTGCTTATTTATACTATTTTACCTAATGGAGAAGTTATTGCAGATACTGAGAAACTCGAGATTGAAAACTGTTTTCCCAATAAGGTGGGTGTTTTGTTTAAGTCCAGTTCTTTTCTTCATCTCCCCTTTTGAAGTATGGAAAATAAGGACCTTATGTACATTTAAAAACTGCCATGTAGTGCTCCTAAAACTTTCTGCCAAAGGACCTCTAAAGGAAAGATTGATGCTAAGCCCCGGGAGGTCTAGAGGAGTAGTTCAAAGCAGGTGGCCATTAGCACAATTTTTTCTCTTGCTTTATCTGAAAATTCATGTGGAATTCAAAATATATTCTACAATTAACCTTTAATAGTTTTAATTTTGAAATGTTTGTTCCCCAAATTTTCAATTAAAAATGATGCTTCACAGTGATGTCAGTTTTATTCTCTCATATCCCCCTGACACGCCTCCATGTACTACTGCAGAAATCAGTAATTTATTGTGAGTTAAATTCACTTTGAATTTGAAACAGAACAGGGGTATATGTGTGTATCCCATTTTGAGAAACATAGCCTGGGCACTCTAATAATGACTATAGCATAAAAATCTAAGTTGCATATGGGATCTTCTTATATTTCCAAAGAATGCATAGCTGTAATGAGAAGCCTACTGAGATATTAATAAGCTTTATCCCAACAGAATTTTCTGGGTATTCTTAACATTAACAATCAACTAGGATCCACAGACTTCAGATATATTTTTTAAAATATACCTACAAGGACTCTGACATGAGTTTTATGAAGATTAAAACAATATGCATTTACAGGAAGTGAACATTTCTGCAATGAGAATTACATTTAGATTGTCCTTTGTAACATACAATGATCTAAGAAAATACACAGTGGATTCTGAATAAATTTTCAACTCCATCTTACTAAAGAATGCTATTAAACCTGGACAGATGTCCAATAGCATCATTTGTGTTCTGTTTCGATGTTCTGTGTGTTTCATATAAACCTAGAAGAGACTTTTGCTTCAAGCTTCAATGTCTTTATTGCTAATCATGGGTAGTTAGTTTTTTGTTAAACCTTGGAATGCCCATCTTATGCCACAGCTTTCAGCACACTCATCCCAGCAGTGGCTTCACTCTGGTGCAAAAACATATGACAGCTTCTGTGTCATATCATAAAACTTCCACATAGAATCAAAAGTCCATGGACATTATATTCAATCACTTCACATCAAATATCTTTTCACTTATCATTGATCAGAGATGGAGATAAGCTATGATAAATATAGATGAAGATTTTCGCAGTATTCAGAAGAAAGTTGACTGTGTGTTTAAAAGTTAGAGAGTTACTAAAGTTAACAATTAAGGACCCTAGAAGTGAGACATCCTGACAGGATGATGAGCAGAGTAAGAAGTGGGTTGAGAATGTGAGGAAAGATCCAGGTCTGTCTGAGACCTGTGTTTCTTTAAACCAATATACTTTAAATAATTTTTTGATCTTTGTTGGAAAGAAGAAACCTGTTTTCTATTCACCATCCATATACCACTTTCTTATTTTAATAATGACAGGTTTATTATACAGATTAAATACTATGTAACAGTTTAAATTGTTGTTCCTAACTGGAAATAATTATTCATTAAGGATAACATTGATTAATATGGATAGGTACAGGCTCTCAAAATATGCCTTAAAGTTCTTTTCTGGTTCTCATATCAGTAGAACATGTTACATTTTCAAGCATATCCATTTCTTGGTTAGGAGTATTTTCAGTGATTATAATCTCAAATAACTCACTTGTTCATTTGGTATGGACATTCACAAACATATTTTAATGAACTTAAATTTTCTAAAAATAAAAACAAACATATTTAAAATAGAATTCTCCAAAAGCGGTGTTTTCATAATATATTGAACTATAGAGATGAATACTACTGCACCTTGAGGATAAATCAATTAATTTTTTTCATATATGTCTTATGATATACATGAATCCAAAGTGTTACATTAATTCAATAGACCACATAGCAGATTATCATAGTTAAATCCAGCAATCCAAGTCAAATATTATTTAACGGAATGTACTATTTCATTGCAGTCCAAATCAGCTTTCAGTTCAAGAACCTGGAAGCTTAATGGATGCTACTGCAGTAACTAAATTCCAAATTATTTTATAATTTACTCAAGATTCTACTCAAAAAATTCTAACATAAACATAAGGAACCAATAGATTCACTTACCGATGAATTTCTACTGGCCAAACCAGTCAAAACTCTGAAAAAAATTACGCACATTTTTCATTATTTTGTAGTTCTCATTCTTTATTCACAGTCCTTTGAATATTGTCAATGAATTAACTCTTAGGATGCATATTAGATGTTTAGTTTTTTAAATTAATGAGTAAATTTCTGATCCTGATAAACAGTACTACACCGCTATAGAATGCCAGGTGATTAAGAGGGCCAACTGAAGGAGACTTCGTTGGCTGGTCTTAGAGGTGGAATAGGATTTTTCACAGCCCCGTGCAAACTGCACACATTCATCACAAAAACACTGCATGGAGATAGGTATGTATCTTTGTTAGCGTGTGCATTCCAATTCCCACTCAAGATTCTCTTTTACTGTGATCAACATCAATTTATATTTCACTGGTTATAAAGAGAGTGGGAAACCTGAGTTAATCGAACCACATTTCCAGTTTATTCCAGAGATGGTTAACTGGTAGTCGTCAGGCAGCTTCACCTCTTAACCCTTCTCTAACATGGATGAAGAGAAAGGAAGTGTGGAAAGGACTAGTCCTACCCTGGGGTAGGAGAGAGTTTTAAGATTGTAACAATTAGAAAATGTGTGGCTATAATCATATCCTCTTTACAGGTAAATTTGAACTTCTCTTCAGCCCGGGGACTGCCAGCCTCAGATATCAACCTGAAGGTCACAGCTGCTGCTTACTCCCTCTGTGCCCTCCGTGCGGTGGACCAGAGTGTCCTGCTAATGAAGCCTGAAGCTGAGGTCTCACCTCAGTCAGTGAGTCCCATTTCAGTCTTGCATATCAGAAAATGCACACATGATATGACCATTTTTGGAAGCTGGAAGTTATAACTGCAAAGGACAAGTTCTTCACAGTGTCAGGCATAGTGTAGTAAGTCACATATGAGTTTGGATTCAATTCAGTTCCAAAAAAGACATTGCACAGGGTGCTTCACACAGATCATCTTACTTCATTCTCTGCTATAACATATCAAAGAGTGAGCAGTCTCGTTCACTACTACATTCCCTGTGCCTAGCACAGTCCTTACATGTAAAAGACATTTCTTTTTTTTGTTTTTTGGCGGTGGGGGAGGGCCACACTGCATGGCTTGCGGGATCCTAGTTCCCTGACCAGGGATTGAACCCACGCACTCGGTAGTGAGAGTGTGGAGTCCTAACCACTGGACCACCAGGGAAGTCCCTCAACACATTTTTAATGAACGAATAAATGAATAATAATTCCTTAACGTGGATATTATTACCTTAATTTTATGAATGAAGAAAACACAGCCAGCATAAATTAAGCAACTATAGAAAGAACATGCCAAAACTATATATATATATATATATATATATATATATATATATATATATATATATATTTTTTTTTTTTTTTTTTTTTTTTACGGTACACGGGCCTCTCACTGCTGGGGCCTCTCCCGCCGCGGAGCACAGGCTCCGGACGCGCATGCTCAGCGGCCATGACTCACGGGCCCAGCCGCTCCGCGGCATGTGGGATCTTCCCGGACCGGGGCACAAACCCGTGTCCCCTGCATCGGCAGGCGCACTCTCAACCACTGCGCCACCAGGGAAGCCCCAAAATTATATTTGAAAGGTGGGATTTGAACCAAATTTTATTCAATGCCATGTCTAACACACCACAATTCAAGATAGTATGTGAAATGCCAGGTTTTTAAGTCTTCTCTAAAAAAACAGGCACTTACTCATTGGTTTTAAGTATGGACAAAAGAGAGTTTCCAACCAAACTTGTCTTTTAAAGATGTTTCTTATAATGAAGAACTTCCAAAAAGGCCCAATAGTTTACAATCTTCATTGTCCATTTATTTATTTAACGAATATCCCCTGCGTCTGGATTACGGGATAGATACTGCTCCAGGAATAGGAGTTTTTATGGTGAACAATCAGATGTGGTCTTTGACCATTTTAGACGTATAGTCTTGTGAGTTATTAAACAAGCAAGCAACAAAAGCATATAAACATATAATAGTTCTAAATTTTGATAAGTATCATTTAAGGAATAAACAGGATGTTGAGCTAAAGAAAAGAGTTGAACAATTTTTGATATAGTCATTAGTGGTGTCTTCTTAGATTGTCAGATAATGGGGGGTAGGGGCAGGCATTACAAAGAATGAAAGCAGCGTGCCTGTAGGTCTTGCGGTCAGAATAAGTCTGCAGTGTTCAAAGAGGAAAAGGTAATGACCTTATACGTAATGGTGAGAGAAGAGGATGGTAGAGGTGGTAGGTGGGATGGAAAGTAAAGAAGATCATGACAAGTACTGTGAGCTTGCAGTGGAGTTAGGAGTTGACAGCAAATGTAGTGGTAAATCACTGAGGAGTTTTAAGCAGGAGAGTGATTTAGTGATTTAGATTTATTTGGTAAGAAGATCTTGTTTGCCACTCAGAGTATGGGAGCAAGAATGAAAACAGTTAGGAGGCTATTGTAGTAGCTTAGATAAGAGATGACAGCAGGTCCGCATGGAGTCACTGTGTGTTTAATGAACACTATATGACTGAGCAGGTAGCCTTATGCTAGGCTCTGGGTGAAAACTGAACTGGAATGGATTTATTTCTAGGTTACCCCTGTACCTAGTTTTTTTCCAAGTTAAAATTGGTCTTAAAATAGTAGACTTAAAAAAAAAAACTTGGTAAGAACTTAATCATATAAAATGGGAAAAGGGAATGAATTAAGTATTTACAGAGGTTGTTACTGGGTGATGGGTATGAATGACTTTTATTCTTTCATGATGTTTCTCTGTACTGTCCACATTTTTGCTTTCTTTTAAAAGTAGGCGTTTGGGCTGGGAGACAAAGAGACTTGAGTTTTATACTTACTCAGCCAAAATGCGCTGTGAGTCTTTGATCAATTAATTTGATATCTTATGTATTAATTTCTTTTGTACAAGAAGAGCATTAGGATCCATAACCCTTAATATCTCCCCATGATTTCTGTGTCACTTTTTATAATGTTGGTATGGGAGTGTTAAATAAGCACCGTGATCTCTTAAACTCCAGATTGAACATTATCACACTCAAAATAAAATAAAATAAAATAAATAAGAGTTTTTCCTTTGTTCTCTCTATTTTGCAGGTCTATGATTTGCTACCAGTAAAGAGCGTCCTTAGTGTTAGATATGGAGGTCCCATGAATGAAGATGGGGAAGAATGCATCAATGCAGAAGATATAACTCACAATGGAATCATTTACACACCAAAGCAGGTCCTGAGTGATGATGATGTTTACAGTATCTTTGAGGTAATTCTTCTTCCAAAAACATAACCAAATTTGATTTCTAAGTCTTTGTTAAGATGGAGAACAAATAGATTTCTAAGCTCTAAAATCTGATCTTCCTCTCATTCACCAAAAAGAAAACCTGTGATTAACAGAAAAATATTGAAATCTCAGAGGCATAGAGAACTTTGTATACACACAGAGAGTCAATCATGAATTTCTGTGGCATTTTAAACAGCAAGGGGTATACTTTTAGGGTCACAACTTTAACCAAGTTGATCCCAAAACTAGTTATCACTGTCATATTCCCCTCTCAGTGATTCTCAGAGATTCCAATATGTGAGAAAAACAAAATATTTCCCATAGCACCTCTGACAGCCTTGGAAAGGTGAGTACCCTATTGGCAGCCATTATAATAGTCATTTTCACAAAAATAAATGATTGAGTAAATGACTAAATTCACAAAGTACATTACTTCAGCCAACACCTTCAGTGCAGTAAAATTTCAGGAAAACTGAAAGTAGCTGTTCATAAAGAAAAGATTTATAAAACTTGGAGTAGAAACGTTAGCTTGCCTTAGGTACGTTAGCTCAAATGTGTATCTTTAATCAGGCAGAGTTATGAAAAGGAAGTTTATCCAGGTTGTGAGATTAAATCTTATCTCTACCAAAAATGACTGAAAACTCTCATTATACCTTGAGGAAAGCATACATCAGCTTAGCTGATGAGGTCTGCAGCTTAGCTGAGAACAATTTAAACCTCCCTCTTCTGGAGCCTCCAGAATCATAAATCAGACGGTGGTAGAGGGAGAAAAACAAGACTCGGTTTATTAGCTAACTGCAGCATCTTTAAACATTTCTTTCTGACTTCTTTCTCCCCATTCCATATCACTGCCACCACTGACAACTGTGCTTCAGTGTCCCACAGTTTCCCAAGTACTCTGAGATAGGACAGCAAGTAGTATTTGTGACTAATATCAAAGAAAGAGGAAGCTTGGAACAGGGGGGCTCTAGGAATCAGGCTACTGTGGACATCTGCGATTGTGTTTTGCATGCAGAGATTCAAGATACTTAAAAGACAGTGAGAAAGAAAAAAGGAAAGGATAAATCACAAAAGGGATGAGTTGAACATAGATACTCAGGCAAAGGAATATTTTCCAATAAAACATAAACAAAACAATATTTTCCAATAAACATAAACAAAACAAAGTGTACTGACTGTGAAGAAAAATCCCCAGGACTTCCCTGGTGGCATAGTGGCACAGCCTGTCAACACAGCAGACACGGGTTCGAGCCCTGGTAGGGGAAGATACCACATGCCACGGAGCAACTAAGCCCATGTGCCACAACTACTGAAGCCTGCATGCCTAGAGCCTGTGCTCCACAACAAGAGAAGCCACTGCAATGAGAAGCCCACGCACCGCAACAAAGAGTAGCCCTCGCTCTCTGCAACTAGAGAAAGTCTGCGCACAGCAACAAAGACCCATTGCAGCCAAAAATAAATAAATAAATAAATAAATCTATTTAGAAAGAAAAATCTCCAATATGCAGCCCTACAAGTTCAATGGAAAAGAAACAAAAAATTACTGTCTGCCACAAAGTTAATGTTTGGTTTGGGGGGGGGGGGGAAGGAAGGAAAGAAAAACATCCAAAATTAAAATACTCAAGTTTCTTGGAGGCAAAAGATAATTAAAGAGGCATCAGCACATAGGAGACAAAATTCAGAAATAGGAATCAGAAGTGGATCCTAATCCCAGCTCCCATTCACTAACTGGATGATCTGGACTTTCTTTGACCCCATTTTCATACTTATAAAATACCTCTCTTCTCCATTGTTTGGAATTTTCATGATCCTATGAGCTATATGTATAATAATAGTAAGAGTATAATACAAACGTAAGGAAATATTCTAGTCTCCAGACTGGATTGCCAGTATGCTTTAATAATTATTTTTCTTCCAGTCTGTAGGATTAAATATTTTTACCAACTCAAAAATCCACAAGCCACATTTTTGTCAGCTGCTTCAGCCATATCCAGGAGCATCTATGATCTATGCAGGAGGTAAGGGTGAGAATTATTTATCTGCTAAAATAATAGAAGAAAAGTGATGCTTTGCTGCGTTGGGTTGGGATAAAAAGCCATTTTTTAAAGTACTGAATGTTGTAACTCCGCAGCAACTTCTCGGTAAATTTTCTTCATATAATACTTTTCCCCAGAAAAAATAATTTTTAAGCCATTATTATTTCTTTCCCCCTCTCTCTCTCTCTGTCTCTCATCCAAATCAAATACTTTTCTGTTATAGTCTTCAATAGTCTTGGTACTTTAAATCCTCTTTACCCACTGTGGCTTCAATACCTAAATTAGTCAGGATAAGATACATTATATTGCAGTAACAAACAAACCCCCACGTCTCAGAGGCTAAGTATATAACAGTTTATTTTTTCCTTTCACAAACACTGCTTGTGAGTCCAGTAGCTGTTCAGAACACCTCCTGACCAGTCATTGTCAGGGAGGTTCATTGGGCTTTCATCTTGTGACTCCATCTCCAATGTGCCTTTCAAGGTTACTACCACGGGGAAGAAGGAATAGATTTGCACATGACTTTTATGGCCAGCAGTGGAAGTGGCATATATCTCATTGCCCTAGCTGCAAGGGATGCTGAGAAATGTGAAGGATTACATAGATATTGTTTGCCTCTGTCATATTCTTTTATGGAAATCAGAGTGATTTTGACATATTGAACAAAATAGAATAATTCAGCTTTTGGTGAATATACTTAGTCTCTTTGTGTGTCTCAGGTACACCTAGAAAAGAGGAAAAGTTGAAAAGGTTCTAGCTCTGACTATTTTCTTTTCTGCTGCTAACAGGCCTAGAGAAGTGTCTAGAGGCATGCTGGGATGGCTACTAATCCATTTTGTAATAAGAAATTTGGTGGTATAAAGTGTTTTTAAAAAATAAATTAAACACATTTAATACAGACGAAATTATTTGCCTAGGAAGACAAAGAGTAAAGTTATGAAAGTAGAGGAATGAATAAGAATATTCCCTCCACAGAAACAAATTCGTGTAGTAAAAAAAAAACAAGTTTTCATCATACCTTTATCTGGTATGACACATATAACTTTGAAAATTTGCAGACTCAGGGACTTTCCTGGCTGTCCAGTGATTAAGACTCTTCCACTGAAGGGGACACAGGTTCGATCTCTGGTTGGGGAGCTAAGGATCCCACATGCCACGTGGTGTGGCAAAAAAAAAAAAATTTTGCAGACTCATTTAACATTTTTGAGGCTCAGTTGAAAGTCAGAATGACAACACCAAAGTCACTGAGGTATCATGAGCATAAATTAAAAAAAATATAATCATGATTCCATATAACAGTGTTTTTTGGTTAAAAAAAACTAAAAAACATTATTATTACTTTATTTTCACATCCCCCTTAATACCAACTGTATTTCTTTTCAATCTTAAGTGAAAACATGTAGGTGGAATGATCCAGAAAAACCTGAAAACAAACTACCATCATTACATTCTTATCACAGATATTCTGTAACACTCTAGACAAATTTTACATTTGGTATTCGTCACCTCTCCATTCTTTCCTTTTCCTGTTCAGTTACATCATCTTAGTCCTGTCCTTCATTGTTTCATAACCAAAGTACTAAAAAGCCACTATAATTTACCTTCCTTGCCTTCCATCTTTCTCCACTTCAATCCAGCCTCTATACCGTGAAAGCTGCATCACCCTTCAACATTGCTTCTGTCATGTCATTTATTTCTCAGACATAATCGCTACTTCCAGAATTCATAGGTCATCATATTTAAGGTTTTAAAAGAGCATGTTCAATGCTATTATTTTATGTATGTTTATATTTATATATTTATACATACTATCTTTATATGTCTTCTGATCTCTGGCAGGTCAGTTTTTTAAAAAATTAATTTTTATTGGAGTATAGTTGCTTTTATCACTTTTAAAAATCAACCTAACTCCTGCCTCCTTAACAGATCTAACTTATTTGTCCTAACCTTCATGGTGTTTTATTATATAAGTACACCTACTATTTACTCAGCTATGTTAAATGCCCCCACCCTGCCCCGAGATAGACATTCTACTCCTGAGGGGTTTTTTGTTATCCCTTTGGAGCATTGCTTCTGACCTCTGTGTACATACATGTGTAGCTGTTTCCTTGGAATGCCTTCTTCATTCCCCTGTGATTCTCATCCTTTCATGGTCTTCTTAAGTTCTGCTTTGTAGAGTCTTTTCTGGCCAATCTAAAGTTTATTTTCTGTCCTTTATTGAGTCTCTGTTGTCTATAACCCATACTTTACTATATCATTGTTTATGTCTTCATATCTTATTAACTGTTAAAAAAAAATTCCTGAAATCCTCTTGCTGTAGCTACTATCAATTCCTCTTGTTTGATTCTCACTGCAAATGGAGAACACATGATCATCCCGTCAGGGTATAAGCAGTATTTGTTGTTTTAAATTACTCTTTATTTTTGCCTTCACCAGTTGAAAACTCAGCTTAGGGAGAGCTACATTTGTTTTCACTTCTAGAGAAAAATACAGTTACCTTTAAACCATTTGATGAAGCAATAGGATTTAGCCTTCCAATAGGACACGTAGATGAGTGAACGAAGTAAGAAGCCGGTAGGTTAAATTGTTCTAATAATAAACATTCCCTGAGCATATGATCTTATTCTACTTGATAAATAAGGCAGCTGTAAGAAATTGATAAAATTGAGGCTTATGTTGGGCCCTGTGTGTTTTCTCTCGACAGGTCAATTGGGTCCAATGGGCCCAGAAGTCTCTGCTCTAGCACGTGGAAATGCAGGGATAGCTTATCCAATGGTAGGGAGAGAAAACCCTCCAGCTGTGGAAGTGAAAGAGACAGTCCGGAAGTATTTCCCTGAGACCTGGATCTGGGACTTGGTGGCACTCGAGTAAGTTGTGTGTTGCCCAGAATTGAGTTCATAAAAGGATTTGAATCCTCCTCTATAATTCTGGTGTGATCATTGGTTCCTGATCCTTTCCGTTCTGCTCCGCTCTTTTCTGGTAGTTATTTAGATTCACAGTTCATTTATCTCATAGCTAAACAATGCAATCTTCTTTTTCTAATTTGGTCCTGAGATACTTAAAATAACAGAAAGTAGGAAGCTACCCTCGACCCTAAAAAGAAAAAAAAAAAACTTTCAGAGACCTCATTATGAACACCAAACCTTATATCAAGTTTAACATTTAGCACACTAAGTTTTCATGCTCTAGGATCAGCTGTGGTGCTTGCTAAAGGGGACTCATTGACTCTCCTCCTCTTTTTCCCCTCCCTAGCATATCGGGTAGAAGTGAGTTGGCAGTGAAGGTCCCTGACACCATCACGGAGTGGAAGGCTGGCGCACTCTGCTTGTCTGGAACAGCAGGGCTTGGCCTCTCCCCCACCATCTCTCTTACAACCTTCCAGCCCTTCTTCCTGGAACTCACTCTTCCCTACTCTGTGGTTCGAGGAGAAGCCTTCACACTGAAAGCCACTGCATTCAGCTATGTGTCCCATTGCATTCGGGTAAGGGCACTTCTCGACGTAAGCAAAAGTAGAAGGAAGGAACAAAATTACCGTTCATTACCTAGATTTCCCAGGTAATCTCCTAGTAAGTCATAATTGAACATGATGTAGCCTAATTTTAGAATGGAATAAGTACTAAGAACAAAGCTCCCCAACAGGTCTGAGGTGGTAAGGTTATATTTATTCAGGACTCTGCATTATTTGTGTATTCCTAAATTCAGATATTACTTCCCCCTGATTATTTTTTCACTCTAACTAAAGAAAATATCTCTTCCTTGTGTTGGCACAAGCCTAAATCCTGAGTATTTATCCTGATTCCTGACAGTTTTTCAAAGTCCTAATGGCAAACATCTAAACTACAAAATATTTGACAGGATTTACCTTGTTTGAACAGTTTCTCAAAGCCTCTCAATTAGTATGCATTGTCCCTTTAAGCTTCTTCCCCCTGTTACTGACCTTTTCCCTGTGTTCCTTCTCAAATTTGTGGGTGGGAATGGGGGACAGGTCAGCGTGCAGCTGGAGGTCTCTCCTGCCTTCTTGGCCATCCCAGTAGAAAAGAATGAAGAATCTCACTGTGTCTGTGGAAATAAGCAGAAAACTGTGTCCTGGGCTGTTACCCCAAAGTCACTGGGTGAGTGGTAAAGTTGTTCACAAATCCTACTTCTTATGTTGTAATGATTTGCTTTCCATTCTCACTCAGATGCATGTTTTTTTCTCCTCCTTTGACAATGATCGATTGAAAGAAAACCGTTATAAATATTGGAGAGGCTTAAAAAGAAGAAACCATTCAATATAGAATCACTGTTTAACTCCTTAAGAATCTTATTCCCCAGGAAAGGTGAATTTCACAGCTACTGCAGAAGCCCTGCAGTCTCAGGAACTGTGTGACAATGAGGTGCCCCACGTCCCAGCACCTGGACAGAAGGACACTGTAGTCAAGTCCTTATTTGTTGAGGTATGCGAGTCTACTTTCTCTGAGCCTCAGAGGCCTTATTATGTAAATCACATTATCTAATAGGTATGCGACAGTGACATTTCATTCCCAAGAATATGAATATGTCCACAACTCAAGTTTTCACTAACAGTTTTTCTCCTAAAGTGATTGCTTTTTCTCTATCACTATCTACATTCACTATCACTTTTCTTTTTGATTTTTTTTCTTTCAATACAAAGCCTGAAGGAATAGAAAAGGAGGAAACTTTCAACACACTTCTTTGTGCTTCAGGTAAGTGTCAAAAAATAGATAAAATTCTTTTGTTAAGCCACTTGCCAAAGTATATAGTTGTGAAATGCTCTTTGGGGCATGTTTCCTCTGGGGGAAAAAGAGGAAACAAGTATACTATCCCATGTGCAAATCAAAGGACATTTGATGGAGAACAATCTTTTCCTGATAAAGACATAGAGAAGTTAAGAGACTCACCTAATAATGAAGACTAAAGCTGATGACCATAGGACAGGATTCCTTCCAAATATGCCTGTGCTTCCCAAACTTCTTCCAACACAATTTTCAAACTATTGAAATATCTTTGTGGCACTAGTACTATTGGTTATTCTGTTAATAGTTGAAGTGTACTCATGTTTTTATTTAAACAAGTTATTTTAAGAAGAACTTTAGGTCATTAACATATACAGAAAACCAATCTTTTTCTATTACACTTAAAACTACCATTTAAATATTCACACAGTCATTAAAAAATTAGTATTAAAATATTCAACTCTGCACTATCTAAAATCATCTAGAGAACAGCACTTAGTCTACAGATCTCTTGTCTTCTCTATATAAGTATCCCCTGATAATCTCATCTAGTCACAGAACTTCAATAACAACTTTGTACCAGAGACCACAAAATATACATCTTTGGTCCACACCTCTTTCCTAAACTCAGACTCATGTATTCAGCTGCTCACTTATCATCTGCATTTCTAAGCCTGGAGGTCTAAGAGGTATCTCAAAACTAGCATGTTCAAAACTGAACCTCTGCTTAGTCGCATAAGCCTGCTCCTCCTACAATTTTCTCCATCTCAGATGATGGAAATTCCATTCTTCTACTTGCTGGAGATAAAAAATTTTGGAGTCATCCATTATTATGTCCTTTCTCTTCTACTCCACACCCAATCCATTCCCAAATCTAGCTGGTTGAACCTTTAAATATATCTGAAATCTGTCCACTTTTCATCATGTCCACTCTTACTCTAGACCTTTCTCTCTTGGACCAACTCAGTCCCCTCCTAACTGGACTCCTGGTCATCTCCCCCTGTTCCTATACAACAAGAGGGATCATTTAAAGCATATTTCAGATCATGTCCCTCCTTTGTTCAAAGTTTTCCACGAGTCTCCCATATCCCTCAAAGTTAAAGACTATGTCTCCAGCATCACCTACAAAGCCTTTCTATCCTCATGACTTCATATCCTGTTACCCTCTCCCCTACTCACCCTGCTCCTCTAATCTGATTTTAGAACACACCCAGCATGCTCTCATCTCTGGAGTCTTTTCACATTTTGTTCCTTCTTCCTGCAAGTCTCTTCCCCTAGATATCTATAAATTTTACTCCCTGACTTACTTACTGTCAGTCACCTATGATTTTTTAATCAATGAGCTTTATCATTGGGAACCTTCTCCCCACACCCTGTACTTCCTGATTTGCCTTGCCTCACTAGCTCACCCATATAAGCACTTAATCTGCTTCATTTTTTTCTATAGAACTTACCGGTATCTATCACACTAAATATTTATTTGTTATTTTATTACTCCCATCAAAATGAAAACTCTAGGATGTCGGGAAATTTCTTTTGCAAATTGCTATATCATTGCACTTAAAACGGAATCTGGTACATAATACAGATTATGGTACACACTTAATACATATTTATGGAGTGAATATGATTTTTTTACAACCACAACTATAGTAGAAATTAACATAAACAATGAAGAGAAAGAAATAAATATAACATAAGGTATACACTTATAAGGAAATCTATAGAAATTTAACACAAATATATATGATTAATATGAACTTCACTGTGAGATGAATTGTGGCTTTAGGAGAAACTTGGATTGCATCAAAGAGATTATATAATGACCAAGAGAAATGAGATGTTGGATCTTGATCATATAGATGAAAAAAATTCAAATAAATCTAGAACATTTCTCTCATTTTTCCCTCCCTTATATATATTTGTCTTGTTTCATTAGAAACCGGAGAACCTGAAAAGTTGTCACTAAAACTTCCTTCAGATGTGGTTGAAGGCTCTGCCAGGGCAACACATTCAGTTTTGGGTGAGTCTCCCAGCCCGAAAGAAGCAGTTGTCCATCCCCATAATTCTAGTGCATGGGGCCTCACCATCCCTTACTAATGAACTGTCTGAGTCTAGGCGTTGGATTGAGAGAAAGAACACCAAGCTAAGGACTGCACTGTTGAATAGATGTTGTGCTACATCTTATACCTTGACACACTCTAAAAAGTAAAAAGGGCCATCTCTTTGTGCCCTCATCTTCAAGAGACTGGCTAGGTAGTGATGCTTCCTAATAGATTGAAAAATAATTGTTTTTTACCAGATTTGTGGCTCATCAGAAAGATGTATCCTACCATTCAGATTTTTTCCTGTTTTTTCCGTCCTTGAACTATCTACTTTATTGTTCCCTCATTTCTCTTTCCTTTCTATTTCTTGTTTTCCTTCACCTCTTATGCTTTCTTTTCCACCCCTTTATATATGATTTGACTTCTCACTTAGTTAGTAATCTATCTTCTTATCCCAACATAAATCAGCTCTGAGTTCCTCTGTTTTTTTTTAATATCTTTCATTCCCCAGGTGATATACTAGGCTCTGCAATGCAAAATCTTCAGAATCTTCTCCAGATGCCCTATGGTTGTGGAGAGCAGAATATGGTCCTTTTTGCCCCTAACATCTATGTTCTGAACTATCTGAATGAGACAGGGCTGCTGACAGAGAAGATCAAGTCCACAGCCATCAGCCACCTCATCAGTGGTGAGAGATTACCCCAAAAGGAAAAACATTAACTGATTCCCTAAATATCTCCTCCAGTGAACTCAAGTCAACATCCCTTTGATTAAGATTTAATAATTATTGTTGCTGTGATATCCAACAAGTTGTCCCACTATACAACCAGGAAATTCGATGGTATCATCAAGTCTTGGAGACTTCGTAGTAACATAGTAGTTTCCCTGTGACACCTCAACCAGTTTTGAGGAAAACCCTGATTCATTCTCCAATGTCTCTGCTATTTCATAAATCTATGCAAACTTCCTCTTCAGGTTACCAAAGACAGTTGAATTATAAGCACAGAGATGGTTCTTACAGCACCTTTGGGGATCATCATAGTAGAAGTCAGGGGAACACTTGGTAAGATAATTATTTCCATATGTTCTCTGTAGATCCACAGTATTTCAGAATTCTGGAAATAGCTATTCTCTGATACCTGGAGTTCATGCATAGAAATTTGTTATCCTTTTTTTTTTCTTAATTGGAGTATAATTGCTTTACAATGGTGTGTTCGTTTCTGCTTTATAACAAAGTGAATCAACTATACATGTACATATATCCCCATATCTCCTCCCTCTTGAGTCTCCCTCCCACCCTCCCTATCCTACCCCTCTAGGTGGTCACAAAGCATGGAGCTGATCTCCCTGTGCTATGAGGCTGCTTCCCACTAGCTATCTATTTTACATTTGGTAGTGTATATATGTCCATGCCACTCTCTCACTTCATCCCAGCTTACCCTTCCCACTCCCTGTGTCCCCAGGTCCATTCTCTACGTCTGCATCTTTATTCCTTACCTGCCCCTAGGTTCTTCAGAGCCTTTTTTTTTTTTTAGATTCCATATATATGTGTTAGCATATGGTATTTGTTTTTCTCTTTCTGACTTACTTCACTCTGTATGACAGACTCTAGGTCCATCCACCTCACTACGAATAACTCAATTTCGTTTCTTTTTATGGCTGAGTAATATTCCATTGTATATATGTGCCACATCTTCTTTATGCATTTATCTGTCGATGGGCACTTAGGTTGCTTCCATGTCCTGGCTATTGTAAATAAAGCTGCAATGAACAATGTGGTACATGATTCTCTTTGAATTACGGTTTTCTCAGGGTATATGCCCAGTAGTGGGATAGCTGCGTTGTATGGTAGTTCTATTTGTCGCTTTTTAAGGAAGCTCCATGCTGTTCTCCATAGTGGCTGTATCAATTTACATTCCTCCCAACAGTGCAAGAGGGTTCCCTTTTCTCTACACCGTCTCCAGCATTTATTGTTTGTAGATATTTTGATGATGGCCATTCTGACCAGTGTGAGGTGATAACTCATTGTAGTTTTGATTTACATTTCTCTAATTATTAGTGATGTTGAGCATTCTTTCATGTGTTTGTTGTCAATCAGTTTATCTTCTTTGGGGAAATGTCTATTTAGGTCTTCTGCCCATTTTGTTATCCTTTAAAAACTCCTATGTGTGTCATCACTAGTGGAGGATCTCACCATTTCATCTATGAAAGCTCACTGTTCTGACAGTATAGTAAATAGCAGTAAAGTAAGGATCCCCCAAAACGGAAATAGAAGGCAGAAAATGTCATAATGTGAAATGACAGAGGAAAAAGCTTCTACATTAAGGGAGGAGAGGAGGGGAAGGACAGAAAGAGACTGTGATGTAGTAAAATCATTCAGAAAATGGCAATTTTGGTGGTGGGAAGGCACCACATTTCACAAACATTTTATGAGAAAAAAAAGTGAAAAGTATCGACTCTGGAGAAACCCATCAAGTTGAGACATTTTAAAACAGATTCAGAAGTTTGCTGGACAAATAAGAGTATATTCAGTATTCAAGTATCATTTTGCCACCAATTTTCTCCACGGAACTGTGAAGCTACCTGGAGGCAACTGCACACAGTGAGCTTTAAAAGTGAGATGGTCCTCAGGTCTCCACCTCTTCCTTGCTGGACAGGCTCACTGCATTTGTATTCAAGTCCTTCGCTCAAGCCCAGTCATACATCTTTGTGGAGGACTCGCACATCATGAACTCCCTTACCTGGCTCTCACAGAAGCAAAAGGAAAATGGTTGTTTCCAGCGTTCTGGATCATTGTTAAAC
This sequence comes from Grampus griseus, assembly GCF_964374135.1. NCBI lineage: Eukaryota > Metazoa > Chordata > Mammalia > Artiodactyla > Delphinidae > Grampus > Grampus griseus. The sequence goes on along the minus strand of NC_139005.1, from coordinate 7,468,850 downwards.
AATGCTATTAAGGTGATGCCTTTAAATTTGTTCTGGGCCCTGAGGACAGTGACATGTAGGAGCTACGATGCTCCTATTGATTCCTCAAGTCCTGGTGACATAGCTCTGAGAAGGAAAGTAGACTCTAAAGCTTCTGAAACCTAGCAATAAATTAGTTGTTTGTATTGAAAGAAAATAGCATGCCCCCAAAGCTCCAATACATTAATAGAAGTGAGGGAAAGTGATTTGGGACAGATTTAAGAATTTTAGGGTGAAGGAAGAAGGGGAAAAATCAATAATACTGCCCAAGGAAAGATGCTTTCTAGTGGAGATGGCCAAGGGGAAAATAGAGTTAGCTGATTCTGGCTGATGAATACTGGAGTGTTTGAGTGTCTCTGCCTCTGATCCTTACAGGGTGGGGTAGACGATGAGGTGACGCTCTCTGCCTACATCACCATTGCTCTGCTGGAGAAGCCACTGCCTGTCACTGTATGTACTACCACACTCCCTGGACCTCCCTCACAAATGTAAGGAATAAAACTCATGGAACTATGAATGTCTGAGGAAAATGAGTTGTGATTTTCATGTTATTTAATATTAGTATATTTCACTAGAGCATAAAGGATGACAGATCCTTTGGGAAGCTGCAAAGAAAATTACCCTCTGGTCAGACTGTGATGTTGCACAGGCACTTCGGGGCATTGAATCTAGGGTTACCCTGGAGGCAGTTCATTAGCCTGGTTCTATCTTAAGGTCCATCTTCTTTATAGCACCCAGTTGTCCGCGGTGCCCTATTCTGCCTGGAAAGGGCCTGGGAGTCTACTTCAGAGGCCCAAGGAAGTCTTGTCTATACCAAGGCATTATTGGCCTATGCCTTTGCTCTAGCAGGAAACCAGGCCAAACGAAGTGAGCTGCTTGAATCACTAGACAAAGAGGCTGTAAAAGAAGGTAAGAGCTGCTACTGCAAAAGTGACTTCCAAAAATCACCAGTGATCAAAGGGAGAGGACCTGTTAAATTCACACATATCATGCTTATATTATATTCTATCCATTATATTATTATAAGAAGATGATGATGATTTATTATTGACCTAACACTTAAGTTCTCTGGGTGACATGGATCATTTTATTAATTCACACATTATAGACTTTAAACAGCCCAGCTTCTAATATCACACAAGTATGTAATAGACACAAAGACACAATGTGATTTGCTAGAACCTCAATTTACTTTCATGGCAAAGATTAGCTTGATTGGTGATTATTTAATACTTTCACTTCATGTATGTCCATTCACTAGGTGAGCTCTAATTATAATGATCATTAATGAATTAGGTTTTGAAAATGTTCTCTAAGCTTAAGATTGTATCCTTTTTTATCTCAAAGAGGACTCAATCCACTGGCAACGGCCTGGGAAACCTCAAGAAGTTAATGCACTCTATTATCAACCCCGGGCTCCTTCTGTTGAAGTGGAGATGACAGCTTACACTCTCCTTGCCTATCTTACTGCCCAGCCTGCCCCATCTTCAGAAGACCTGTCTGTGGCTACACGGATTGTGAAATGGATCACCAAGCAACAAAACCCCAGTGGGGGCTTCTCCTCCACTCAGGTCTGTGAAGAGACTCTAGGAAGAAAAATAAATATACTAATACCCATGTAGACACAACCACATTCTAGGAGTTGAATAATTGCATAATGTTTCTAATTTATACTTTGTCTATTCCTCCATCACCAGAAAGGTTCCAGCCTCATTATTTTATATATGGATTATTTCTCTGTCCTCTGCACAATCTCTCATATTTTCTCTCCTTAGTGGATCCTCATCCCTAATGTCGATCAACCTTTCTAGAGCAATGTTTTCATAAGATTACTTCCCTTGGGGACTTCCCTGGCGGTCCAGTGGTTAAGACTCCATGCTTCCACTGCAGGGGGTGCAGCTTCGATCCCCGGTCAAGGAACTAAGATCCCTCATGCTGCGTGGCATGGCCAAAAGGCTGATCCCTTCTCTTTTTCTGGAATTGGCTCACTCTTTTCTATGTCTTTACTACAACAACATTTCCGTCCCTGGTACTGCCTGATGCCTCTCTTCTGTCTTTATAAACCTTTCTCATTATTCAGACCTTTCTCATTATTCAGACCTCATTATTCTCACCTTCTTCACAGCTTCTTCACAGCATTTTCTTATTATGCTAGCTCCAATTTCTTCTCCATTCTCTGAATTTTTCCAACAAATGTTGTTATATAAATTTATAATTATTGAAATATCCTCTACGTCAAATATTGAGTCTCATTCCCATATGTACACTGTAAACTGCTTGAACAAGGAAACTTCATTTCCCCCAAAGTTCCTAGAATAGTTCATGATTAATAACCAGGTCTGAATTGACTTGAAATCCAGTGAATGAACTGTGTTTATGACTAAATAACTCTGAGAACAGTGTTGATGTGGTTTACATCTGGTATGATTTTGTTACCTTCCTCTCCTGTGCTTTCTGAACCCATCTTTTTTCAGGATACAGTGGTAGCTCTCCAAGCGCTCTCCAAGTATGGAGCAGCAACTTTCACTAAAAGGGAGAAAGCGGCTACAGTCACCATCAAGTCTTCAGAGACCTTCTCTGAAGAATTCCAAGTAGATGAAGGCAATCGCCTATTGCTGCAGGAGGTCGCTTTGCCAGAGGTTCCAGGGGAGTACAGCATGGCAGTGTCAGGGTCGGGATGTGTGTACCTCCAGGTGAGACTGCCAGGGTTCAGGCGATGCCACAAATGGGAGAACAAGTCTCAAGAATTCCATTTGAACTTCAAAATAGAAAAAGAAACATGTCCTAAGGGGGAGGTATAAATCACGTAGAAGAGATAAACTATTTGAGTGTAAAAATAAAGGATTTTTTTTCAATTTGTTTTAGACATCCCTGAGATATAATATCCTGCCCAAGAAAGAAGGAAAATCTCCCTTTACTCTGAAAGTTGATACTCTCCCCAAGAATTGTGATGGAGTCAATGCTCACAGCAAAGTCCAGATTCTCATCAACATTAGGTAAATCCTAAATCACTATGAGACATTTTGTAGAATATAGTGAAATAGAGTTTCTTGTGCAGGGGATCTTCACTGTCCAAGGTCATACATAATAAACAAGAAATTCTTGCAATAGTTATTTAAAAGAAAATTTTCTTCACTCTTACTGAAAAGCCTTAACACTGAGAATATGATGTTACCATACCTGCAGAGTATGCATTCATAATGAGTTTTCCAAACAACTATAGCAGAAGAAAATAGAGTAGATGGCAAAGCTGAGTGGTAGCCAGGGATAAGGAACGGTAGAAATAAAAGAGGAGAGACTTCTGTCTTGAATGAATTCCAAAGAATTTTGTTTGACTGCCTTGTCCCTATGCCTTGACTTCATAGTTATACTGGGGAACGACCCAGCTCCAACATGGTCATTGTTGATGTGAAGATGGTATCAGGCTTCATACCTGTGAAAGCATCAGTGAAAAAGGTAAACCCTAAGTTTCTTACAGATAGCAAAGTCATGGCAAATGCTGTCAATTTTATTTTGTTGATTCAGTTCTCCAAGAGGTTTATTCCCTCAAACTTGTTTCTCTAGTGTGTGTTTCCATCATTTTAAAAGTGGGCATCCTAGCTATGTGGTCTCAACTATAAGATATAAATCATAAACATGGTTAATAATGTTCCAGCAGGCCCTGAGACTTCTAGGAATGTGTAGTGCATTGAATTATCTTCCAACTATGTACAAAAAGAAAAAGGGAGACTATATCATATGTAAGCATATACATATATTCTCCTTTTTTTAATATAGTTGGAAGATAATTCCCTCTCTAAATAGATGATAGATAGATAAGGAGGGTTTAATAAATATTATTTTTATTATTTTTATTATTATTACTATTATTCTTGAAGAAATCAAAATTAGTGTTTGGATGTCTCTGAGAAGCCATTTAGAACGTAAATACCTGAAAACTGCCTCAGCCTGCAAGTTCCTCATCCCATATCTTTGGCCTTTCCTCTTGGTCAACAGCTCCAAGAAAGGCCTCAGATTCAAAGGACTGAAGTGAGCACCAACCACATCCTGATTTACTTTGAAGAGGTAAGATTCTCTGTGATTCTGCTAGATCTGGAAGAACCACTACAGATTCTAACAAACCAACCCAGGTTCCAAAGAGTGTATTTCCCTACACAACTTATCGTATTATAAAACTCCCTGGTATAGCATTTATGAATTGTGGGGAAAGAAAATAGCTACAGAGGGAAACGAAGCTGGGCCAGGTCAACAAAGCTCAATTTACTACATTTGACTGTCCATTGAATCGTCTTTTTGCCCTTCTTTTATCTGTCATTGAGTGTATTATGCAAGTCTTAAAACCTCTCGTTCTTTCCACAGGTTTTGGTGCAGAGGACAGCATAAGTACAGGGTTTGATACTATCTTAAGAAAAGAGTAACTGAGTTAATCTTTGATTCCAATTCAGTTTTCCTGTCTCTCCAGCTAACCCATCAAAGCTTGAGTTTCTCCTTCTCAGTGGAACAAAACATCCCAATAAAGAATTTAAAACCAGCTACCGTAAAGGCCTATGATTATTATGAGACAGGTGAGTGGGATTCAGACATGCTGAGCCTTGAAAGGAAAAAGATGACTAACTAGGACAGGGTCACCGTAACTGAAAGAAAACTCCACAATCTTTCACTGGAAGAAAGAGTTGAGTTTATGATCACAGGATAAGCATATTCCTGTATATTAATCTGTCTTATGCCCCCAAACAAGTATTAGAATCATTCTTATAAATTGATCATAAAGCAATAAGGGGATCAATTTTTTCTAAATTCCCCTATGACGTTTTTTCTGGACTGAATTATTCCAGAAAGAAAAGAAGGGTGGCAATAACTAAAAATGTGTGCTATGAGACCCAAAATTTGTTCTGTTTTTGATTTGGGCCTCAGATAGTTTCACAAATTTTGGGAAACTTTGTATAATATGTCAGGAAATTCTTCCATTTGCTCATGACTTTGAAGTAGAAACTTACCAGTATCTTAGCATACTGGTAGTGTTCAAACTTTAACTCTTTCTTAGAAAAGAAAAGGTTCAGAGAGGAACGTACAACTCCAATAAGAAAAACATAGTTGTGAAAAAGGGCTATACAGTGTCCTATAGAAAGACAGTTATCCATTTGTGAAATCTGCCCCTCAGCTTTATGTCCAAGGCCAATTTTCTCTTGCTCCTCACTAACCAATCCCAAAAGGCTTAGTACAGAAGTAAGTCCTTTTATTGGCTCTGTAACTGTGCTTTATACTTTCTTTCGTAGCTTACACACTTTATTTACAAGTAACCATTCATGTGCCTATTACTGAATGTCTTCACTCTGTCTCATCATTTTTGCATTTCAGAGGAATTCACCATTGAAGAGTACAGTGTTCCCTGCAGTGCTGGTAAAGTATAAACAGTAAAATCTAATGCCAACAAAAAGAAAATAAATACAATATGTGTTGTCTGTGTAAAGCTGCTTCTTGAGCATATCCTTACCATATTATAAAACTCCTTGGTAAATCATTTATGAATTGAACTATCTAAAATGTATTATAGAATTTCACAGTAGAAAAAAATGCAAGTAAAATATAATTACTGGTGTCTGGGTTGACTTGTTTGAAGATGAATCCAGGAATTTGCCACATATAAAAGGGAAATCATCTAATATTTAGTTTATGTTTCTGTACTCAGTGGTGATATATTTATTAACCACAGCCTTTCTGGGATGTTTCTAAACTTATACTAGTTAAAGTCAGGAAACTGTTCACTATAAATTATCCATATAACACAGCACAAGAGATGTGATCTACAAGACCTTCCTTTAGGCTGATTGACAGTGTTCATCTTTGACAATACAACACTTGCTGTGAGACCTTCCACTTTCCACTTTAAAACATGAAAAAACTGAGAACAACCTTATCATTAAAAATAATTAAACTTATTAAGTTCAAATATTTATAATTAAAATATGAAAAATTATTCCTTTATTAGATCACAAAATTTCCCTAATATTTCTAACTTTTCTTCTACTGTTTAGCATTTGAACATGGAAATGCTTGAAGATGGAAACTTACAAACTTCATCAGATGAACTTTTCCAGAAATGAAGAACAAAGACTTATCAGGAGAGAAAATAGTGGGAGAAAGAAGGGACGGGAATTGGAAGTACATGAAATTTGTGTGTCGAATAAATTTATGACATTTACAACTCTGTCTTTTCTTTTGTTCTTTATCAATGTTATATTTCCCTTCTGAAATACATATCCATTCTCTACAGTGTTTTTTCTTGGTTGTAGGTTCTTCCCTTTCATCACATTAAGTATATCATGCCATTCCCTTCTGGCTTGTAGAGTTTCTGCTGAGAAATCAGCTGTTAACCTTATGGGAGTTCCCTTGTATGTTATTTGTCGTTTTTCCCTTGCTGCTTTCAATAATTTTTCTTTGTCTTTAATTTTTGTCAGTTTAATTACTGTGTGTCTCAGCGTATTTCTCCTTGGGTCTATCCTGTATGGGACTCTCTGTGCTTCCTGGACTTGGGTGGCTATTTCCTGTCCCATGTTAGGGAAGTTTTCGACTATAATCTCTTCAAATATTTTCTTGGGTCCTTAATCTGTCTCTTCTTCTGGGACCCCTATAATGCGAATGTTGTTGCATTTAGTGTTGTCCCAGAGGTCTCTTAGGCTGTCTTCAGTTCTTTTCATCCTTTTTTCTTTATTCTGTTACATGGCAATGAGTTCCACCATTCTGTCTTCCAGGTCACTTATCCGTTCTTCTGCCTCAGTTATTCTGCTATTCCTTCTAGTGTAGTTTTCATTTCAGTTATTGTATTGTTCATCTCTGTTTGTTTGTTCCTTAATTCTTCTAGGTCTTTGCTAAACATTTCTTGCATCTTCTCAATCTTTGCCTCCATTCTTTTTCCGAGGTCCTGGATCATCTTCACTATCATTATTCTGAATTCTTTTTCTGGAAGGTTGCCTATCTCCACTTCATTTAGTTGTTTTTCTGGGGTTTTATCTTGTTCCTTCATCTGGTACATAGCCCTCTGCCTTTTCATCTTGTCTATCTTTCTGTGAACGTGGTTTTTGTTCCACAGTCTGCAGGATTGTAGTTCTTCTTGCTTCTGCTGTCTGCCCTCTGGTGTATGTGGCTATCTAAGAGGCTTGTGCAAGTTTCCTGATGGGAGGGACTGGTGGTGGGTAGAGCTGACTGTTGCTCTGGTGGGCAGAGCTCAGTAAAACTTCAATCCGCTTGACTGCTGATGGGTGGGGCTGGGTTCCCTCCCTTTTGGTTGTTTGGCCTGAGGCAACCCAACACTGGAGCCTACCTGGGCTCTTTGATGGGGCTAATGGCAGACTCTGGGAGGGCCAAAGGAGTACTTCCCAGAACTTCTGCTGCCAATGTCCTTATCCCCATGGTGAGCCACAGCCACCACCCACCTCTGCAGGAGACCCTCCAACACTAGCAGGTAGGTCTGGTTCAGTCTCCCCTGGGGTCACTGCTCCTTCCCCTGGGTCCCAATACGCACATTACTTTGTGTGTGCCCTCCAAGAGTGGAGTCTCTGTTTCCCCCAGTCCTGTTGAAGTCCTGCAATCAAATCCCACTAGCCTTCAAAGTCTGATTCTCTGGGAATTCCTCCTCCCATTGTCGAAACCCCCAGGTTGAGAACCTGACGTGGGGCTCAGAACCTTCACTCCAGTGGGTGGACTTCTGTAGTATAAGTGTTCTCCAGTCTGTGAGTCACCCACCCAGCAGTTATGGGATTTATTTTACTGTGATTGTGCCCCTCCTACCGTCTCATTGTGGCTTCTCCTTTGTCTTTGGATACGGGGTATCTTTTTTGGTGAGTTCCAGTGTCTTCCTGTTGATGAGTGTCCAGCAGCTAGTTGTGATTCTGGTGTTCTCACAAGAAGAAGTGAAAGCACGTCCTTCTACTCCACCATCTTGGTTCCTAATTGCCCACAGTGTTTTTTAAAACACTGAAAAATCCAGGGGAAGTTGTCCCTGGATCCCGGGACCCTGGCAGTGGCGGGCTGCACAGGCTCCCAGGAGGGGCGGTGTGGATAGTGACCTGTGCTCACACACAGGCTTCTTGGTGGTAGCAGCAGTGGCCTTAGCGTCTCATGCCGGTCTCTGGGGTCCGTGCTGATAGCTGCTGCTCGCACCGTCTCAGGAGCTCCTTTAAGTGGCGCTCTGAATCCCCTCTCCTTGCGCACCAGGAAACAAAGAGGCAAGAAAAAGTCTCTTGCCTCTTCGGCAGTTCCAGACGGCGCACCTCAGGCTGGTGCAACGTCACGCTGGCCTCTGCCGCCGCAGGCTCGCCCAGCACTCCGTACCCCTCCCTCCCCACGGCCTGAGTGAGCCAGAGCCCCCGAAGCAGCTGCTCCTTTAACCCCGTCCTGTCTGAGCAAAGAACAGACACCCTCAGGCGACCTACACTCAGAGGCGGGTCCAAATCCAAAGCTGAACCCCAGGAGCTGTGCGAACAAAGAAGAGAAAGGGAAATCTCTCCCAGCAGCCTCAGGAGCAGCGGATTAAATCTCCACAATCAACCTGACGTACCCTGCATCTGTGGAATACCTGAATAGATAACGAATCATCCCAAATTGAGGAGGTGGACTTTGGGAGCATATATATATATATATATTTTTTTTTTTCCCTTTTTCTCTTTTTGTGACTGTGTATGCATATGCTTCTGTGTGAGATTTTGTCTGTATAGCTTTGCTTTTACTATTTGTCCTAGTGTTCTGTCCGTTTTTTTTTTCTTTTTTTTCTTTTTGTTAGTATAGTTTTTAGCACTTGTTATCACTGGTGGATTTGTTTTTTGGCTTGGTTGCTCTCTTCTTTCTTTTTTTTTTTATTACTTTTTAAATTGTTTTTAATAATTGGTTTTTATTTTAATAACTTTAATTTAATTTATTTTATTTTACCTTTTTCATTCTTTCTTTTTTTCTCCCTTTTATTCTGAGCCATGTGGATGACAGGCTCTTGGTGTTCCACCGAGGCATTGGGCTGTGCCTCTGAGGTGGGAGAGCCAAGTTCAGGACATTGGTATACCAAAGACCTCCCAGCTCCATGTAATATCAAATGGCAAAAATCTCCCAGAGATTTCCATCTCAAAGCCAAGACCCAGCTCCACTCAACGACCAGCAAGGTATACTGCTGGACACCCTTTGCCAAACAACTAGCAAGACAGGAACACAAACCCGCCCATTAGCAGAGAGGCTGCCTAAAGTAATAATAAGGTCACAGACACCCCAAAACACACCACCAGACTTGGACCTGCCCACCAGAAAGACAAGATCCAGCCTCATCCACCAGAACACAGGCACTAGTCCCCTCCACCAGGAAGCCTACACAACCCACTGAACCAACATTAGCCGCTCGGGGCAAACACCAAAAACAACGGGAACTATGAACCTGCAGCCTGCGAAAAGGAGACCCCAAACACAGTAAGTTAAGCAAAATGAGAAGACAGAGAAACACAGCAGATGAAGGGGCAAGGTAAAAACCCACCAGACCTAACACATAAAGAGGAAATAGGCATGCTACCTGAAAAACAATTCAGAATAATGATAGTAAAGATGATCCAAAATCTTGGAAATAGAATGGAGAAAATACAAGAAATGTTTAACAAGGACCTAGAAGAACTAAAGAGCAAACAAAAAATGAGAACGCAATAGATGAAATTAAAAATTCTCTAGAACGGATCAATAGCAGAATAACTGAGGCAGAAGAACGGATAAGTGACCTGGAAGATAAAATAGTGGAAATAACTACTGCAGAGCAGATTAAAGAAAAAAGAATGAAAAGAACTGAGGACAGTCTCAGAGACCTCTGGGATAACATTAAACGCACCAACATTCGAATTATAGGGGTCCTAGAAGAAGAAGAGAAAAAGAAAGGTACTGAGAAAATATTTGAAGAGATTATAGTTGAAAACTTCCCTAATATGTGAAAGTAAATAGTTAATCAAGTCCAGGAAGCACAGAGAGTCCCATATAGGATAAATCCAAGGAGAAAAACGCCAAGACACATATTAATCAAACTATCAAAAATTAAATACAAAGAAGAAATACTAAAAGCAGCAAGGGAAAAACAACAAATAACATACAAGGGAATCCTCATAAGGTTAACAGGTGATCTTTCAGCAGAAACCCTGCAAGCCAGAAGGGAGTGGCAGGACATATTTAAAGTGATGAAAGAGAAAAACCTACAAGCAAGATTACTCTACCCAGCAAGGATCTCATTCAGATTTGATGGAGAAATTAAAACATTTACAGACAAGCAAAAACTAAGAGAACTCAGCACCACTAAACCAGCTTTACACAAATACTAAAGGAACTTCTCTAGGCAGGAAACACAAGAGAAGAAAAAGACCTACGATGACAAACCCCAAACAATTAAGAAAATGGTAATAGGAACATACATATCGATAATTACCTCAAATGTAAATGGATTAAATGCTCCAACCAAAAGACATAGACTGGCTGAATGGATACAAACACAAGACCCATATATATACTGTCTACAAGAGACCCACTTCAGACCTAGGGACACATACAGACTGAAAGTGAGGGGATGGAAAAAAGATATTCCATGCAAATGGAAATCAAAAGAAAGCTGGAGTAGCAATTCTCATATCAGACAAAACAGACTTTAAAACAAAGACTATTACAAGAGACAAGGAAGGACACTACATAATGATCAAGGGATGAATCCAAGAATAAGATATAACAATTGTAAATATTTATGCGCCCAACATAAGAGCACCTCAATACATAAGGCAAATACTAACAGCCATAAAAGGAGAAATTGACAGTAACCCAATCATACTTTCATACATTTCATACATAACACAATCACACAATCCTACTTTCACCATTGGACAGATCATCCAAAGTGAAAATAAATAAGGAAACACTAGCTTTAAATGATAAATTAAACAAGATGGACTTAATTGATATTTATAGGACATTCCATCCAAAAACAACAGAATACACTTTCTTCTCAAGTGCTCATGGAACATTCTCCAGGATAGATCATATCTTGGGTCACAAATCAAGCCTTGGGAAATTTAAGAAAATTGAAATCATATCAAGTACCTTTTCCGACCACAATGATATGAGACTAGATATCAGTTACAGGAAAAAATCTGTAAAAAATACAAACACATAGAGGCTAAACAATACACTACTTAATAACCAAGAGATCACTGAAGAAATCAAAGAGGAAATCAAAAAATACCTAGAAACAAATGGCAATGAAAACACGACGACCCAAAACCTATGGGATGCAGCAAAAGCAGTTCTAAGAGGGAAGTTTATAGCAATACAATCCTACCTTAAGAAAGAAGAAACATCTCAAATAAACAACCTAACCTTACACCCAAAACAATTACAGAAAGAAAAACAAAAAAACCCCAAAGTTAGCAGAAGGAAAGAAATCATAAAGATCAGATCAGAAATAAATGAAAAAGAAATGAAGGAAACAATCGCAAAGATCAATAAAACTAAAAGCTGGTTCTTTGAGAAGATAAAGTTGATGAACCATTAGCCAGACTCATCAACAAAAAAAGGGAGAAGACTCAAATCAATAGAATTAGAAATGGAAGAGGAGAAGTAACAACTGACATTGCAGAAAAACAAAGGATCATGAGAGATTACTACAAGCAATTGTACGCCAGTAAAATGGACAACCTGGAAGAAATGGGCAAATTCTTAGAAATACACAACCTTCCGAGACTGAAACCAGGAAGAAACAGAAAATATGAACAGACCAAACACAAGCACTGAAATTGAAACTGTGATTGAAAATCTTCCAACAAACAAAAGCCCAGGACCAGATGGCTTCACAGGAAAATTCTATCAAACATTTAGAGAAGAGCTAACACCTATCCTTCTCAAACTCTTCCAAAATATAGCAGAGGGAGGAACACTCCCAAACTCATTCTACGAGGCCACCATCATCCTGATACCAAAACCAGACAAAGATGTCACAAAGAAAGAAAACTACAGGCCAATATCACTGATGAACATAGATGTAAAAATCCTCAACAAAATACTAGCAAACAGAATCCAACAGCACATTAAAGGATCCTACACCATGATCAAGTGGGGTTTACCCCAGGAATGCAAGGCTTCTTCAGTATACACAAATCAATCAATGTGATAAACCATATTAAAAAATTGAAGGAGAAAAACCATATGATCATCTCAATAGATGCAGAGAAAGCTTTTGACAAAATTCAACACCCATTTATGATAAAAACCCTCCAGAAAGCAGGCATAGAGGGAACTTATCTCAACATAATAAAGGCCATATATGACAAACCCACAGCCAATATCGTCCTCAATGGTGAAAAACTGAAACCATTTCCACTAAGTTCAGGAACAAGACAAGATTTCCCACTCTCACCACTATTATTCAACATAGTTTTGGAAGTTTTAGCCACAGCAATCAGAGAATAAAAAGAAATAAAAGGAATCCAAATCAGAAAAGAAGAAGTAAAGCTGTCACTGTTTGCAGATAACATGATACTATACAGAGATAATGTGAAAGATGCTACCAGAAAACTGCTAGAGCTAATCAATGAATTTGGTAAAGTAGCAGGATACAAAATTAATGCACAGAAATCTCTTGCATTCCTATACACTAATGTTGAAAAATCTGAAAGAGAAATTAAGGAAACACTCCCATTTACCATTGCAACAAAAGAATAAAATACCTAGGAATAAACCTACCTAAGGCGACAAAAGACCTGTATGCAGAAAATTATAAGACACTGATGAAACAAATTAAAGATGATACAAATAGATGGAGAAATATACCATGTTCTTGGATTGGAAGAATCAACATTGTGAAAATGACTGTACTACCCAAAGCAATCTACAGATTCAATGCAATCCCTATCAAACTACCACTGGCATTTTCCACGGAACTAGAACAAAAAATTTCACAATTTGTATGGAAACACAAAAGACCCCGAATAGCCACAGCAATCTTGAGAACAAAAAATGGAGCTGGAGGAATCAGGCTTCCAGACTTCAGACTATACTACAAAGCTATATAAATCAAGACAGTATGGTACTGGCACAAAAACAGAAATATAGATCAATGGAACAGGATAGAAAGCCCAAAGACAAACCCACGCACATATGGTCACCTTATCATTGACAAAGGAGGCAAAAACGTACAGTGGAGAAAAGACAGCCTCTTCAATAAGTGGTGCTGGGAAAACTGGACAGCTACATGTAAAAGAATGAAATTAGAACACTCCCTAACACCATACACAAAAATAAGCTCAAAATGGATTAAAGACCTAAATGTAAGGCCAGAAACTATCAAACTCTTAGAGGAAAACATAGGCAGAACACTCTATGACATAAATCACAGCAAGATCCTTTTTGACCCACTTCCTAGAGAAATGGAAACAAAAACAAAAATAAACAAATGGGACCTAATGAAACTTAAAAGCTTTTGCACAGCAAAGGAAGCCATAAACAAGACAAAAAGACAACACTTAGAATGGGAGAAAATATTTGCAAATGAAGCAACTGATAAAGGATTAATCTCCGAAATTTACAAGCAGCTCATGCAGCTCAATATCAAAAAAACAAACAACCCAATCCAAAAATGGGCAGAAGACCTAAATAGACACTTCTCCAAAGAAGTTATACAGATTGCCAACAAACACATGAAAGAATGCTCAACATCATTAATCATTAGAGAAATGCAAATCAAAACTACAATGAGATATCATCTCACACCAGTCAGAATGGCCATCATCAAAAAATCTAGAAACAATAAATGCTGGAGAGGGTGTGGAGAAAAGGGAACCCTCTTGCACTGGTGGTGGGAATGTAAATTGACACAGACAGTATGGAGAACAGTATGGAGGTTCCTTAAAAAACTAAAAATAGAACTACCATATGACCCAGCAATCCCACTACTGGGCATATACCCTGAGAAAACCAAAATTCAAAAAGAGTCATGTACCAAAATGTTCATTGCAGCTCTATTTACAATAGCCCGGAGATGGAAACAACCTAAGTGCCCGTCATCGGATGAATGGATAAAGAAGATGTGGCACATATATACAATGGAGTATTACTCAGCCATAAAAAGAAACGAAATTGAGCTATTTGTAATGAGGTGGATAGACCTAGAGTCTGTCATACAGAGTGAAGTAAGTCAGAAAGAAAAAGACAAATACCGTATGCTAACACATATATATGGAATTTAAGAAAAAAATGTCATGAAGAACCTAGGGGTAAAGCAGGAATAAAGACGCAGACCTCTTAGAGAACGGACTTGAGGTTATGGGGAGGGGGAAGGGTGAGCTGTGACAGGGCGAGAGAGAGTCATGGGCATATACACACTAACAAACGCAGTAAGGTAGATAGCTAGTGGGAAGCAGCCGCATGGCACAGGGATATTGGCTCGGTGCTTTGTGACAGCCTGGAGGGGTGGGATGGGGAGGGTGGGAGGGAGGGAGACGCAACAGGGAAGACATATGGGAACATATGTTTATGTATGACAGATTCACTTTGTTATAAAGCAGAAACTAACACACCATTGTAAAGCAATTATACCCCAATAAAGATGTTAAAAAAAAAAAAAAAAAAGAGTCATGTACCAAAATGTTTATTGCAGCTCTATTTACAATAGTCAGGACATGGAAGCAACTTAAGTGTCCATCGACAGATGAATGGATAAAGATGTGGCACACATATACAATGGAATATTACTCAGCCATAAAAAGAAATGAAATTGAGTTATTTGTAGTGAGGTGGATGGACCTAGAGTCTGTCATACAGAGTGAAGTAAGTCAGAAATAGAAAAACAAATACCGTATGCTAACATATAGATATGGAATCTAAGGAAAAAATAAGGTCATGAAGAACCTAGGGGCAAGATGGGAATAAAGACACAGGCCTACTAGAGAATGGACTTGAGGATATGGGGAGGGGGAAGGGTAAGCTGTGACAAAATGAGAGAGTGGCATGGACATATATACACTACATTTGTTTTTAAAGTAAAAAGAGTCATGGAAATCCTGTCTTGATCCACTAGTACAGTCTGAAAGTTGTCTAAGGAATAACAGCTCAGAAACCTGAATCCAAGAGTCTATTCTCTGAGGTATCAAAGTTCAGAGGATGTAGTAGAATCCTTTCCAGAATCCTTCAGCAAGCATCAAGAAGCAGATACCTGCTTGATAATAAAATTACTTAATTTATCACAGTAACCAATAACATCACATGAAGGATGGCAAAATTTTCTGTAGTCATACTGCACATAGCTATTTTATAGTTTTCATCAATGTTTTCTTAAGAAAACATTTTCTTAAGTATATACTATTATCAGGGAAGACATTGACAAATCTCCAGAACCTTCACATAAAAGGTACAATTTCTGAAATATTTATATTAATAATATTCTACCTATACAAACTTAACCTAGGGAAGGCTGAGTGTATCTTCCAATTTGATCATTTTTCCCATGTATCTCTTACAACACTAATAAGCTAATTAATAAATATAATGAAAACTATGCTGAATTTAATTGTTTTTAATTTAGGATTCAATCTTGGAAGGAAAAAGAGAGTTGCTAAATTGCAACTGCTATCTAGATTAAACAGGGGAAGCAATCCTTTATTACCTATTATTTAATCAAAGTGATAAAATATTTTTAACTTAAAAGAAGATAACATGATTGTAAAGCCAACACAAAGCAGAGAGAAATATTCTGGTGCAATATTGAATAAATGTTATCTGGACACATTGCAACAGAAAAAAATAATAAACTCAACCATTGTTAAGAGCAAAATCTACTAAATTGAGAGTTAGATACAGCATAAGTAAAAGAAAAAGGACTTTTCTCAGATTCATTAAAAACACAATATATTTAAATAATACCTACTATATTCCAGATAAATGACCACAATTTACTTTCTGAAACCAATATACCATTTAACAAAGAGAAACCCAAATTTTAGCTTCACATTAATATATTTTATAGTAAGTTTCACAAGCTTTTTAAAATTCTGTTAGTTGTTTTCTTGCTGCTTTTATAGTTCTTCTCTGTCCTTCTTCTACTCCGTTCCTTTGTGGTTCGGCGACTTTCTTTAGTGTTGCGTTTAGATTCCTTTCTCATTATCTTTTGTACATCTGCTATAGGCTTTTGCTTGTGGTTAACTTGAGGTTCACATATAACAGTCTATATATGTAACAGTCTATTTCAAGGTGTTAGCAAGTTAAATTTGAACACATTCTTAAAAACTCTACCTTTTTACTTCCCTTCCCACAGTTTATGTCTTTATGCCATATTTTACACCTTTTTATTTTGAGTTTCCTTTAACTTGTTAACTACCTACTTACTGTGGTTGTTAATTTTACTCTTTTGTCTTTTAACCTTCATACTAGCTTTATAAGAGCTTAACCCACTATCTTTACTATATACTTGCCTTTACCAGTGAGATTTTTACTTACATATGTTTTCTTATTAGTTAGTACCTTTTCTTTCCAGCTTAAGGAAGTCCCTTTAACATTTCTTGTAAAGTTGGTTTAGTGGTGATGAACTCCTTTAGCTTTTTCTTCTGTGGAAAACTCTTTATCTCTCCTTCAGTTCTAAATGATGGCCTTGCTGGGTAGAGATTCTTGGCTGGAAGTTTTTTCCTTCACAACTTTGAATCTATTGTGCCACTCCCTTCTGGCCTGCAGAGTTTCTGCTGAAAACTCAGCTGATAATCTTAGAGGTTTCCCTTGTATGTAACAAGTTTTTTTTTTTTCTCTTGCTGTTTTTAAGATTCTTTAACTTTTGATATTTTAATTATAACGTGCCTTGGTATAGATCTCTTTGATTCCTCTTATAAGGAACTCTCTGTGCTTCCTGAACCTGGATGTCTCTTTCTTCCAGGTTAGGGACGTTTTCAGCCGTTATTTCTCAAATAAATTTTCTGTCTCTTTCTCTCTCTGTTCTCCTTCTGGGACTCCTATAATATGAATGTTATCCTGCTTGATGTTGTGCCTCTTAAACTATCTCCACTCTTTCTAAATTCTTTTTTCTCTTTGCTGCTCTATTTGGGTGAGTTCTGCTGCTCTGCCTTTCAGGTCACTGATCCGATCTTCTGCTTCACTTAGTCTTCCGTTAAACCCCTCAAGCCTATTTTCAGTTCATTTATTATATTCTCCAGCTCTGTGGCTTCTGTTTGGTACTTTCTTACATCATCCATCTCTTTGTTGAAACTCTATGTTCATCCATTCTTTCCTAAGTTCAGTGAGCATTTTTTGACTATATGAACTCTTCTTTTCAGATAGATTTCTTACCTCCATTTTATTAAGGTCTTTTTCTGAGGTTTTGTTTTGGTCTATCATTTGAAGCATCTTCCTCTGTTTCCTCATTTTGCTTGACTCTCTGTGTTTGAGTCTACATATTAAGTGAAACAGCTAACTCTCCCAGTCTGGAAGGAGTGGCTTTGTGTAGGAGATGAAACTTAGCATTTATCCTTGCCCTAGTTTTTGGTTATCTCTCAAACCTGTGTGATTGTCTAAGTTTTGTTCTTGATAGGTCCCAGTTGTTGAGGGTGTTTCAAGACCTGTCTGTGTTCCAAAAAGAGTGATCTCAGTCAGCACCTAGTTTCAGGCTGATCAAAAGCCAGATCCTCGGGCAGCAGCTTTAAACTATGTAAATATATATAGTTCTGTGGGTCTGCAATTGTTGACCCTGCTGACCTCCAGACCAGGAGATCTGGGGATATTTCCCTAGGCAACAGTTGCAAAATTGAGGTTTCATATGAGTGTATATGCTCACTTCTGGAAGATACCAGCAAGCCATGGCAAGGCCAGGGGAGGGTGCCACGATGATGTCTTCCTGCCTATGTTCCCCACGAGTGGGTCTGCAGCCTCTAGATGAGTGGCAGTCCTGAAGCATGTCCCCCAGGTTGAAGTTCCAGGACAAGTAAATGCCTTTTTCACAGCAGACTGTGGGTATGCTTCTTTCTGCTGTCTGTGCAGTGCCCTGGGTGTGGTAGCCTACCTAGAACTGTCTCTCTAATTGTCACAGACTTGTGGGGCCCAGGGAGGTTAGACCCTCTGGCCACCAGCACCAGGTGATCAAGAGGTGTCCTGTGCAAACTGTGCTTACCACCCCCCCAGACCCCAGCCTTAGCAAGGCTGCAGGAGAGCATTGAGGGTGGGGCACATCTGCAGCTTTGGTGATGCAGGGGAAGAGTGCTGGGAGCAGGGCTTGCCTGCAGCTTGAGCGAGGCCAGGAGAGAGTGCTGAGGGGAGGGGTGCAGGGGGCTTGTGGGGGACACCTGCAGTTTTAGTCATGCGCAAGCACTTCTTTTGAATTACATTCTCCCAGGGCCTCGTACTCAATCCTCTGTCAAGAAATCCCCCTAGGACTTCCCTGGTGGAGCGGTGGTTAAGAATCCGTCTGCCAATACAGGGGACACGGGTTCGATCACTGGGCCGGGAAGATCCCACATGCCGTGAAGCAACTAAGCCCATGTGCCACAACTACTGACCCCACATGCCACAACTACTGAAGCCTGCATGCCTAGAGCCCGTGCTGCACAACAAGAGAAGCCACTGCAATGAGAAGCCCGTGCACCGCAACGAAGAGTAGCCCCCGCTCACCTCAACTAGAGAAAGCCCACGTGCAGAAACGAAGACCCAACACAGAGAAAGATAATTAATTAATTAATTAAAAACAAAGGTTCTTTCCTTAAAAAAAAAAAAAGAAATCCCCCTAAAGTTAAAGTTATACCTCACTCAATCCCAGACATGAATCTGTATTATGAGTTACTGGCATAGTGACATGTCCCGTGACCTTCAAAGATAGCTTTCTTTGACACCTGCTTGTAAGAATTTTGAAGGCGTTGAAGAAAGGTGGATTGAAAGTTCCTCATCAGGAGCTTTGCTGTCAAAGTTAAAGAAAGTTCATTCTCACTAGAACATAAATTTTATCCTCTGGAAATGACTCAGAGCCTGTCAGACAGAGTTTAGCCTTGAGAGTAATGAGGCAATCGCTGAGAGCATCAACCCTTTCAAGGGACCTGTGCCCAACTAGAACTCTGTTTGGAGGCATTGGGGTGGAGCTTGTTTGCAAATAGCAGCCACATAAAGCCTGGTAAATTCGAAAGGTCTCAGGGACCAGGCTGAGAGCTGGGAGCTGGGCACGATACGATACCTGTGATTTGTCCCTCACTATGGGGAAAGGCAGACTTCTTCACTCGTGTCTCATGTTATTTCTTCTCGTCCTGCTTTCTGCCAACACCTCAGATTCTGCAGAACCGTAAGTCTCACCGAAAGTCCCTTCCTCAACAGTCTGTTTTTTATTTCAGTCTCTCCCTTATATGTTTGCTTTGCCTTTCCTATTAAATGCTACCCTTCCATTCCTTAAGATATCTTAAAATTATAATAGAGTAATACATTTTGTCTTTCATCTATCTTACATTCTTGAAATAATGTTTTTCATTGGGTCAGTAACAGTCATAAACACAATATGTAGTCATTAGGAAGCATGATTTGATTAGACACCAAAATCTCAGACTCCACCCTCACAGAATCATTCTTTCAGATGGAAGGTATTGACTACAAAAATACTTAAAATGTACAGTCAGGAGTAATTTTAACTCATATTGTAGATTATATGTGTACAGAAAGTAATGAATGTGTTAAATTAGATCATGAGCATATAATTTGCAAAATCCATACTGTGGAAAACTGACAAACAATTTGATTTATCCAACAAATAAAATGTCCCAGAAGGAGAAGCAGAGAGAGCCTATGGAGTTAAAAAGATATAAAAGGCACATCAATCAATCAATCACAATGTATAGACCTAATTTCGATCTTGATTCCAAAGACATTTTTTAAAACATCATGACATTTTAATAAGCAGTTATAAATTTTTACTGGCTGAATATTTAAATATTTGTGATATTAAAATATTTTGCTAAATGTTTATGTATAATAATGATAATGTGTTTTTGCTTAAAAATAATCCTTTTCTTCTGGAAATACGTATTGAAATATTTACAGGTTTTGCTTCAAAATTATAATGGGAAAGGTGAAGTGGTTAGGTGAATGTAGATGGGAATGTGGCTGGGATTTAGGTAAGGCAAGAGTGTACATAGATTGTTGGATATTAGAACTGCGCATTGTGAGTCTAGTAGTTTATTATATTAATATAATATTGTGGATATTTTTGGATTCATTTTATTATTTTGTCTAATTTTATGTATGTTTGAAATTCTCCACATAAAAACTTTAAAATTAAAAGGAAATAACAATAAAAGTTACAAACATTTAGAATTGAACAAAAATTAAAACATTACATATCAAATACCTAATTTATTTGTTTAAATACCTGATACACATAGAAGTACATTTTATAAACCTAAACTAACTATATGTATGGAAAAATCAAGAAAGATTGTTAAATGGATGAAATGAGTTAGAAGAAAGGCTAGAAAAATGAGAAAAAAGGTAAATATAAAGAATGTTGACAGAAATTGTGAAGAACAGAAATTAATAAAGTGGAAGTCAACAAAATGATATAATCAAGAAAACAAAGAGTCAGTATTCTAAAGTTTAATAAAACAGATATCTGGTAAATTTGAAAGCCTCGATGAAAATTATAATGCTCTAGAAGAATAAAAAATTATACAAATTATCAATCATTAGAGAAATGCAAATCAAAACTACAATGAGATATCATCTCACACCAGTCAGAATGGCCATCATCAAAAAATCTAGAAACAATAAATGCTGGAGAGGGTGTGGAGAAAAGGGAACACTCTTGCACTGCTGGTGGGAATGTGAATTGGTTCAGCCACTACGGAGAACAGTATGGAGGTTCCTTAAAAAACTACAAATAGAACTACCATATGACCCAGCAATCCCACTACTGGGCATATACCCTGAGAAAACCAAAATTCAAAAAGAGTCATGTACCAAAATGTTCATTGCAGCTCTATTTACAATAGCCCGGAGATGGAAACAACCTAAGTGCCCGTCATCGGATGAATGGATAAAGAAGATGTGGCACATATATACAATGGAATATTACTCAGCCATAAAAAGAAACGAAATTGAGCTATTTGTAATGAGGTGGATAGACCTAGAGTCTGTCATACAGAGTGAAGTAAGTCAGAAAGAAAAAGACAAATACCGTATGCTAACACATATATATGGAATTTAAGAAAAAATGTCATGAAGAACCTAGGGGTAAAGCAGGAATAAAGACGCAGACCTCCTAGAGAACGGACTTGAGGTTATGGGGAGGGGGAAGGGTGAGCTGTGACAGGGCGAGAGAGAGTCATGGGCATATACACACTAACAAACGCAGTAAGGTAGATAGCTAGTGGGAAGCAGCCGCATGGCACAGGGATATTGGCTCGGTGCTTTGTGACAGCCTGGAGGGGTGGGATGGGGAGGGTGGGAGGGAGGGAGACGCAACAGGGAAGACATATGGGAACATATGTTTATGTATGACTGATTCACTTTGTTATAAAGCAGAAACTAACACACCATTGTAAAGCAATTATACCCCAATAAAGATGTTAAAAAAAAAAAAAAATGAAAAATTGAATAAACCATTGACCATAAATGAAAGTGAATTAGGAGTAAAAAGTATTCCTTCACTTACAAAAGAGAGTAGCGTAACAATACTTTACAGAAAATTTTACCAAGCTTTCAAGGAAATGATAATCCTTATCCTAAAAACACTATTTAGAGAGCAGAAAAAGAATACCTATACAAATCATTTTAAGAGTTTAATATCACAAGAATCACACACAAAAAAGAAAAGAAAATTAAATATCAATCTCACTTATGAACACAAATGTAAAATGCAAAATAAAATATTTCCAATTTGTTTCAGCTGTGTATTTAGTTAATTTTACATTAGTTGCTTTAACAGTAAACCCTAAAACTCAGTGACAAAGCACAGTAACCCAAGCAGATGGAGGCTTTGTCATTTTCAATGTGTCACTTCCAAATACTCATCCAGCAAGCAAACAGTGAGAGTGAAGGCGCCCACAGGAAGTTTTAGTATGGCAAACCTGGATATGATGTACGTCACATTTACTTATACTCCATTAGCCAGAACTCAGTCATATGATGAGACAGTCAATATGTGTATTCAGAAGGAAAAGGAAAGAAACTTGGTGCAGAACTAGCCAGTCTCTGCTACAAGTGTGTGTATGTGTATGTGTGTCTATGTAGCTATATGTTCCAGTATCTACCTAGAATGTAATGAATTAAAACAATAATTTATTATTTTTCTCTCACGGTTCTATGGTTTAACTGGGTTCACCCTACAGGGCAGTATTCGCTTTGACTCTCTCTTGCACTTGAAATCAGATGTTGGCTAGGACTGTGGTCCTCTGAAGATTCGACTGGACTGGGTATCCAGTATGTCTCCTCAGATGGCATGCTGTTCATGCTGGCCATCACCTGGTGGCTCACCTAGAAATGTTGACCAGAGTGTCAACACATGTCCTCTCCAGATGGCTCAAGATTCTCACAACATGGCAGCAGGATTCCAAGAGACTGTGCCCCAAGTACGAGCATTCTAGGGAACCAAGGCAGAAACTGAAAAGTCTCTTAGGACCTAGCTTTGGAAGTCACATAGTACCACTTCCATCATTGACCCTTTTTCAAAAACAAGCCATAGGGCAAGCTCAGATTCAAAGGAAGGGAACCACATAAGGCTGTGAATACTGGAAGGTGTGATTTATTGAGGAACAATCTTTAGCCACTAGCTTTCATGATCTTCCATAAGGCCCCTACTCATCTGCATCTCTCTTACATGTAAAAAACACTCATCCGTGTGCCCTTCCAACATTAGATGTCTTGTCATATTATGACATCAGCTTCAGGCTTGAAATGCAGGATCCTGTCATCTAAATTAGGTCCAAGTACAGATGAGACTTCTTGGGGTCATCTGCCTTAATTTCAGTTCCTCAAGCATAGTTCATCTCAATCTGAAGATCTGTGACCTAAAGAGAAAAATTATCTATTGCCACTCTGCTGGGGACAATCACAAGACAACTGTAACAGGTATTTCTGTTCAAAAAAGTAGAGAACAGGAGACACACATCAGTTAATGGTCCATAGCCACTCTGAAATCTAACCAGGCACATGTCGCCAGTTCTCTAATTAGGGTTCAGTCTTGCTTCCTCAGAGTGCTTCTCTGTGGCTTCAGAATCCATTCCACACTCTAGTTCATCCTTTATTTTCCACGAGAAAGGACGTGTTTTCAGCTGAGATATATTCTCAGTCTTCTTCCTGTCTATAGAAGTTTGAGGGCTCTGAAATCTCTTTTCATTTTGAACTGTGTCTGTTCTTTAATGTCCCATCTGGCAGTGCTTCTGTTACTACAACTGTCTTTTAAAATGTCATGGGTTTCATATCAGTCTAAATGAGATTTATTCCATGAGACAAAAGCAACACCCACAAATCGCTCCAACACAGGCACCTCTACCTTAGGTCACCTATGAGGCTTCTGTGACCAAGACTATTAGAATTCTTATTCTCTAGCAAATACAGTTGGAGAGGAATATTCCTAAATTTCTTAAAGTCATTTTTCTCTACTTAAAAGTACCTGTTAGGCATACCCTTATTTAGTTCTGAATGTTAATGTTGGATGCTACAGTCAAAACTCTGACTTCATTTTTATTCCAAGGGTACATTTATTGTCCTGGATTTGATTTTTTTCATGATGCCCAGGAATAAATGTTAAAGAAATGTTTAAAACATATATAAGAAAAACTTTAGTAATGAAGAACACAAAAAAGGACTTGAACAAATGTTAAAACACACTATATTTTTGGATAGGTTAAGTCAGCATTATAAAAATGTCACATGTCAATTCTCCCTAAATTTATTTATAAATTTTATGTAATCAGTTCAAATTACATTAGGATCAGAGATGCTGATTCTAAAATTCATATTTAAAAAACCACACAAGATATGTAAACCTATATATATATATCCCTGGTTCCTGGCACAGTGCTCATAAAACCCTTGTATAAGAGTACTTGGAGAATCTTTTGTTCGAATATTGGGTCTTTGACCCTAGTTTCTGACACAGACCTCCTAAATCCACTGGCATTTTTTAGGTGATAGGGTATCTTTTCTTCTAATGAGGCAACTTTTAGTGGGCTCCTGGATAGCTTCAGGATGGGGTCTGGTCACCGGAAAGAGCAAGCCATGATTAGAATCTATTCCTGCTCAAAATAATGGCTTCAATCTCTACACCTCAATGTTCTGGGCTGCTGCGCCCCCTGCTGTTTCATCCTTAGGTATATTCCTCATTCATTTCAGTTAATTTGCAAGAAACTTATCCATCAACCTGATGAGGTTGTCTCTCATTTTCAGCCCTACTGTGGGTTTCTATCTCTGTCTTCAGCATCCTTTAAATGGGCCATTAGTAAAAGAAAAGGAGAGAAAAGGATGCTCATTTGATTCAGAAGTCCAGTTTTGTTTCAGTTGCTATGCTTTTGGTTAGAGAATTCTCAACCTACACAACCTACTTGTGAAGGAATTTTATCCATTCATTTTTAATTTTTATATGGGTTTTCTTTTCTTTCTTTTTTTCTGGGGAGGAAAACAAATATTGATGTGATTTTATATTTGCATGGTATTTTAAACATCTCAGAGACTTTTCTATACATCTCATTTTATCTAAACTGTTCCAGAGAAAGAGCCAGAAGCAATGTAAGAAACTATTCTCCTTGGCCTTACTGTAGACCATAATCACAAGGCACAGGTTTCACAATGGAAAACTTGGAAGAAATCTTTGAAGATGATCCAAAAGATCCGATTTAGAATGTGAGAAAGAATTTTGTATAAAACAACGGATTCTCAATCACAGGGATTACATAGGCCAACAGGAGGGAGGGTAGAAGGGCAGGTCAGCCAGAAGTCTAAGAATTCTCTCCCCAGTTCAGACCACTTTTTAAATTTCATCTTCATATTTTCCAAAGAGAGAAGAAGAAACTGTGTACTAGTCCCTTTTCTCAAATGACGCATAGAGTACCACTTATTACTATGTATTTTGATCCCTTTTTCATAAGGTCAAATATTGCTGATGCATTTTTTCATAAAGAATGGTAGAAATAGGAAACAAAGATAAACACCTTTTCCCAACATCTTGCTGCTCCCAGAAAAAACAGTTAAGTTTCAATGCTAGTGCTCTTTACTGAATCCTGGGATTAAAATTCCAGATTTCCAGAACCGTATATATATATATATATATATTTTTTTAAGCGGTACGCAGGCCTCTCACTCTTGTGGCCTCTCCCGTTGCGGAGCACAGGCTCCAGACACGCAGGCTCAGTGGCCATGGCTCAAGGGCCCAGCCGGTCCGTGGCATGTGGGATCTTCCCGGACCGGGGCACGAACCCGTGTCCCCCGCATCGGCAGGCGGACTCTCAACCACTGCGCCACCAGGTAAGCCCCCAGAACCATATTTTTGCTGGCAGAAGCAGAAAGAATATATATGTGTGAGGCAGTGATGGCATTATCATACAAGGACCAAAGAAGAAACTGGGAGAAGGGTCATTTTATTCACTATTGTATAAAAAATTTATACAGAACAACATAAGTCTCTACATGTTTTTATTCAATAATATGAGGTTGGGCTTCCCTGGTGGCGCAGTGGTTGGGAGTCCGCCTGCCGGTGCAGGGGACGCGGGTTCGTGCCCTGGTCCGGGAGGATCCCACATGCCGCGGAGAGGCTGGGCCCGTGGGCCATGGCCGCTGGGCCTGCACGTCCGGAGCCTGTGCTCCGCAACGGGAGAGGCCGCGGCAGTGAGAGGCCCGCGTACCGCAAAAAAAAAAAAAAAAAAAAAAAAAAAAAAATAATATGAGGTTATGGAGATATATACATATGAAAACAGGAATTTTCCAAATAATAACAAGACCCGCCTGCTCTTCCCTGTCCCTTTATCTTTTTTTCTTTTTTTTTTCAAAAAAAAAGTTACACAAACAAACCTTAACTGAAAGTATACAAGCCCACTTTTCTTTTCCCAAAATAAACAAAACATCTCTCAGTTTTCCCAGCATTTTCCCCTTCCTAATGTGGAAGAATAATTTACTAACGTATTAACCAGCGTTTTGGTTTCACTGCTGAAAAGGATTTGGAAAGAATGTGATCTGTGCTGATTCTTATCCTCTGGTATTTTTCCCTTCCCTGTTTCAAAAGTGTAGCCTAATCCTTGTGTCTTTTGCCTAAAGAACTTTCAAGGTTAGAAGCAGAGGTTGCTTAAAGATAACTTTGTGAAAACCCTGGCTACTTGGACAAATTACTCTAGGTGCTCCTGAGGAAGAGGAAAAAGAAGTCTTTTGCAGGGAGGTTAGAGGAGAAGCCCCAATGGCAGGAAGAATTCAAAACCAGGAGGTGGGTGGAGGTTTATGGGACCCAGGATAGTGGGCACCTGGGGCCCCTCCATCATTGTACCCAGGGTAAAAGCTCTGAGTTAAATGGCTGTGTGAGGCCAACTCTCGACCACAGAGCTCCCAGTCTCAGAAAATATTCCTGTGTCCAAATATAGCATAGAAGCAGCCAAGCAGCCAGGCTTCAAAGTGGCTGAGGGGTTGGACAATGGCATGGTCATATGAGGAGTAACCAGTTTCAAGCAAAGACTAAAGCAATTTCTGCAGTAGTATATTTCTCTTTTTTAAATTGAAGTTTAGTTGACCTACAACACTATGTTAGTTTTAGATGCACAACACATCTGATTTGATACTTCTATACACTACAAAATGATCACCATGATAAGTCTACTTACCATCTGTCACCATAAAACATTCTTACAATATTATTGACAATATTCCCCATGTTGTACATTTCATCCTCATGATTCATTTATTTTCTAACTAGAAGTTTGTGCCTCTTAATCTCCCACACTTATTTCACTAATCCCCCTACACCCCTTCCCTATGGCAACCACCTGTTTGTTCTCTGTATCTATGAGTCTATTTCAGTTTTGTTTGTTCATTTTTTTCCAAATTCCACAGGTAAGTGAAATCATATGGTATTTGTCTTTCTCTGCCTGACTTATTTCACTTAGCGTAATATCCTCCAAGTTCATCCATGTTGTCACAAATGGTAGTATTTCATTCTTTTTATGGCTGAGTAATATTCCATTGTATTTATATGCCATATCTTCTTTATGCATTCATCTGTTGATGGACACTTGGGTTGCTTCCATATCTTGGCTACTGTAAATAATGCTGCAATGAACATGGGGTGCATACATCTTTTCAAATTAGTATTTTTGTTTTCTTTGGATAAATAGGAATGGAATTGCTGGATCATATGGTAGTTCTATTTTTAATTTTTTGAGGAATATCCATACTATTTTCCATAGTGGCTGCACCAATTTACATTCCCATCAACAGTGCACAAGGGTTCCCTCTTCTCCACATCCTCACCAAGACTTGTTATTTTCTTTTTGATAACTGCCATTTTGACAGATGTGAGGTAACATCTCACTGTGATTTGATTTGCATTTCCCTGATGATTAGTGATGTTGAGCACTTTTTCATATACCTGTTGGCCACTTGCACATCTTTTTTGGAGAAAAGTCTATTTGAAGAAATAGTCTTTTGTCCATTTTTTAATCAGATGATTTGTTTTTTTTGCTATTGAGTTCTATGACTTCCTAATATATTTTGGATTATAAACCCTTTATCAGATACCTGATTTGCAAATATGTTCTCCCATTCCATAGATTGCCTTTTCATTTTGCTGATGGTTTCCTCTGCTGTGCAGAAGCTTTTTAGTTTGATGTAGTCCCATTTAGCTATTTTTGCTTTTGTGGCCTGTGTCTTTAATGTCATATCTAAAATATCATTGTCAAGGCCAATGTCAAGAAGCTTTTTCTCTATCTTTTCTTCTATGAGCTTTACAGTTTCAGGTCTAATGTTAAAGTCTGTAATACATTTTGTGTTGATTTTTTTGTATGGTGTAAGATTTGTATATGGATATCCAGTTTTCCCAAAACCGTTTACTGAAGAGACTATCCTTTCCCCATTGTGTATTCTTGCCTCCCTTGTCAAAGATCAATATACTGTAAATGTGGGGGGTTATTTCTGGGCTCTCTATTCTGTTTCATTGGTCAATGTGTCTGTTTTTATGCCAGTACCATCTTCTTTTGATAACTATAGCTTTGTAATATAGTTTGAAATCAAGAAATATGATGACTCCTGCTCTGTTCTTCATGCTTAAGATTGCTTTGGCTATTCAGGATCTCTTATGACTCCATGTGAATCTTAGGATTTTAAGTGGCCAATTCTAATATCTTGTCGCTCAGCTAGTCCTAGAATTCCTACTTTAGAAATATATTGTCAGAAAGTTGATAAATGAAAAGACTTTTATAAATTTTCTATATGGCATTAGTAGTCTTTGCATCTTTTAGAGAACATAAAGGAGTTTCTGAAGGAGAAAAAAATTAATATAATGTTTCTTTCCTAAAATACCAGCAATGAACAAGTAAAATATAAATTTGTAGGACACAGCAAACACAGTGTTTAGAGGAAAATTTATAGCATTGAATGCATATATTCTTTAGAAAAAAATAAGCATCTAAAATCAGTAATCTAAGCTTTCATCTTAGGAAACTAGAAAAAGAAGAGCAGATTAAATCCAAAGCAAGCATAAGAAAAGAAATATTTAAAAATTAGAGCAGAAATCAATGAAACTGAAAAGAGGAAATCAATAGAGAGAATCAATGAAACAAAAAACTGATTCTTTGAAAAAATCAATAAAATGATAAGCTTCTAGCAGGCCACCTAAGAAAAAAAGAGAGGTGACATGAATTGCTAATATAAGAAATGAAAGAGGGGACATCACTAGAGATCTCACAGACATTAAAAGGATAATAAAGGAACACTAGGAACAATGCTATGCCCACAAATTTAATAACCTAGATGAAATGGACTAATTCCTTGAAAGACAGTTCTGCCAAAACTCCCACAAGAATAAATAGACAATTCAAATGGACCTATATCTACTGAAGAGATTGAATCAGTGATTAATAACCTTGCAAAACAAAAACCACCAGGGGTTCACTGGTGAATTTTATCAAACATTTATGGAAAGAGTTACACCAATTCTCTACAATTTCTTCCAGAAGATAGAAGAAGAGGAAATACTCTCTAACTCATTCTATAAGGCCAACATTAACATAATACTAAAACTGTACCAAAATATACAAGAAAATAAAACAACAGACTAATATCCCTCATGAACATAGGTGCAAAAATCTTCAGAAAAAATTAGTAAATCAAATCCAACAATGTATAAAAGAATTATACACAATGACCAAGTGGTATTTATCCCAGGTATGCAAGTCTGGTTCAATATTTGAAAATCAATTAATGTAACCTATCACATCAACAGGCTAAAGAAGAAATTGATATTACATGATATCAATAGATGCAGAAAAAGCAGCTGACAAAATCCAACACCCATGCATCCAACCCACTCTCAGCAAAACAGAAATAGAGGGGAATTTCTTCAACATGATAAAAAACATTTACTAAAAACTTACAACTAATATCACACTTAATGGCAAGAAACTAGAGCTTTCCCACTAAGAACATGAACAAGAGAAATATATCCCCTCTCATCACTTCTTTCCAACATCATACTAGAAGTCCTAACTAATGCAATAATACAATAAAAAGAACTAAAAGTTTCACAGATTGAGAAAGAATAAATAAAGCTCTGTTCAAAGATGACATGATTGCCTGTGTAGCTATCTGAAAGAATCAACAACAAAAAAAACCCTCCTGGCCTTCCCTGGTGGCGCAGTGGTTGAGAGTCCACCTGCCGATGCAGGGGACACGGGTTCGTGCCCTGGTCTGGGAAGATCCCACATGCCGCGGAGCGGCTGGGCCCATGAGCCATGGCCGCTGAGCCTGCGTGTCTGGAGCCTGTGCTCCGCAACGGGAGAGGCCACAACAGTGAGAGGCCCATGTACCGCAAAAAAAAAAAAAGAAAAGTAAAAAAAAAAAAAACCCTCCTGTGACTAAGATCAGATAGCTACATAGAGTGGTAATAATAAGGTTGCAGGATATAAGGTTAATATAAAAAGTCAGTTGCTCTCCTATATACCAGCAATGAACAAGTAAACTTTGAAATTAAAAACACAGTATCATTTGCATTATCTACCCCCAAAAATGAAATACTTAGGTATAAATCTAACAAAATGTATACAAAACCTATAAGAGGAAAACTTATCAAACTCTGATGAAAGAAATCAAAGAAGAATTAAATTAACGGAGAGATATTCCATGATCATGGTTAGGAAGACTCAATATTATCAAGATGATAGTGCTTTCCAATTTGATCTATACACTCGATGTAGTCCCAATCAAAATCCCAGAAAGTTAGTTTTTGGATATCAATAAACTTATTCTAAAGTTTATATGGAAAGGCAAAAGACCAAACACAACATCTAAAGAAAAGAACAGAGTTAAAGGGCTGACACTACCCAACTTTGAGACTTACTGTAAAGCTACAGTAATCAAGAGAGGGTGGTACTGGTGAAAGAAGAAACAAACAGATCAGTGGAACAAAATAGAGAACCCCAAAATTGACCCATATAAGTACTGTCAACTGATCTTTGAGAAAGAAGTAAGGGCAATACAATGGAACAAAGATAGCCTTTTCAACAAATGATGCTAGAACAATTGGACATCCATATGCAAAAAAAGAAAGAAAAGAAAAGAAAAATAAGGAATCTAGACACAGACCTTACACTCTTCATGAAAATTAACTCAAAATGTATCATAGACCTAAATGTAAAATACAAAGCTATAAAACCCTGGAAGGCAACATAAAAGAAAATCTAGGTGACGTTTGTTATGGGGATAACTTTTTTAGCTACACCACCAAAGGCACTATCCATGAAAGAAATAATTGATAAGCTGAACTTCATTACAATTAAAAATCTGCTCTGTGAAAGACTCTATCAAGAAAATGAGAAGACAAGCCACAAAGTGGCTTTTCTATTTATTTTAACTAGATACTAATTAAGCAACCCCTGAAGGAATTGAACTTAATTTCCTCACAGAATAAATAGCATTTACCAAGATAATCCTGTTTATCTGTCTAGGCTTGTCTGTTTGTTTATTTTTCTTTCATTTTGTTTATTTTATAAACAGCACATGGCTACTAAAGTAAATTTGAAAAATGTAGCAAGCCACAAAAGAAGTTAAAAGTCAGCTCTGCCTCTTCCCTTCATTTTCTGAATAATCCAGCCCAACACCACTAGATGGGGCTAGATAAGATAGATATCACATGGGGTTGAAGAGAATTAAGACAGTAGATGGTGGGGTGTACAACTTGGACAATGGTGAGAAGAAGGTTCTCAAAGGAGGGTAGCCTGGCTCAAGCTGTCAGAGCCAGAGCAAGAGGAGGAAGGTGTCCTTATGGAGGGGTAGTGTATGTGTGGGACATCAGAAGCCAAACAGAGGATGTATGAATGTGTGTACATGTTTATGTGTTTAAACATACATAAACTCTGCAGCTCTATTTGCTGAGAAAGCCTAGTAGGGACACCATAAAAATAATGGGCATGCCTGCAGCCCAGTTCTTGATTTCTAATGTCATTTGCTAAAAAAAAAGAGGAGGAAAATTATAAGATGAGCCTGAAATATCTTGGGACAGAAGATAATTGCTCAAGAAGGATGAGGACATGTCAAAAGGACCCAGAAGCCAGCTTAAATGGACTTTTACTGGCCAAATCTGAGACTATTTGAGCATCAAAATAATGAAATAACAGATGATAACCCATTAAATAAATTAGGAAAACATGACTATACTGGCATAAACAAATAAATAAATACATTTACATAGTCTGATAGTACCTCCCCATAAAATATTTATTAATTACAAAGGAAAAAAATAACTTTATAGACAAGAAGTCTGGCACATATCACCTTAATCAAGTGATTGAATTTAATATCACCCAAAATGGGAGAAATGGAAACATGTGCCACCTGATAGTTACAATAAGAAGAACACAGCATCACCCTGGGATATCCCTGCTGAAGAGGTAGGACGCCTTCTGGACATCTTCTACCTGGATGTCTTATAACCACATTGCCCTCTTCTCACTTTTCCTTTCCTCCTGTATGAACTATCTTGGCAATGGCATTATCATCACTAACTCAGCTAAATTTGCTCTCCCTATCTCCATTCTAAATCTTAATCTGAAGCACCATTATCTCCCACCAGTGCAAGAACAATCTTTTTGGTGTGACATCAGCATCGTGGTGGTGTGAGATGCTCTCTTTATCTCTCCCCTTCAGTCTACAACCAGTAAAACATCCACAGCTAAACAAAGGTGCTTCTGTCCAACACACCAGGACATCAGAGAATTTCAAACATCTATACATCTAAAGGTGGGTGGACTGGGACACATACAGGAGGCAGAGCCAGGGCAACACTGGAAGCAGTGCCTGCAGTCTTGGACCGTCAGCCTTAATGGCTGAGCCCGCAGCCCCAGACAACCTGGTAGCATCAGGGGAAGAAGCGCACTGGCCTCCTGGCTGCAGAGGCACCCGCAGTCACAGGGTATTGGACAACAGTGGCAGCAGGGACGGTGACTCTGTTCCTCCAGCCACAGAGGTGCCTGCAACTCGACTCCCACACACACACAGTGGCAGCACCCATGACCCAAGAATCCCAGCCATGGCAGAGACACCCATGACCCTGGATCCCCACCTCTCCTCCCCTCACAGCACCAGAGCTTACAACCCAGGAGGCCCTGGATGTGTCAGAAGCACCTGCCATCCTGGTGCTCCAGGTGGTGATGCCAGTGACACTGGAGCAGCAAGGCACCCATGATCCTGGAGGCAAGAGCGGCGACAATGAGGGCACCAGGCAACACCTCTGACAAAGGCAGTGGAGGGTGGAAAGTGCCCATTCTCAGATACAACTGGAGGCAGTAGTTCAGGTAAGAAAACGCAAAAAACTTGTGCTATAGCGCCACCCACTGGAAAACAAAAGAAACTCCTCGAATTATTAACCAATTGAATCTTTCTAATTAAGTTAAAAAGAAAAAAGTTTTACTTAAAGAAGAAAGGTGTTTGCTACTTCACGTGTCCTGGCAGAGGAACAACTCATCAAGTACCATGAGGAGCCATGGTAACATGATATCAGAAAAGGGAAATGACAATGCTCCAGAACCAAACTTAAAGTCATGGAATATTGCAGTCTAACTGATAAAGAATTCAAAATAGCTGTTATGAAGAAACTCAAGGAGCTACAAGAAAACTCAGAAAGGCAGTTCAATGAGCCCTGGAATAACATTAATGAACAGAAGAAATACTTTATCAAGGAGGTTGAAACTCTAAAAAGGAACCAAACAGAAACTAGAGCTGAAGAACTCAATAAATAAGATGAAGAATGCATTAGAAAGCACTGGAAATAGAGCAGACCATATGGAAGAGAGAATTAGTGAGCTCAAAGATGGAAATCTAGAAATGATACAGGTGGAAGAGGAGAGAGAAGTAAGATCTTTAAAAAATGAAGAAATTCTAGGAGAACTATCCAACTCTAGTGCTTTTATATTTTGCAAGTATAAAATTATCTTGTATTTAAATAATGCTAACTTTACCTTTTCCTTTATACTTATTACCTATTTATTTTATTTTGTTTTGTTTTGTTTAGTTTTATTTGTACTGAATGAA
This sequence comes from Grampus griseus, assembly GCF_964374135.1. NCBI lineage: Eukaryota > Metazoa > Chordata > Mammalia > Artiodactyla > Delphinidae > Grampus > Grampus griseus. The sequence continues at coordinate 7,435,115 of NC_139005.1, read as the reverse complement.
ACCTGTAGAACAAACTTAAAGAGTAGTGGAGATACACTTTTTGTCTTACTTCTGAACACTTTTTGTCTTACTTCTGACTTACTGTAAATACTTTAATGTTTTCTTATTAAGCATGGTACTGACTTTCAGTGGATATTTAACTTTGTCAAATGCCTTTCTACATCTACGGAAATAAAATGAACTTCGTCATGGCATAAAATCAGTAATTCTTTAATGTGCTGCTGGATTATGTTTACTAAATTTTCAGTTAAGACATTTAATTGGTATACATAAGTGAAATTAGTCTCTTTGTGCTATCTTTGCCAGGTTTGGAAATCAATGCTATCCTCAGTTCATAAAAAGAATTTTGAGTTCCTTGTTTTTCTGTCCTCAAACAATTTTGATATTATTGGATGTGTCATTGGTACTTTGCTCTAAGAAATTGCTCCAGCAGTGTCACACTGACTGTCATGTTTGTTCAAGTAATATCCAGGCCCCAGTTGTCAGTGCTTTCTTTATGTCAACATTTTACACCCACATGAGTTCACAAAGAAAGAACCTCATTGCATTTTCAGGAAGAGTTATTCACCTTGAACTCAGTGTGTGTGCAATTAATGTTATGGATGGATAGACGGAAATAAAGGAAAGGAATAAATTACTGATAGCATAGGATGATGAAGTTGCCATTGTCTAATGTAATATTGGCAAGGAATCTAAAGAAACCATGATGTCTTTATAAAAAACAGAGAAATGTGAATTACATAGCTGTTAGTAAATTCATAGCTTAATTCACAATCAAATTACTGTCCCTAGAATGTTAATAAATACATTTTAACTTGGAAAATGTTCTCTAATAGGAGACATCAAGTCCTCAATTCTTAGCTTTTTCAGCTCTACATGTTCTATCAGTGACTAAATGCACAAAAGGAATGCTTATCAGTTTTGCAAATAACTGTGCTGGGAAAGACAACTCTGTGGACATTGGAATCACATTTGAAAAACTGAATATAAAGACCAACATTTGCCAAAACAGTATTCTTTTATATATTAATTTTAGTCCTTTTTTCCTTCAAGAATTATTTATTGGGCACCTAATATAATAACTGGGCACTGTTCTGGGTATTAATACATATATATACTATATAATAGTATAGTATAATAGTAAATATATATGTGCACATATATACACACATAGTATCATATAGTTACATGTAATATATTTTATGTCATATAGTCACTTATATTTATATACGGTGTTATATGGTCACATATATATGTGTAATGAAATATGCTGTGAAGAATAAAAAAGAGGGTAAGGAAATAGAGGACAATGTGCAGAGGACTGCTATTCTAGTAGAGTGGTCAGGAAAGGCCTCTGTGTGGAGGCACTGGTACAGAGAAATGAATGAAGTAGAGGAGAAAACGTTATGCATATTCCAAGTGCCCCAGGAAGAGAAAACAGGGAGTGCAAAGGTCCTGAGAAAAAGCAGGATTTATGTATTCTAGAAACAGGAAAGGGACCAGCGTGAGTGCGGCAGAGTGAATAAGATAGGGTCAAGAAGTGAGAGAGAGGCATGGACATATATACACTACCAAACGTAAAATAGATAGCTAGTGGGAAGCAGCCGCATAGCACAGGGAGATCAGCTCGGTGCTTTGTGAGAATCTAGAGGGGTGGGATAGGGAGGGTGGGAGGGAGACGCAAGAGGGAGGAGATATGAGAACATATGTATATGTATAACTGATTCACTTTGTTATACAGCAGAAACTAACACACCATTGTAAAGCAATTATACTCCAATAAAGATGTTAAATAAATAATAAACTTAAAAAAAAAGAAGACAGGGTCAAGCCATAAAAATGAGATCTGACCGTGGGAGGGAAATAGCCAAATCCTGTAGGGTCTTGTAGGCTTTGATAAAAATTTTGGACTTTATTTTCAGGATCATGGAGCACTGTTAGAGGAGTTTCCCAGGGCATGATGTAATTAGATTTTTATTTTAAAGGATTTATTTTGGCTTTTGTGAGAGTTAGGAGACCCTTGCACTAGTAGAGGCAAAGGATGATGGTTGTTTGGACTAGAATGGCATAGATGAAATAAAGAAAAGTGAGCATACTAAAGATATATTCTGACTTGCTGTTAAACTTTAGGTTGGAAGTAGTAGAAAGGAGAAACCAAGGATGAATCCACATATTTTTGGCCCGAGCAACTGGTTTAATGGAGATACCACTTACTGAGAGGAAAACGACTGGGAAGAGAAGAAGAGTGCGATGTTTAATTCTGAGCTTGTTGTATCAGGTGCCTATAAGACTTCAGTGGAGAGTCAGAGTAAGCAGTTCTAAATACAATTCTGAATCAGAAGGGAGCAATCAGGGATAGATACTTTGCAATGAGAAATTGTTTGAGAATGAGAGTTTAAATAATCTCTAAATACAGCATTTAAAGCCCTAGGACAAGGAGAGATCCCTTTGGAGAGAATGTGACTTGAGAAGGGATGAAATTAGAAGACTGAACTTTGAGACACGACAACGTTTAAGTGTCAGGAAAACAAATAGTAAAAGACTCTGAAAATGATTGACAGAATCAAAGTGCAGGATGTTGAAATTCAAGTGAAGATATTGCTTCAGGAAGGATTTCAAGAACAGAGTGAGCAACTATGTCAGTTGCTTCTGAAAGATAGAATAAAATGAGAACTGAGAATTGACCACTGAAATTGGCAACATGGAGATCACAGGTGACTGATGGGTGGAGATAAAGCCTGATGAGAGTCAGTTCATGAAATAATGGGAAAAGAAGTGGAAGTAGTAAGTTTGGACAAATATTGAGAGGAGATTTGTGGAAAAGGGAACAAAAAATGGGGAAGTAGATAGAGGGATATGTATAGTCGAGAATTTGTTTTCTCACAGATGAAATATATATTTATATGCTAATGAAAATAATAAAGTTATGGTGTAGTAGAGAGAGGTAAATCAATCTAGTAACGAAGTTTTTGAGTATGCAAAAAGGAACAAGTTCCAGTAAAAAAAGTAAAATGATGGTTTGGATTTAGATGCATATACAGTTCACCCAGTGCAACACAAGAGAAGACAGAGTGCATAAGTACACATGCAGATGAGCTTGGTAGTTTCAGTATTGGTGAGCTGATCAGAAGTTTTACTTCTGATCGCTTCTATTCTCTCAGTAAATTAAGAAGCGATGTCATCAGCTGAGAGAAAAGAAGGCATTGTTTACAAAAACAATGACATGGGAGAGTGAGAGGATAAAATTACTTGAGCAATATAATAGCACTGCATGGAGGCTGTGTTTGTACCAAAGTCTATAGTTGTGAATTTAAAGTGAGATCTGTCAGCATGCTCACATGCTTTTCACAAGCCACATTCTTAATTTTGATGCAAGTGAATGTAAACTCCCCAATGGCAGAAACATATGGTCTCTGTTAACCACAGAACAGTGTCTGGTACAAAGCATGCATTAAAATATATGTGGACTGATTAAATAATATCCATCTTCTCCACTTGACTGCTTTGCTTCACCACATCCCAGTACTTAATACAGAGTCTGTTTCATAACAGGCTTAAATATTGACTGAATGGATGAATGACCCAATTAATCAATCTCTTTTTTTTCCTTCACTTCTGAACTTTACACCCAACTCCCTACTGAATAGCTTCGCTGAATTTCACGAGAGCCTCAAATCCAACATATCTAAGACTCTACCTGATAGTTTCTCTACATCTGTTACTAGCAAGATCATCCACTAGAGCCCTAGTGAGAAACCTATAGTCATTCTCTATTTATCATCTCTGAAATGGATAAGTCCATAACTGTTTTATAAATTTCTGAGCAAAATAAGTGAAATACAGTGCTTAGCACAATGCCAAGCATATAGTACCTACAAATATTAGCTATTACCAGCTTTTAATGATTCTAAGATACACATCTTTTCACATCTCTTTAATCATGACATATTTTACAATCAGTAGTGTATCATAATTTAATCAGATGAGGTTTGTTTAAGTAGCATATTAGATAATGGTGTCATTTATATCAATAGTGTATCAGGCAAGACAAAATGCAGTACTGTAACTTTTCTCTGCAATATGCTCACCAATATTAAACTAGTAATTGAGTCATGTCCAGTACACTTCAAATCCATATTTTTCTCCCTCTCCCTATTGTAAACTTACTTTAAGTCCTTGCTTTCTCTATCCATTTAGAATGAATTTTTCATCTGTCTGTGTATCAGCTAGGAATCCCTCTGGCAATAAATAACAGAAAAGCAACTAGCAATTGCTAAACAAATAGGGAAGAAGTCCATAGGTTGACATTCCAAGGTTGACAAAATTACCCAATAATACTGGCAGAGACCAAGGCCCTTTCTATCTTTTGGACTTGCTTTAGCATGCAGACCTTGATCCTCCTGCTTGTTGCTTTGTCAGCTCAAGATGGCCATTGAAACTTCAAGCATTACATCCATTTTCCATGCAGGAAGAATAAATAAAAATGTTCATTGGTGTGCCTACTGAAACTTGCTCTTTTTATTAAGAGAGCAAAAGTTTTCCATAAACCCCACCCAGAAGTTTTCCATTTATATGTCACTGGCCAGACTAAATCAAAGAGCTACCCATGGTTTGAAGATGGCTAGGGAGAAAGATGCTGTGTGAGTAGTTAAGCCAATGAGCATTGTCTGCCATATTTTGGCAAATATCTTCTCAATTTTTGAGACTTAGTTCAAGAGTTATATCTTATCTATTTACTTATTTGTTTACTTATTTGTTTGGTTGTTGGGGTTTATTATTCATTTACTATTTATTTAGCACCTAGCATCTAGTACATACCAGGTACTGTTATAGGCACTGGGGATACAACGATGAGCAAAATCCCTTCCCTTGTCGAACTTCCATCCCAGCCTTGACCTTTTTAAAAAAAATTTTATTGGAGTATAGTTGCCTCACAATGTTGTGTTAGTTTCTGCTGTACAACGAAGTGAATCAGCCATATGTATGCCTGTCCCCTCCCTCTTGGACCTCCCTCCCACCCCACCCCATCCCACCCATCTAGGTCATCACAGAGCACCGAGATTTCCTTCTCATTTAGCTCACCACAGAGCATTGAGTAGAGTCCCTTTGCTATACAGTATGTTCTCATAAGTTATCTATTTTATACATAGTATCAATAGTATATATATGTCAATCCCAATCTCCCAATTCATCCCACCCTCCCTTTCCCCTTGGTATCCATACGTTTGTTCTCTAAGTCTGTGTCTGTATTTCTGCTTTGTAAATAAGATTGTCTATACCAATCTTTTCAGATTCCACATATATGCATTAATATATGATATTTTTTTTCTTTCTGACTTATTTCACTCTGTATGACAGTCTCTAGGTCCATCCATGTCTCTACAAATGACCCAGTTTCATTCCTTTTTATGGCTGAGTAATATTCCATTGTATATATGTACCACATCTGCTTTATCCATTCCTCTGTTGATGGACATTTAGGTGGCTTCCATGTCCTGGCTATTGTAAATAGTCCAGCCTTGACCTTTTGATTCAATATTTCTACTTTTAGTAATTTACCATACAGACTACTCTGCAATGACAAGCATGCTCATTGATGCAATAACTAGAAAACAGAAGACTGACAGGTTATCTATATGATATTGATTTATTATAATATGTATATATAAGGTAATTATTCAAAAGAATATACCTCTCTTAATATAGATATTTATGCTGACATGGGAAGTATCTCCAATATATGTTTTAATGGAAAAATTGCAGAGCAAAATGTATGGTGTAGTAAAATCACACTTTTGAAAGAAAATTTATCCTAAAATTCATGTGGAATCTTGAGGGACCCTGAATAGAAAAAGAATAAAGCTGGAGGGTTTTCCCTTCTTGGTTTCAAAACATTACAAAGCTACAGTAACCAAAACAGTGTGGTACTGGCATAAAGACAGACAAATAGATCAATGGAAGAGAACAGAGAGCCCAGAAACAAACCCTCATGTATATGATGAAATGATCTTCAACAAGAGTGCTAAGACCACTCAATGGCAAAAGGACAGTCTCTTCAATAAATGGTGTTGGGAAAAGTGGATATCCATATGCAAAAGAATGAAGATGGACCCTTATCTTACACCACATACAAAAATTAACTCAAAACGATTAAAGAAATACATGTAAGACCTAAACCTATAAAACTCCCAGAAGAAAACACAAGGGAAAATCTTCATGACATTGGATGTGGCAATGATTTCTTGACTATGACACCAAAAGCACAGGCAGCAAAAGCAAAAAGAGATAACTGGAAGCTACATCAAACTTAAAAACTTCCATAGATCAAAAAACACAATAGACAGAGTGAAAAGGCAACCTATGGAATGAGAGAAAATATTTGCAAATCATATATTTGATAAGGGGTTAATATCCATAGTATATAAAGAACTTCTACAACTCAACAACAAAAAATCAAATACCTGGATTTTTAAAAAATGAGCAAAAGACATGAATAGGCATTTTTCCAAAGATGATATACAGACAGCCAATAAGCATATGAAAAGATATTTAGCATCACTAATCATCAAGTAAATCTAAATTAAAACCACAATAAGATATTATTATTATTGTGGTTATATCCATTAGGATGGTTACAATAAAAAAAAAAAAACCCAGGATATGGAGAAATCAGAACTCTGTGCACTGTAAGTGGGATTGTAAAACAGTGCAACCACTATGAAAAATACTATGAGAACTCAAAAAATTAAAACTAGAACTACCATATGATGGGGCAAACTCACTTCTGGGAATATATCCAGAAAAACTAAAAGTGAGGTCTCAAAGGGATGTTTGTACACCTATGTTCATGGTAGCATTATTCACAATAGCCAAAAGGTGGAGGCAATGTAAATGTCCACTGATGGATGAATGGATAAACAAAATGTGGTATAAACACACCATGGAATATTATTCAGTCTTAAAAAGGAAATCCTGTCACATTTACAACCTGGATGAATCTTGAGGACATTATGCTAAATGAAATAAGCAGGCCACAAAAAGATAAATACTGTATGAGTTCACTTGGTATCTAAGGTAATCAAAGCCAAAGAAACAGAAAGTAGAATGTGGTTATCAGGAGCTAGGACAAAGGGGAAAAGGGGAGTGGTTGTTTAATGAGTATAGACTCTAAATTTCAAGATAAAAAGTTCTGGAAATCCGTTTCACAGCAACTGAATGTATTTAATACTAATGAAGTGTACATTTTAAAAAGGTCAAAATGGTAAAAAAAAGGAAAAGGAAAATTTACAACTGCCTCTTCATATATATTATTATATACAATAATACCTAAAGACTGGAAATATATGGAGTGGAAGATCATGTGTTGTTTTCTATTTTCTTCATGCCTATATTTTTACATGTGCATTATTTTTATAATCAGGGAAATATTTGAAAAACTTGAAAAATGAAAAGTTACTTTCTTCTCTCCAATTCTTTTCTTAAATAGTGACTGTTTATTTGCGCTTACATTATCACCAACAGAATTTATCAATCTAATGTTTGCTGAATGAATTCATAAACTTATCATCAACTAGTGATGATGAATAATGCCTTCAACAACAATCTATATTTAGCATCAATTTAAGAATTAAATTTAATATGGTTCTTCATTTAATAAATATTTGTTATTAAATGTCTATGATGAGTCAGACTGTGTAGGTTTTAAGTAACTAAATATTATTGTTTTTTGTAACCATCTTCTGCTGAAATAAGAGAGGAAAAAAAGAGAGAGAAAAAAGAGGTTATGACTAGTTGATAACATTAAATAGCAAGCCACCTAGTGAAATTCTGTTAACAAGACAAGATAATATAGTCCAGGTGTGTAGTTTTCCAGTGGTTTGGTTTCACAAAAGTTAGAGCATAAATATACAGGGAAGTGAATAGATTCAACATCCTTTAAAAGTGTAACTGAAAGGATGAAATATCTTCTGACTCCAAACACTCCACCCCAGCTTCTGCCAAAGAAAACCGGTGGAAGAATAACTGTCTCTTGACTTAGAAATTAATTGCATTCTTAACGAATTATAAGAATTTTTGTGGTAAATTATGCATTCTTCTGTAAAAATTAAGGAGTCTATGTTAAGACCAGGTTAATACAAAGATGAGCCACAGGAGAAACAGCAGACAAAACTCAAATTTTCCCCTCAAAAGGTCCTATGTCACATGAAAAGCTGCTTCATAGAGTAAATTTTGTTCTAAACATAAAATCTTAACACTTGTTACTCCTCTGAAATAAAGTTTCAATGGAATATCATGTTTACATAACATTTAAATGAATTATAGTAAAAACTTTAGTCTTCACTTAAGAGACTCACCAGATGAAATAACATTCTTCATTTCAGAAAACAAAACCAGTGAAATGTTAAAGGCTTGTGGCAAATAATAATCTCTCAAAACCTCACAGTTTTGCTCTTAACAGTCAAGTTTACATGCTTACTCAGAATCATTGTGGTTTATTGCCAAATCTGCATTACTACAATTACAAATTTTAGTGATAAATTACACAAACTGATAGAGTATAAATATGAAAAAAATCTCAGTTTTTACATAAAAATTGGGTTGAAGTTGTTGGAAATAATCAAAGGAAATTAATATTTTAAAATACCATTAATTGGACCTAGAGGAAATAACTATAAATTTTAAAGAGAAGTGTAAAGAATTTAGGAAGATTCTTAACTCCAATTAATTCACAAACAAGAGAGAACCTGAAACTAGAAATGTAGTCAATGTATTAAGATGTGCTTTATGCATGATAGTGCAGCAGATTTAATCAGGTCATTTAAGCTCCATTTATAAAATTATATCATAAAATATTTATACCAATAACAAAAAATCATCAACTTATTTCATCCAATAAAAATTAACATTTTTTAACTTTCTAATAAAAAATAAAATATGTGAGTGCATTAGCAAGATGGCAGAACAGAAGTCCCCAGCCCTTATCCTCCCACAGAAATACCAATCTGAAAACCGTGCACAAATAAAAATGTCTTTGGGGGAGCTTTGGAATCCAGGTAGAAAGTTGTAGCACCCCAGTGGAGCCAAAGACTGAGGAAAGCTGCCTTGAGAAGGCAGGCTCATATCCTGGGAGCAGACCCATTGACCATGGCCCTGGCTGTAATCTGGTAGTAGCCCTATCTCCCTGTGGATTCAGCTCCAGTCTTGCTTGTCCATGGTCCTGCTACCAGACCCATGTGTCCCAGAATGAACTATGCCCAACTGTGACGCCAGTAGCAGGCCTACCTACCATGGACCTGACTGAAACTGGTAGCATCCCTGTGATCCAGATTCAGCCCCACTCAACCAGAGCCCCGAAGGCACTCCTGTCCATCCAGGGACTCTGGAGGAGCAACATCTGTCTGTGCCCCATGGTAACAGGTCTGGTGACCCTGGAGTCAACTGAAGATCCAAAGCATCCCTGAGACCTGCCTCCAGCCCACTTGACCATGACCTCAGTGATAGTCCCATCAGTCCAGGAACCAGGTAGGAGAAGGTCTTCACCTGCTAAAACTAGTCTGTAAAGACTGGAAGAGGTGACTGCTCATTCAAATGCAGAGACACAAATTCAAGTCTTCAAGGATCACAAAGAATCAGACAAACATGACACTACTAAAGGAAACAAATAAAGGTCCAGTAACCAATCCTTAAAAAATGGAAATTCATGGGGCTTCCCTGGTGGCTCAGTGGTTGAGAGTCCGCCTGCCGATGCAGGGGACACGGGTTCGTGCCCCAGTCCGGGAGGATCCCACATGCCGCTGAGCGGCTGGGCCCTTGAGCCATGGCCGCTGAGCCTGCGCGTCCGGAGCCTGTGCTCCACAACGGGAGAGGCCACAACAGTGAGAGGCCCGCGTACCGCAAAAAAAAAAACAACAAAAACAACCACAGAGGTGGTTATATATCAGACAAAATAGATTTTAAGCTAAAAACTGTCTTAAGAGACAAAGAAGGTCATTATAAAATGATGATCGTCAATTCCCAGTAAGATATAATGATTAAAATATATGTGCACCCAACATCAGAGAACCTAAGTACGTAAAGCAAACATTGAGAAAACTAAACAGAGAAACAGACAGCAATACAATAATAACAGGATAATTCAATACTCCACCCCCTACAATGGACAGATCATCCAGATAGAAAATCAACAGGGAAACAGCAGAATTGAGCAACGCCATAGACTAATTGGGCCTAAAAGACACATGCAGAAGATAAATGCATATGTATAACTGAATCTCTTTGCTGTACACCTGAAACTAACACAACATGTTAATCAACTATACTCCAATATAAAATAAAAATTTAAATAAATATATAAAACTGCCATGGGTGCTCGGGGCAAAAAAAAAAATACTGTGCAACTCATTCCTCTCAGGTGCACATGGCACATTCTCAAAGATAGAGGATAGATCTCTTACTAGGTTGCAAAACAACTCAACAAATTTAAGAAGTACCTTTTCCAATCACAATGGAATGAAACAAAAAATCAATAATAGAAAGCAAGTGGGAAAATTCACAAATACATGGAAATAAAACAACACACTTTTTAAAATAAATTTTATTTATTTATTTATTTTTTGGCTGCGTTGGGTCTGTGTTGCTGCGTACGGGCTTTCTCTGGTTGTAGCGAGCAGGGGCTACTCTTTGTTATGGTGAGCAGGCTTCTCACTGCAGTAGCTTCTCTTGTTGCAGAGCATGGGCTCTAGGCTTGCAGGCTTCTCACTGCAGTGGCTTCTCTTGTTGCAGAGCATGAGCTCTAGGCTTGCGGGCTTCAGTAGTTAGAGCACGCAGGCTCAGCAGTTGTGGCACACGGGCTTAGTTGCTCCGCAGCATGTGGCATCTTCCCGGACCAGGGCTCGAACCTGTGTCCCCTGCATTAGCAGGTGGATTCTTAACCACTGTGCCACCAGGGAAGTCCCAACTACACACTTTTTAACAACTATTGGGTCAAAAAAGAAATCCAAGGGAAATTAAAAACTATCTCAAGACAAACAAAAATGAAATGCAACATACCAAAACTTAAGGGATGCCGCAATAGCCATACTAAGAGAGAAATTTATGGGAATAAATGCCTATGATATAAAAGAAGAAAGTCATCAAATAAACAATCTAGCTTTACACTTCAGGGAACCAGAAAATGAAGAACAAACTGAACCCATAATTAGCAGAAGAATATCATAAAAATTAGAGAAGGAATAACCGAAATAGAGAAAAGAAAAACAATTTTAAAAATCAATGAAACTAAGAGTTGTGTTTTTGAAAAGATAAAATTGACAAACCCTTAACTAGTCTAAGAAAAAAAGAGTATTCACACAATCAGAAATCAAAGAGAAGATATTACAATTATTCTCACAAATAAAAAAGATTATAAGACATTATGAGCAATTATAAACCAAAAAATTGGACAATCTAGAACAGAGAAATTTCTAGACATAAAACCTAACAAGACTGAATCATGAAACACTGCACAAATCTTTTTTTGTGTTTCAGTTGCATTTTTACCTTTCTTGAAATAATAAAGCATAATATGCCAAAAATGTTGCTTTTTTTCCATCTTCAATATTAAAATGGCTACACAAAAATTCACCAATTTTGATGTTTTTGTTTAAATGCACGCTGATATGACAGCTGTCACAATACAATCTAACAAAATTGTTTCGAATGAAGTTAAAGATAACTAAGCACTACTAGAGCCATCTTACAGAAAAAAAAGAAATGAACTCTTTGGCCAACCCAATAGAAGACAGCTGCCCTAAAGCTTCCTAGGTTTCTAATATCCTTACATTAGATCAGCAAGGCCAGAACAGTCATCTTTTGGTCCAAATTCAAATTTCAAGATGGAGAATCCATATAGCCCTGTTTGGGTCAGGCATCCACCCCTGCTCTGATACACTGTGGTCAGATAGACATGATCAAGGTACAGTCATGACTTTTAGGCACCCACTTCTATGGAAAGTCCGCCTTCTCTGTAAATTGCCATCTACAACAAAAGGAGTTCACATCAACATTATGTAGCGCTTTAAGTTTACCAAGAACTTGCACATTCTTTAACTCATTCAATTCATGTAACTGAGCAGGACCCTATGAGGCCTTCCCAGAATAGACCCACACCCATGTCTTCTAACTGCCTTTTGTCTGTAGAAAAACTTTAGTCAAAGAATAAATCTAGGGGCTTCCCTGGTGGCGCAGTGGTTGAGAGTCCGCCTGCTGATGCAGGGGACACGGGTTCGTGTCCCGGTCTGGGAAGATCCCACTTGCCGGGGAGCGGCTGGGCCCGTGAGCCATGGCCGCTGAGCCTGCGCGTCCGGAGCCTATGCTCCGCAATGGGAGAGGCCACAACAGTGAGACGCCCACGTACCGCAGAAAAAAAAAAAAAAAAAAGAAGAAATCTAATCAGAGAAATAAGAAAATGCAGAAAGGAAAACAGTCAAGCAAGACAAAATAATAATACTTTAGCCATTAAACAAAGTCAAGAACTTTCAGTTCTTCCTCAAGGACTATAGATGATATTCTGAGCCATGTCCTTTGAGCTGTTTTGCAGATACTGAAACCCCCACCAGGTGAAAGAAGTTAACTGTGTGCTGCCCACAAAGCAGGTAGACTCCAGACTGATTGGAACCAGAAGGTTGATGATGTTGACTCCCAATTACATCACCACCAGCCAATCAGAAGAATGCCCACCAGCTGATCACACCCTGCTCCTTGAACACTATAAGACTCCTTGCCACTCTTATGGAACATAGTACTGGAAGTCCTAGCCAGAGCAATTAGGCAAGAAAAAGAAATAAAGGCATCCAAATTGGAAAGGAAGAATAAAACTATCACTATTTAAGGATGACATGATTTTATATACAGAAAATCCTGAAGATTCCACCAAAAAAAGCTATTAGAAATAATAAATACAGTAAAGTTGCAGAGTATAAAATCAACATACAAAAATTTGTTGCATATCTACATGATAACAATGAGCTAGCAGAAATGAGCCAGAAAGCTAAGAAAACAATCCCATTTACAACTGCAACAAAAAGAATAAAATACCTAGTAATAAATTAAATCAAGGAGGTGAAAGACCTGTAAACTGAAAATTATATGACTTTGATAAAAGAAATTAAAGAAGACACAAAGAAATGCAAAGATATTCCATGTTCGTGGATTGGAAGAATTAATATTGTTAAAATGTCAATATTATCTAAAGCAACCTGCAGATCCAGTGCAATCCTTATCAAAATCACAAGAACATTTTTCACAGAAATAGAACAAAAAAAATTCTAAAATTTATATGGAACCACAAAAGACCCAGACTAGCTAGAGCAATCCCGAGAAAAAAGAACAAAGCTAGAGGTATCACACTCCCTGATTTCATACACTTTGCTTCATAAATAACAATTTTACCTCATATTATATTTGATTATTTCAAATGAAGTAATAGGAGATTGTGTGTTTATAACTTGCTATGAAAACACATAAATTTAAAAAGCAATACCATTTAAAACTTAACAGCTTTAATAGTATCTTACAAAATATATTCCATAATTTTTCTTACAAAATTTTATATTACTAGAAATTGTGTGTTATTTTAAGAACCTGTGATTCAATAACATTTGGGCATAACAAAAATCAAATAAATTAGAGCATCTAAAGCTCTTAGAACATTACTCAGCACAGTCATATAAATAGTAAGCACTATGTAATTACGAGCTATCATTACTGTTGTTGTCCATATCATCATTATCATCTAAGTAATTAAATAAAACTTGACAAATAATTTTATCTTTTCCTATTAAAATCTGATTCTATTGTTCGCTCCCAGACTAAATATAACTCTCTCAAACAAAAGTTCTGACACTGAAAAGTTCCAGAGTGAACATGAGAGTCACAGAGAACAAAGTGGGTTCATAAAGTAAAGAGTCATGAAACAACCCTATGCGTGTGTGCATGCACACACACACTCACACACACATTTTCCATTCACCAAAGGAAAACTCACCCTGAAACATATTCCCTACCTAGTCTCATATTCAAAAATAAACTGTATAGGGTTAGAGATAAAAATATGAAGCACAAATATTTAAATTAGGAAAAACATGTAGCATAGTTTTACAATTTGGGGGTCCAAAAGGCCTTCCTAATCAGAAAATAAAACCCCAAGACAAAGTTAAAATACAAGCAACAGAGTTCCTACAAGTAACAGTGATATAATACATCACTAGTAATCATAAACTTGAAAAAGAAAAATATATGTCACGCACCCCTCCCTATCAGATTGGGAAATTTTTTAAAGGCATGGGAAAAATGCAGTTGTAGACATTGCTGGTAGAAGATAATTGGCAGAGTTATTTGTTTATTGGGGTATAGTTGCTTTACAATGTTGTGGTAGTTTCTGCTGTACTGCAAAGTGAATCAGCTCTATGTATACATATATCCCCTCCTTTTTGGATTTCCTTCTCATTTAAGTCACCACAGAGCATTAAGTAGAGTTCCCTGTGCTATACAGCAGGTTTTCATTAGTTACCTATTTTATACATATTAGTGTAGATATGTCAATCTCAAGCTCCCAATTCATCCCACTCCCCCTTTCCCCCCTTGGTGCCCATATGTTTGTTCTCTATGTCTGTGTCTCTATTTCTGGCAGATTCATTTCAGAAAGGGGATGTAACAGTACTATAAAAGTTTTAAATGTGTATACTCTTTTACATAGCAAATTTACAGCACAGGTTCATCATACGAAAATACTTCTACATGCCCCAAAGTATGTATATGTAAGGACAGACATTGAACTCTATTGTTTGTAATAAATTGTTTTAATTCGGGCACTAATTCCTCTGCATCACAATGTAGCGTCTAGTAAAAAAGATTAGATTTGTGAATATCAGTACTCTTTAGAAACTTAAAGGAACAAGTGGAGTTTAATTTAAAAGATAACGTGCTAGGGACTTCCCTGGCGGTCCAGTGGTTAAGACCACGCTTCCATTGTAGGGGGCACAGGTTCAATCCCTGCTCAGGGGAACTAAGGGAACTAAGATCCTGCATGCTGCACAGCATGGCCAAAATAGATAAATAAAGCTTGAGAGTCATCAGATCAATCTTAAAAAATAATAAATTAAAATAAATTTAAAAAAACAAAACAAGATAAAGAACAATTTAAAAGATAACACACTAAAATTTTGATAATTTTGAGAAACTATGGCAAGTACATTGTTTAGAAACGATCTGAGGATTTGTTATGCTTTTTATCTTTGTACATTCAAATATTTTTTCTCATTAAAAATTAGAAAGGAGCATTGAGATGGCATAAATGAGAAACACTCTGATCTTTGAGAACATCTCTGTAGATACACGTTGCCGTAACTCCAAGTTTGCCCTAGATATTTACGGAAAGGTAAAGCAAGTATACTGTCTGATAGAGCGAATGTGGTATTCCAGTAACTGAGCTTTCTGATTTTTGAAAGTGGTTAATATGTAACCAGCTGAAATGTCCTTCATTATCACTTATTAGGAACTACGGGTAGCGTATGTGTAACCAGTGGTGCCATTAGAGAAACTACATTCAGTCCCCAGCAAGCACTACAGCAATACAGGGGAAACATTTTTTTCTGTTTATTTTTGTTAAGGCCCAATACCTCCTAATCTTTTTTCTCAATTCCCAAATGATTCTCCTTGTTCTATTTTAATGGCTTTTTCCTGCATTTTGCTCCCTTTACCTTCTTTACCATAAACTGCCTTCCTTCTTTCCCTTATTTTCTTTTTTCTCTTAACCCTTTACCTCTTTGCTAAATGCCTCGAAACTGTGCAGAACTTGTCCAAGTTGTGTGCCGTCATTTCTGTCAAGGACTTGGTATTCAGGTAGCCTAACTTTCTTTATTTGGATGCTGCCCTACATCAAAGCCCACAGCAGACAGGTGAACTAGACCTCTTTCTCAGTCATTAAGATTCAAAATATAAATATTAATTCTGACAGGTACAGTAAGGTTCACAGTTTTAAAAACGGTTCCATATAGCATCTTGTATAAAAGTACCCCTTGGAGCTGACAGGACAGATATTATTAACCCCATATTTATCTGTGAGGAAGCCGAGGATCAGAGCAGTTAAATGAGTTACCCAGGACCTTATAATGAGTCAGAACTAGGGCTCAGGTACCCTGACAACTCATCCAGTCATTTTTTCCCCCCTCAAGCTCATTTTCTGTCTTCCCAAGAAGAGAAAGCTCTGTCTTCGTGAAGGGAGCATTTTAGATAAAACGTTCCTCTTTATCTGCGATTATACTGAAGTGGTGTCGCTTCTCCTGAGGATAATTCCGCCATCCACTTACTTAATACGTCCACCTCACGCAACCTCAAAGTTCTCTCTCTTGGGACTATCACTTCTCACTCACAGTGTTCAACCTCTCCCTTTTATTTGATCGTCAGCATTTACAGAAGCAGCATTTCATTTAAACTTGTTCAAGTCTCTCTCCTCTTAAAGAAACCTCCCTCTCAGCCCGACATCTCTGCTGAGTACTGCCCTATCATTCTCTTTCCCTTCACATAAACTCAGAAACCTCCCTCTCACTCCCCCTTGAGCTGCAGTCAGGCTCTGCTCCACACAGACCCTTAAAGCTGGGTCCCCATATTCTTCTTGTCCCTCAATTCAGCAAAAAAAAAAAAAAAGATCATTCGATCTATTATTTGATTTCACAGTGAGTGGCATTTGACACAAATAGCCAGGGATTCAGCAATAATCTTTACAGATGCCCTTTGTAATTTCTGATAAGGCCCCCTAATGAATGCTATTAATTATTTCTTTAAGTAATTAACCTTGCAAATAAGTGTTTAGTTATTTCTAGTTTCTTAAAATCCATTTAATTTCTGTTATGTTTTGAATCAATGTATTATAAAATGATGCAAACTTTTGAAATGATTTTTTTTAATTTTGTATGCTATTAACATTGATGTGTTGGCATAAAGCTCCAATCACTCTGACTAGTAAAAACCTTCTCTTGACCATTTTCTTAAAATGTCCCTTCTTTGGGACTCAGAGATCCCACACTCTCCTGTGTTTCTCTCTCTCTGTCTAGCCATTCGGGTTACATTTGGGTGCCCTTGCCTAGCTCTGTCCTGGACTATTTTCTATTTTCATCCCATATTATCTATTTCCATGGCATCAGCTCTCCCTATAAGCTGATAAATCTCTAATCTGTACAAATAGGCCAGATCTCAGTAAACTGGTGGTGTTCAGATTGCTTTAACTTTAACCTACAATAAGAATTTTGTATATTTTCATGAGACAGTTTGCAATGTAACACTGAAATCACATTTTCACAATGTAACCTTTACATTGTGACTCAGGACACTCATAGTTAAAGATAGAGATGACAGAGATAGTAATAAAGAAAGAGAAATTATATTAGTTAGGATACAAGTTTTACTGCTCGAACAAAGATATCTCAAAATGCAAAGGCTTTTAAATAAGAGAAAGTGTTTTTCTCTTACATGAAAGTCCAAGCTAAAATGGCCTTTGGATGATTCAGGGATTCAGTCTATGCCTCCTTTTTTCTTTTTTTTTTTTAACATCATTGTTGGAGTATAGTTGATTTACAATGGTGTGTTAGGTGCTGCTGTATAACAAAGTGAATCAGCTCTACGTATACATACATCCCCATATCTCCTCCCTCTTCAGTCTGTCCTGCTTGTTGTTCTGCCTCCCTTGACACATGGCTTCCATCTTATTACCTACAATGGAAGATGGGACAACCGCCCACATGTCCACATTCCAGCCAGTGGTAGGAAGCAAAGGGAGGCACAGAACCTAGCCCTTCCTTTTTAAATCATGAACTGAAAGTTGCATACATCACTTGCACTCACATGTCAATCACCAGAATTTAGCCGTATACCATGCCCAGCCTTAAAGGAGAAGGCTAGGAAATGAAAGTTTTCAGTGAGGCAGTTTGTGCCCAGAGAAAACTCAGGTGTTCTAGTATTAAAGACAGAATTGGAGAAGGGGTAATAGGACACAACCAAAGTTTCTGCTGCACAACATTGAAACGAATATTTCCAAAATCAATAGTTTCACTTATTCTGTTTGGTACACTGTGTTTTCTATTTTATTGTGTTCTATTACTTTTTTTTTTTTTTTTTTTTTTTGCGGTACGTGGGCCTCTCACTGCCGTGGCCTCTCCCGTTGCGGAGCACAGGCTCCGGACACGCAGGCTCAGCGGCCATGGCTCACGGGCCCAGCTGCTCTGCGGCACGTGGGATCTTCCCGGACCGGGGCACAAACCCGCGTCCCCTGCATTGGCAGGTGGACTCTCAACCACTGCGCCACCAGGGAAGCCCTCTATTACATTTTTAAAACTCTTGGTCATGACTCACTGATCATGACATTACAACTCACTATAGATGGTGACCCATAATTTGAAAAACATTGCTTTAAACCTGCTATGTCTAATCTGATAACCAGTAGCCACATGGGCTATTGAGCTTTTGAAATGTGGCTAGTCTAAATTAATATGTGTTGTAAGTGTAGAATTCACACCAGATTTCAAAGAGTATGAAAAAAGAATTTAAAGTATCTCATTAACAATTTTTATATTGATTAAATGTTGAAATGATAATGTTTTGGCAATATTGAGGTAAGTAAATTATATCATTAAAATTAATTTAATCTGTTTCTTTTTGTTTTTCAATGTGGCTACTGGAAAATGTAAAATTACATAGGAGGCTCACCTTATATTTTTATTAGATCACACTGCCTTAAGCTCTAGATGCAAATGTTAAACTCCCTACGAATATTATTACTGGACTATCCCACAAGCACTTTCTAAAACTAGACTCTTTCTCTTCCCAACCCTCAGCCCTCTGTTCTCCTTCCCACCCTGTTTCCTGTGTTTCACTCAACCAGTTAAAGGCAATGCAAGTCACTCACTCAGTGACCAACCAGGAAAACTGAAAAGCACATTCTCCTTTACCCATCACATTCATGTATTCACTGTGTACTATAATTTTACCTCTTAAATATGATATAAATCTGTCAACCTCTATCCAATCTCATTATGAACACCCTAGCTCAAAATATCATCATTTCTCACCCATATAATTGTGCAACTCCTACCCTGCCTCCTGGATTGCCTCCTTCCAATCAGTCTTCCAAATTTCAGTAAATGTGATCTTTCCAAGAAACAAATCTGGGGAAGTCACTTCACTGATTACTCCCCAAATACCCTAGTAGTACCAACAGGTTCCTTTTTAATTTGAAGCAAGCTTGCTTCACCACTTTTCTAAGTATACAGGCATTTTCTTCATACCAAACACTTTTCATTTTACCAAACATTTCATGATGGTTTTTACCTCCTGTGCCTTTGTTTATGTCATTCCTTATGTGCTTAGAATGCACTTTTTATCTCCTACTTCCCTCTGGCTAACCACCATCCACACTCTAGAACTTGATTTACATTTTGCTTTACCTTAGATTTCCTTTCCAAGGCCCAGGTTTGCATTGTGTGTCCCTGTTCAGTGCTCCCAGAGCATCCTGAACTTCTCCAATAATGATGTCTGGCTACTGTATTTTTATTGCTTATTTGTCTGCTTTTACACCTGCAAGAATGTGCAATCTGTTTCTTCATATTTGATCATCCATCTCCATGATTTTGTATGATTCCTAGACCAACTAGGCTCAATAAACACAAAACAATCAAACAGTTGGATGAATGAATGGATGAATGGATGGGTGCATGGATGGACAGATGGATGGATGAATAAAACAGTTAACACGATTAAAGATTGAAGGGGAGTTGCACATTTAGAAGGCAGTAACAAAATGTGTTTGTATAGTAGATGATAAAGGCAATTGGTATCTTTGTTAGGCACAGTAAGTCAAAGCTTGTTTCTGAGGTCCTGCTACTTCTCCTTTCATCTTTTCACTTCCTTAATACAGGAAAATATTTCTATCATCATTCTTCCACAACCTAGCTCTTTATCTGCAATCCAGTAAAAACCCCAAGCTCAAAAAGCTATTCTTTTAACCCAATGTCTTTTGCATAGAGGACTGCTGAATTCTGAAACTGCTTCAACATTTGAGGTAGACATATCTGATGGAGGACTTGCAGGCAGACTGACTTGTAGTGAAATACCTATTTTGAGCCTGTCTTGTGTTGCTTAAATTATAGCTTCCCCTGCCAGCTATTCATGCAAGAGATGTGAGGAAAGCCATACAAGGCACTATGGGGAAGTGGAAAGGAGGGAGTAAGAGAGAGAAGGGGTTGAAAAGCCGATTAGCTGCTTTACGGTAAAACCCAGGGAAAGTGAGCACTAATGGGAATGTGGATTTTATCCCTCCAGGAATCCTATTTAGCCCACCAGGAATTAACCTTGACTGTAATTAAGTCCCTGAGAGCAATGACCCTTTCAGAGAATGTTCAAAGACCTCTACTTTGTTTAGACACCTTGTGTGGGTGGAACTTCCTGTTTACACAGAGAACAGCATAAAGCCTAGTTGCTCTGAGGAATGTTTGGGACCAGACCAATTGCAGGGAGAAAGGCACAATACAGTCTGGTCTCCTCTGGTCCCTTCTCCCTGCAGCATGGGGGAGAAGAAGAACAAACTCCTCCATCCAAGTCTTACTCTCCTTCTTCTGGTCTTCCTGCCTACAGATGCCTCAGTCTCTGGAATACCGTGAGTTTCACATAGAGCATAAACTTGAAGAGTCCTTTCCTTTATTTCAAATCCTCCTTATCATTCATTCGTCTTCCCTATGGAACTGTCACCTTCTTATCTTTAAGGTGTCTTCCAATTATGAGATTTTACAAATCTGGTTTATTCAGTCTTCACTTATTCTTAACCATTTTTCTCCAACTCTCTGGATCTCTGAATCTCTGAATCTCTAAATTCTCTGGAGATATACAAAGACTTTCTAAAGGGCATTGGAAAGTGATTCTTTTAAAGGAATCAATTTTCAGATCCTCACATTCATATTGATCTGCTTGAGACCATGCTATTTATCCTTTCTTACCTCCCCTGTCTTAATTTCCTATCTTTCACTTTAAAAGAGAAAGACAAACCTCCCTCAATCAGATGTTACTGTAGAACACTGTTCTGGAGTATAAAAATCCCTAGGGTGCCAAATAAAGGAGCAATTTGAAATACCGATGTTGATGTTGAGAAAGCAAAGGACTCTAATGACAGGAGAAAAAATCCTTTTGCAGATCTTGTGGCGACGAATTCTTTGTTTCAACAAAATTGAAGGAAGATCTAAGGGAAATACCAGCTGATAAACAATTAGAAGCAATTCTTGATAATAGGGCACTGGGTGATCTTTGGCATGTAATGCAGAAGGAGTTACAAGAACTGGTAAAAATGATATAGTTGTTTCATCTGTCATTTATTTACTTTTAAGTGAACAATTTTTCATGGTACTTATATCTACACAAACGAAAAACAGCAACAGAGTTAATGTTAGACCTTATTTAATTCTTGCAATAAGGAATATCCATCCATGGATATATAAGAACTCATTATTTTCATTAAAGATGTACTTCAAAAGTATTTTGATTTTATATATAATAAATATGAATCATAATTTGTAATATACTTATTTTGTTTTGATCAGTTGTATACTAGTAAGACTTTTGAAAACAATTCAATCCAGAAGAAAATGTTTAACATTTACAGCTTTAAGGTCACATTAAATTTAAAAGAAGAGTTGAAGTTAAATTTATATACCCACATATAATATTTCATATATATGTGTATATATATATGCATGTGTGTATATACATATATGTATATACACACATATATATATATAAACAAAGAAGGAAGAGTGATCCATAAAATATTTTGAAGCATAGAAATGTTAGGACAAACTTCTGTGTGGTAAATGGCATGAAAGTTCACAGAGGAAAAGGGGGAAAGATGCTAAATTTCTGATCATTACAAAAAGAACATTTTGATGTATTTTTTAAATAGATCATACTGGATATCTTATCACTATGATATTTAAGAGTCGATGGGAGATGTACAAAAAAGTAATGTAAGTTTTAATTTAAAATTTCATCAAAAATAATATATTTTACTATTGTTTAAACTTGTGATAAAAAATAGATGTTTACTTGAATACATGTAAGGAGGGCGTAGTGTCTAAAAATAGGAATTCTGTGAGCAAAAATGTTAGAAAACTCAAGTGTCAATAAATTATATATGAGAGCATTGAGAAAGTTTCTGTTCTGTTCATGAGGACCCCAAATCCAATCTCTAGAAGATCACTCTTGAGTAGACCATTTTTGTCTACCCTGAGTTGAAAGGCAAATATTTAATATGCAAACATCCAGGGTTAGGGAACACACTAAGATTTCATTAGTTGCTTAACACGCTGAGACTTTAAGGACTCTCTTTAAGCCTCAGAGTGGAAAGCAAGAACTTGCCATTCCATTTTTACAGGCTTGTTTTATATATATATATAAATAAATAAAAGTTCTGTAAGTGGATTGGTTTCTGTAGTGTTCCACATGAGAACTTGCTTGCTTTTTACAGCAACCCTAATGTAAAATAGATTTACAGCATAAATATATATAATTAGCATATTTTTATTTGAATTCAGATGCTCACAGATTGATATTTGGGTTCCTTAAAGTGAGGTACACCTGCAAATGTTAACCTCTTAAAGCCTCACTTCAAGTAAAATGTTCACTGACATGGCACTGACGATGGAAAGGGGAGTAACTCCCACGCATGCCCTCCAACGGCAGAGATCAATTTCATGCTTATCAACATGTCTTCTCTTGGCATAGAACTAACGATAGTAACAAGAATTATGGCGGAAGATAGTGCTGCTGGTAATAATGCCTCGCCTCCTACACTCTCCTCTAACTGGATTCCCCCATCCCCAGGCACTACATGGTGCTGGTCCCCTCCCTGCTCCACACTGGGACCCCTGAGAAGGGCTGCCTCCTTCTGAAGCACCTGAATGAGACGGTGACCGTAAGCGCCTCCTTGGAGTCCCTCAGAGAGAACAGAAGCCTCTTTACTGATGTGGTGGCAAAGAAAGACTTATTCCACTGTGTCTCCTTCACTGTGAGTATGGCTGTTTGACTTAAAATACTTGTTTCTATCGGTTGGGAACATAGGCAACCAGAATTCAGTCAAGATAAGACTTTGAGAGGCTGGCATGGACTTCAGGAAGGAATCTAAATGTAGCGACTAAGTGTAGAAATTAAGAAGCAATGCATGAATTTCCAATATAAATAATAGTAGACCAATATTTATAGAGATTAAAATCAACTTAATGATTAGAGAAAATTCCTATTAACCAGAAAAAAAAGAAAAGCAGTATGCACTAGACAAAGGGAAAATATGAGTTCTCCTGAAAATTAAAATGGAAAAAATACTAACAAAGAAAACTAGGCCAGTGTTTAACATAAGCCCCAGTAGTGGGCTGACAGGAACACACCACCCCATACTCTTTCTAAGAGTGAACTTGTAGAAATTACCATGAGTGACTATCCAATAGCTCTTCAGAGTTGCCCATGTATAGAATCCTTACAGCGTACAGCCAATAATATGTTGCAGTTTCCTTTCTCATAGCCTTAAGAGATGCTTCTACCATGCTCTTTTACCACATAACATCAGTTTGGTAAAGTTCAGTGTATAAGTGAATCAAAACTGTATTAGCGAGCTCGGGCGGCGGGAGGACCGGCAGAGGCCAGGCAGCCCAGCTTCGCCAAGGCTCTCGGTGTGCGGGGCTCGCAGGCCCCCGGCACGTGCCAGCCCCACCGCCACCATGGCCAAGAGGAAGGTCAGCTCCGCCGATGGGGCGGCGAAGGAGGAGCCCAAGAGGAGGCTGACAAGGCTTTCAGCGAAACCGGCTCCTGAAAAAGTGGAAACGAAGCCAAAAAAGCGGCAGGAAAGGATAAATCTTCAGACAAAAACGTGCAAACAAAAAGGAAAAGGGGAGCAAAGGGAAAACAGGCCGAAGTGGCTAACCAAGAGACTAAAGAAGACTCACCTGCAGAAAACGGAGAAACTGAAAACGAGGAGAGCCCAGCCTCTGATGAAGCAGGAGAGAAAGAAGCCAAGTCTAATGAATATCACACACTTGGTCCTATCAGTGGTTCCCGTTTCCCTTCTTGTACAATACAGAGGAATATTTTTATCAACTATTTTGTAAATGCAAATTTTTAAGTAGCTTTAGAAACATTTTTAAAAAGGAGGGAATCCTACCTCATCCCATTTTTTAAGTGTAAATGCTTTTTTTTAAGAGGTGAAATCATTTGCTGGTTGTTTACTTTTTGGTACCACCAGAAAATAGTGGGATATTGAATGTGGCAGGCATTGTCTTGGGTGCCAGCTTAACATTCCATAGATGGGCGATATTTTATATCCTATAATACAAAGCATACTAAATGGCAGTTTGGAGTCAGTTGTGCATTTAATGCCTTGAACACTTTAAATTACTTCTCCTCCCATGTTGTTTTTGGTAGAATTATTTCCTAAAGCAAACCACTCACCCCTTGATCTTGGCTCTCCTGGTCAGAATTTTGTGCACTCTGTAACATCTTTGGTCGTGGTAGTCCAGTTCTTCTAGTAACTTTGTTAATGTGCTATGAACGATTGACAGTTTGGGTATGTAGTGTATATGATATTAAATTGTGAATTAGTGGGACTTACGATGTAACAGCATATCAATATTTGAAGGTATTGGTACTTGATAGCCTGTCAAGGAAAATTTGCCTCCAAATTTTAAGCTGGAAGGTCACTGGAATAACTGTTCAGAAAAGAATCACAACTACATGATTTTTTAGATTTTTGGTATGTATGTTAAGAATTGTGTACAAATTGAAATGTCTGTGTACTGATCCTCAAAACAACCAATAAAACATCTCAATTATGAAAGAAAAAAAAAACTGTATTAGCTGATTTGCAGCAACCTGGATGGACCTGGAGATTATCATACTAAGTGAAGTAAGTCAGACAGAGAAAGACAAATATCATATGATATTGCTTATATCCAGAATCTAAAAACAAATGGATACAAATGAACTTATTTACAAAACAGAAACAGACTCACAGACTTGGAGACAAACATGGTTATCAGGGGAAGGGTGGGGAGGAGGATAGATTGAGTTTGGGATCAACACGTACACACGGCTATATTTAAAATAGATAACCAACAAGGACCTACTGTATAGCACAGGGAACTCTGCTCAATATCCTGTAATAACCTCAATGGGAAAAGGATTTGAAAAAGAATAGATACATGTATGTGTATAACTGAATCACCTCGCTATACACCCGAAACTAACACAACATTGTTAATCAACTCTACTCCAACATAAAATAAAAATTTTAAAATGAATAAATAAAGCAAAAACATTTTTTAAAAACCTGTATTGGCTGATCTATAAGGAGATGTGAGTATCATTTATGACCTCTCTCACTGATGTAATTTCCTCCATCCTGTGTTCTGTCTTCCCATTTGTAAATGACAGAAGTCATTCTGTCTGTGAATTCCTGTCCATGCCAAATTTCCCTGATGAGAATGAGAGAGTGAAATTAAGTAAAAGGGACAAGATTCCCAGGGAGAAGTGGGACAGGGACTGGAGGAAGAAACTTGGCAGATGAACGGGTTCTCAGGATCTCTCCTATATTTCAGATCCCAAGATCTCCATCCAATGAGGAGGTAATGTTCCTCACTATCCAAGTGAAAGGACCAACGCAAGAATTCAAGAAGCGGACCACAGTGTTGGTTAAAAATGAAGAGAGTCTGGTCTTTGTCCAGACAGACAAACCCATCTACAAACCAGAGCAGACAGGTACAAAAAGGCCTATGGTCAGGACAACTTCAAAAAAGAAAGATCTTCCTACCCTGTGTATTCCCCAGTCAAAGGAATCCTGGTTCCCTTATAGTCTGTCTTACTAGCCTATAGGCCTGGCTTCAGGTTTCCGGGACTCATGAAAAATATTTCTGTTTCAGTGAAATTTCGTGTTGTCTTGTTGGATGAAAATTTTCACCCCCTGAATGAGTTGGTAAGTGTCCTAATATCCATCTAGAATTATTATCTATATAAACAGGCTGAGAGTTTGTTTTTGGTGTTGGGAGAGAACCAGGGAGAGGAAGAATCTGGTACTGAAAGCAGTACTTTCTGGCATTGCCATAGTGCAAGATCCTCATTTAAAACAGTATTCTGGGTCAAGAGAGTAGCTGATTCTTTCTTGGTACTGATACTTGGTCAGTTGTCACACAAACTTACTCTTTAGAAAATTCTCAATTAGCCAAACTAGAAAGATACACTATATAATACATAAACCATCAAAAAACTTAGGTTTAAATGACTTCTCAAAGATTCAAACTTTTTCTAAACACAAAACCCCTCCTATAAAGGAAGGAGAGTGTAATCAATGTTTGTTCCTCAAGACTAACACTCTCAATTTTAATGTAGACAAGAAACCAAAGCCTTAATTTTTCTCTCCTAGATCTACTCCTCAACCACATTTTCTTATCTCAGAAAGAGGCAATTTTCAATGAAAAGCCAAGGACTCTGTTGACTATAGCCCCTCCGCCCCCAACTTCCTTTTCCCCTCTTAAAAGTGTTCTCTTTCCCTTGCCATAGAGTTTGCAATTCCCTGCTGATTCTGATCAAACCCATCTTTGCTAGGGGGTGAAGAAGGGAAAGGGATGGGAGAGAAAGAAGCAACTTTTCTCTTCTAGCTCCTCAGGCAAAGGATTAAGGCATATTCCTTCGTCTCACCCACATCCATTTCATCAGAAAATCATGTTAGTTTAAATATATCCAGACCATGTTTTACCACATGAATTGCTACGACCTTGTCCTGACCAGTATCACCTCTAAACAAGACTATTACAATAGCCTTGAAATTGGTCTCCTGGTTTCCACTTACACTCCTCTATCTAAAATCAAACACCTAGCCCTTCACTCTATCAGCTTAACTCTGCTTTGTTTTTATTTCTTGACATTTACCACTACCTCAAATCTATCTATCTATATCTCAAATATATATATAAAATATATGTATCTCAAATATATATGTCAAACATATATATCTCAAATATATATCTATATATATCAAAAATATATATTTCATATATGACTGTGTTTCTCATGTATCCATCCCTATTAGAATGTAAGCTCCATGAAAGCAGATCTGTTGTTCTTTTGTGCATTGCTCTGTTCATAGCACCTAGAATGATACACAGCACATGTTAGGCACTTAATAAATATTAGTTTTAAAAATGAATAAGCGTTGATAGTAGAGGAGCTATTCCCAGTCGTCCTTATTCTTAGAACTACCTAAGAATTCTGTGACCCACCTTAATATTTGGATCTGAACATGGTTACTTATAATTCCATTAGTGTTGATTTCTCAATCTGTAAAATAGCACAGCAAAGGAATGTTCTTCACTGGGATACTGTAAGCATTTAAGTCATATCAGTAAATACCATTCCTAATGAATGGCACGTATGCATTTGTTGCTCACACCCAGTAAGTACTTAACATTACTTATTAATTGCTTGTAATGGATTAATCAAAAGTTCTGTAAAACTTAATCTGGAACTTTTCTGTGTTTTACTACAGATAAAGTTATTCTGCATAAGGCTGTCTTGCTTATAAATCAGAACTGCGAATATCTAAGAACAATTCTAAACTCCTTTCTCTCTCTTTTGTCTTTCAGATTCCACTAGTATATATTGAGGTAAGCAATGTGAAACATTCCATAATTAGACACAAATAATAAACTTAGGGAAAATGTTCTTATTTGAGAGATTCTTACAATATTTCAGAAACTTGTCATTAAGGGAGAAGACTTCAAACTCATGTAACACTAGATGGTTCCAAGTCATCTCCCTTCCCCACCTCTTTGTGGATAACATAGGAGTCCCCATAGATTTCCTTTATTGTCTCTCATGCTCTGGGCTCTTTTGTAAATTACAATTACTGTGTCCACAGGACCCCAAAGGAAATCGCATCATGCAATGGCAGAACCTCACGGTAGAGAGTGGCCTCAAGCAGTTGACCTTTCCCCTCTCATCAGAGCCCTTTCAGGGCTCCTATAAGGTGGTGGTACAGAAGGAATCAGGTGAAATGGCAGAGCACCCCTTCACCGTGGAGGAATTTGGTATGGATTATGCAAAACCATGGAACAGTTTTTTCATATTTAAACTTCTAGGGCCTAGAATTTGAGTTTCTTTGGAATTACTTTCTATTTCCCACGGGTGAGATTAGGCTTGGAGTGGAACCAATTACTTCTAATCCAATGAGGACCATCAATGATTCGTGAATAGGATGTCATATAGCATTTTTTGTAGCAATTTTTAATCTTCAAAAAAAATGTAAAACATTCTTAGTCCAGTGGAGTCTCCCATAATTCATTAAGGTTACATTGATCCATCATAGTCCTTCAACCAGGATCTCCATTTGAGAGAAAGGTGGATATATTGGAGAAGTGGGCTACCTTTTCAGGGCCCTAAAATATGATTAGAGAATTGTTATGAGAACCTGGAAATACCAATTCCCCAGAAGTTGAAAAACAATCACCAACTTCCTTTACCTCCAATCAACAGTGCTTCCTAAGTTTGAAGTGCAAGTAAGAGTGCCAAGGATAATCACCATCTTGGAAGAAGAGATGAATGTGTCAGTGTGTGGCCTGTGAGTTTATACTTTTAAAAAATCTTTGGCGAGGGGAATTATTTAAAGGAGACTCACCCTTTGGGATATTTTAACTAGCTTGTCTAGAAGCAGTGCAGCACAAATACCTTAAATACATGGGAGCATCCCCATCTCTAGAACTTTCCTCTCCTGTTGCTTTTCTATTTCCCTTCTTATTTTCTTTCATGTCCTTTCCAACATTATTATAACTATCATGGGGCAGGCAACTGTTCCTAGAGCTAAGCTATGCTAATAGGATTGATTCTGAAAGTAATAAAGCTACTCGCGCATGCACGTACACATGTACACACACAAATGAGATAGTGTTGAAGTGTAGTGATTTTCCCTTTACCAGGTTGTAAAGTAAATTCAATCATCAACAGATCATTTACTTGACCTTGGATACATAGTGGAAAAATAGCTCAGATTCAGAATTTGTAGAGATAGGCGTATTACAGAAATGTCGTCTAACTCATCTGTCTACCTAAGGCATGTCACATACTTCTCTGAACTGCCATTTTCACTGATGAGAGTAGACATGATCTCACAGTCAGTCTTTTCCAACCTTGAAAATTCATGTTTCTAGGATCTTATTGCTCCCATCTCCAGCAGCCCAGCAGTAGCAGTACAGAAAGAACAGCCAGAGTGAAGAAACCAGTCCTAAAGACCTTCAGCTGGGTCCCTGCCCCAGCACTATCTCAGAGTAAGGTCACCAAGCTCCTGATCCCACAGAGCTGGTGAACCAGTACTCTTGCAAATATAGATATAGAGGGTATTTTGAATAGGGAAGGAACAAATACCCTCAAAACCACAGCAATTATCAATGATACATTTATAGCACAATCCCATTTTTGTAAAAAGTAAACAAGTAAAAGTCTATATGAACAGAGATGGCTACACATAGGAAGAGGATGATGGAAGGAGAGATACCATCATATTAATAGTTTATATTCCTAGGTAGAATTGAGAGCATTTATTTCTTGTCTTTGTTTTGTTTTGTTGGTATTGTTTTTTCTCTTAAGATCTGGTGTAGCTTTGGCAAAAGAAAAATATTTTTTAAAAGATGAAACTGAAAATTAGAGATTAAGAAAAAAAAAAAAGACATGGTAAAAGAAGACTGAAGTAAATTCCAGCATGTTGCACTGGAAATTTCTAAAAGAGAAGGTTCGTTACTTAGTTTACTTGCCCTCAACACTGTATAAGCCCTGCAGAAATCAGAGGGAAGTACAGAGTCTAAAAATATACTATAGCTAAAGGGAAAATATAAACAGGTAGAAAATGGGGGTGTTCAATGTCTGATTTGATCCATTTGGCAATGTTCTTATGACAGATACACATATGGGAAGCCTGTCCCAGGACATGTGACTATAAACATGTGCAGAAAGTACAGTAACCCTTCTAACTGCTTTGGTGGAGAATCACATGCTGTCTGTGAGAAGTTCAGTCAGCAGGTATGTGGGAAACTACTCCTAGGGATTAACAGCCCAGGCACTGTTGATGAGCAGTGAGTTACAACATGGTGGTAACTCAAGAAGAGACCAATCTGTAAGAGAATTCTATGCTAGCTATAGTCGTTTTTTAAAAATCAGTGACTTACCACAATAGGAATTATTTCTTGTAATTGTCCATTGTGGGTATTCTTGGTGCACCAAGCACCCAGGATGATTGAAGTTGAACCATCTCCAGTACCTGGTACCTAAAGCCGCCTTGAGTATCCATCCAATTATGTAAAGGAAGGAGAAAAAAGCATACAAATCTTAACCACCTTGGCTGGGAAAGGTGTCAGTTTTTCTCTCTTTCTATGAGCAAGAGCTTGTCACATGGCCCCACCTAGATGCCAGGGAGCTGGGAAACACAGTGCCCAGATGGGCAGCCACTTCCCAGCCACAGCTGTAAACTATGGAAGGGAAGCCAGGCTTCGGTGAAGAGTTAGCTGCCTGCTACAGTAAGATCACCCCCCAAGTTTTAAGGCATTTCTTCATTTCTTCACCTCATTCACTCTGGGGAATATCAGATACTAAGGAATACACCTGTCAGTTATAAGCCAGAAACTGTTGTGAGATGTAATTATAATTAATCCCCAGAGAATATTTATTGTGTTCTCATCATACAAAATTCCTAGGTTATGTTGCCTCAAAAAAAAAATGCCACCAGATTAACTGACCACTGATTTGTCCAGTCTTATGTTTTTGTATTTTATTTCGTCCCCTCCTAGCTAAACAGCCAGGGCTGCTTCTCTCAGCAAGTAAAGACCAAGATCTTCCAAATGAAGAGACAAGAGTTTGAAATGAAAATTGAAGTGGAGGCCAAGATTCAAGAAGAAGGAACAGGTGTGTATACCTCATGGGTATGGGAGGAAGAACAATGGACATGGATTTAGTTCCTTTGCCAAACAGTGAACTGAAAGGGAGGAAGTAGTATAAGTTCAGGGAGAGCATCCTTCCAAAAGTGAACTTATTTTTTCCTTCTTTTTCAGAGGTGGAATTAACTGGAAAAGGGACCACTGAAATAACAAGAACCATAACCAAACTCTCATTTGTGAAAGTAGACTCAGACGCTAGACGAGGGATTCCCTTCTTTGGGCAGGTGAGGTATTTTTCAATTCACAAATCAAACTGTACTCTCACCTAATACGTACAACATATTCTGCTAAAACTATACCTGGTTAATATTATCTGTTGATTAATATAATCAAGGGTATAAACCCACATAAAATAGATTTGTTCCTCTAAATTTGTACATCAAATCTATAAAACCATTCTAAAGCACTATCAAAATTAGAAGGTTTTGGGAACAGCACTGAGTGATGTCACTCAATCTCTTTCCCATGGGGTTTACCAGGCAGTCTCAGATTTTTATAATATTTTTTCACAAAGTGTCTCGAAATTCCTGATAGCCAATCACATTATCCTTCTAACATTAACTTTGTATGGAAATGGGTGGGTAGGTGGCTTTCATTTTTATTTTGAAATATAAAAGATTCTGCTGTACCTGGTGTTTCTTTCATGGATATTACATATACATTACTTTTTCAAGTATATTTTATTTTACTCAAGTATACTTATTCAAATATATTTGTTTTATTTTAGCAAGTATATTTTAAAAACAGTACACAGAGGGGTAAAATACTGCTATTTAAAGTATACCCAGGGCTTCCCTGGTGGCGCAGTGGTTGAGAGTCCACCTGCCGATGCAGGGGACACGGGTTCGTGCCCGGGTCTGGAAAGATCCCACATGCCACGGAGCGGCTGGGCCCGTGAGCCATGGCCGCTGAGCCTGCGCGTCCGGAGCCTGTGCTCCGCAACGGGAGAGGCCACAACAGTGAGAGGCCCGCGTACTGCAAAAAAAAAAATAATAATAAAGTATACCCAGATTTTAAAGATATAAATTTTTTCTCTCAGATCTACAAAAAAAATCTGCTACTGTTATTTTTCTGCTTACTGTTATAAGCAGATGTGCTAATGGACCTTTCGGACTCCAGAAGTCTGAGATGAGAGTTGTATGTACCTCCATGCGTAATTACTGTGCATCCTGTTTTTAATGGAAATATTATAAGATGTCAGCTGTGGAGAGTGTAAAAGACAGAGGGACCAGGCTCCACAAAAAGAGTAGTGGAATAAATTTTAGAATGTCTTGATTATGCTATGACAGCAAACATGTTCAGAAACTTTGGTGACTTCCTAAAATGAAAGTTCACTTCTTTAAACTTCTCAGAAGTATATTGTACTTTTTTGAGATTTTATTCCTGCTAAATAACTATCCTATTATCATAAGACTCTCTCACCAAAAGTGAAAGAATCAGAATTTTGTACCTATCCTGGTATACAGCTGACATTTCATTAGCAAACTTAGATCTTGTTAATCAATTACAAATACTAATCCAAGTCTGCTGGTTGTGCTTCCTTCTACCAAAAGTAGTTTATACTGAGAAAAAAAATCACCATCTTTAAAATCTGAACTGAGCTACTAATCTTCTGGGTTCAGTATTAGCTGTAATTTGACTTTAGGCCCTTATTTAATATTCTATGCTTCTTTTCAATTTTACATTTTTCAGATGGGAAGTACCTCATAAAATCTACCTACCTTCCAAAAGTTTGCAAATCTAGGTCAAGAAGCAGATATCATATATAAAACTAGAGGAGCACACAGGACAATATATTAGCAATTACTAATATTAAATCTCAGAACACTAATCTGTAGAAAGGGAATGGTCTGCCATAAAATAAGTATTTGAGGCTCAATTAAATTTGACTAATGGGTTAAAAATTTTCATTATGGCTCTTGTGGTCTGTGACTTTCCAAAAGTTATATATAATATATAGAGTTTTCAAAATATCCACAGAATACATTTCTCAGGTCACCTCTATTATCTCCATCATTCTCTACCCTTTTACACTATTTTTCGTCTTAGGACTGATTACCACTAAATAAGTATATATTACGCATTTATTTAGCAGCTATCTCTTTTACTGGACCGTATGTTCTATGATAGAAGGAACTTTGTTTTGTTCACTGCTGTAGCCTCAATGCCTCGAACCATGTCTGACATATTGGACACACTCAATAAATATTTGTAATAAAATGAATGTTTGGTGTCTATTGGATATTAGCCACATAACTGATCTGCAGCTTTTAATCTTCAGGTGCGCCTAGCGGATGGAAAAGGTGTCCCTATACCAAATAAACTCATCTTCATCACAGCAGAGGAAGCCCACTATGACTCCAACGCCACCACTGATGAGCACGGCCTGGTGCAGTTCTCCATCAACACCACCAGCATCACGGGCACCTCCCTCACTGTCAGGGTAAGTTTGGAGGGAAGTTACCAACGATGTGAAGAAGTCTTGGAAGAAAGGTTGCAACCGAAAAGTGATGGCATTTCCAAGTTGTGTTTAGTCTTAGGAAAAAAAAATGCGAAACTAAAAACCAATTCAAGGTCAATTTTGAAAAAGTTTGTTAAAAGGAGGCAGTATAGTGTTGTGGCTAAAGTGGGGGCTCCACGTGTGCACATGAATCGTGCAAACGCTGTGGGAAGCAGCATGGCAGTCCCCCCAAATGAGAACTACCATATGATCCAGTATTCTAACTGCTGAGTATACCTTCAAAAGAATTGAAAACAGAATCTCAAAGGGATACTTGCACAGCCCTGTTCATAGCAGCACTATTCACAGTAGCCAAGAGGTGGAAGCAACCCAAATATCCATCAACAGATGAACAGATAAACAGAATGTGGTATATATGTACAGTGGAATAGTATTCAGCCTTAAAAAGGAAGGCTGTCACAGGCTACAGTGTGGACGAACCTTGAAGACATTATGCTAAGTGAAATATCCAGTCACAAAAAACAAATCGCGTATGACTCCACTTGCATGAGGTATCTAAAGCACTCAAAGCCATAGAAATAGAAAGTAGAATGGTGGTTGCCAGGGGTTGGGAAGAAGGAGAAATGAGGAGTTGGTATTTAATGGGGACAGTGTTTTAGTTTTGCAAGATGAAAGGATTCTGGAGATGGGCTGCATATTACTTAACACTACCAAACTGTACATTTTAAAATGGTTAAGATGGTAATTTATGTTGTGTTCTTTACCACAATTTTTTTAAGTGCAGGTTCCAGAATCAGATAAATTAGATTAAAATCCTGGCTCAACTCTATATTAAGAGCAAATAACTAAGAGCTGAGTATAGACTTCAACTACTTCACTAACTCAACTCTTGAACCAATGCTGTTTACAGAAAGTGTTCTCAGACCCCTAAGGTTGCAATATTACATTTATTCATAATACCCATTTGAAACCCATCATAAATGAGGCACCTACTCTCTGATATGCAATTCTTCCGTTTCTGAGGATTAGTCTCCTCAGTGAGGTTTCATAGCTCCAATGTCTCTGTCTGAATAGGTAAAGTAGCCAAAGAAATGTAAGCCAAGCTAATCAGAGCAAAGGATGCCTCCTTTTATGCTCTTCACAAATGTAAAAATCAATACCAACTCAAGGAGCCTCCGCCCTGTAAAGGCCTGCAATACCGATAAACAAAATAAGGGACCCTCCTCTCTCACTTTTGAGTGTGGAGCACCAGATTTCTAGGTACTAGTTAAGGTAGGATACTAAATGCATGCAATTCTGGAGCACACTGATTCTCTATGACATATAATCTATAAGATAATATTGTTTTTCTAATTCATTAGGTCAGACACAAGGATCATAGTACCTGCTATGGCTACCAGTGGCTGACAGAGGAGTATGAAGAAGCTTATCACACTGCTAATCTTGTATTCTCCCAAAGCAAGAGCTTTGTCCACCTTGAGCCCTTGCCTCGTGAACTGCCCTGCGGCCGAGCTCAGACAGTCCAAGCACATTATATGCTGAATGGACAGGCCCTGCAGGAGCTGAAGGAGCTCGTGTTCTATTACCTGGTGAGAAGGAAGGCCACTACTCTGACTCATCTGTAAACTCCTGTGTGAGCAAGGATTTATGAAGCTCTTTAGGCATCACAACTTTGACCTCTTATCCATGTTCCTTTTGAAAGTCTGACTTCTCTCAGGGCTAATTATTGCCAGCAGGGGCTCAATAAAACAAGCATATCACATAGAGAGCAAGACTTGGGGTCAGATCTCTATCCGGCAAATTAAATCCCTTTTCATTTCCTTTTTTGCAGGTAATGGCAAAGGGAGACATTGTCCGATCTGGGACTCACGTACTGCCCGTGCACCAGCGAGACAGTGAGTATTTCCATAATTCCCCATTTCTGCCATACTCAGTCACTTGCAACCTTACGCTGCAGAAATACCAGGAATAGCTTCAAATAAAGAGAGAGAATTTTCATCTAACCCCAATAAAGAAGTTGAAAGGGGAAAGCAATAATGTTTCTTTCTTTTTTTAAACCCTTTATCAAATATTTATTTTCTTTTCTTTCAGGTTATTCTGTTCAGATTATTTAAAGTGTTTAGTTGTTTCATAATTTATGCTTATTCCAAATTTTCAAACCATAAATAGTCATGGACCTCCTTCTCAAAATGACATTTCAAAATTGTTTTAGACAATGGAGAGAAGGTAAAACTTTGGAGTGTCTTCTATATGTTAGGTCTTGTGCTGAGTCATTTATATCTTTACATCATATTTCCCTTTTGAAGATAGCTATGATTTTATGAAGAGGTAAACTGGACTCTCCCCAGGAACAAATGTGGAACAATATAATCCTCTGAAGGTTTCACCTATCCTAAGGGAGTCTAAAAGTTCCCTTAAGAAAATTATCAGTGAACTACTCTTTTGTTGCTACTTTGTAGCAACACAGAAGCACTATAGTAGAGAAGTTCGATGCAACTTCTAACAGTTCTATGTAGGCACCAAAAAATAAGTTGCAAAGGAGCTCAGTACTCCTCTTAAGAAGAAAGAATAGAATATCTGGTTCATAGAAAGTTAAAGAGGATATAGGGGTAAATACAATGTGTTAAACTCTTACTATTACATCTCACAACTTCAAGTACTATTTCCCTTCTCTAGTGTAAAATCTAGATCAAATGGTAGCCAAATGGATGTCTCCACATCCTTAGATAGCATCAGAACTTTGTATAGATGAACTCAAGCTTAAAACTGGGGAGAAATCATTATGCGATTTTGAGAGAAGAGGGGGGCTATGATAAGGTTGTTGTTGTTTTTTTAAGCCAGGATTCTTAGAGATAGTCATCCATTTATTACACCTGCTATTTCTTATATCTGTTACATCTACTAATAGAGTCATCAACCAGACCAGGCTCCTAAAATGACATTGTACAGCAGAAAAGTGTTATTTCAGCCCTGAGCTGTCTAACCCATGACCACTTCCTTTCATTCTCTCTGTGCTCCAGTGGAAGGCCATTTTCCCCTGTCAGTCCCTGTGGAGTCAGACATTGCTCCCGTCGCTAGGTTGCTCATCTATACCATTTTACCTGATGGGGAAGTAGTTGGCGACTCTGCAAAATATGAGGTCGAAAACTGTCTGGCCAACAAGGTGGGTGTTTTATATCATAAATTTTTCAACATTTAAAACTAGAAGTTACTATCACTATCAATTATTTTCTACATGCAAGCACTGGGGCCAAAAGGGTTAAATGAATTCACCAGAGGTTTTCAGCAAGGTAATGGCAGATCACACTAAGAAGCCATGTCAAGAGAAAAATAAATATCATATATTAACACATATATGTGAAATCTAGAAAAATGGTACAGATAAACCTATTTGGGAATAGAGGGCAGGAACAGGGACACAGACATAAAGAACAAACATGTGGACAAGGAGGGGGGAAGGGAGGGTGGGATGAACTGGGAGATTGGGATTGACATATAAACACGACCGTGTGTAAAACAGATAGCTGGTGAGAACCTGCTGTATAGCACAGGGAGCTCAGCTCGGTGCTCTGTGGTGACCTAGATGGGTGGGATGGGTGGGGGGGGGGCGTGGGAGGGAGGTTCAAGAGGGAGGAGATATATGTATACATATGGTTGATTCACTTTGTTGTACAGCGGAAACTAACACAACATTGTAAAGCAACTATACCCCAATTTAAGGAAAAAAAAAAGAAGCTATCCATGTCACTTGACTCCTAGTGCAAAATTCTCATGCATTGTCTCTTACCATATGATACAGTTCAGAGTACCTTGTTCCCTTCTCTTACGATGAAATGTTGGGAAACATGTAACCAAGTTTATAAGACTACAAAAGGGCCAAAAGAAAAATACAAGAGCATCTAGAACCATTTGCATTCCGCCCACAGTTAGTTAATGAACACCTCACTATGTATCAAAGGTAAAAAATGGCATCTCCAATTTAATAACTTATAAAAACAGATATCATTATAATAGCTCAACTGATGAGAATCAGAGTGACAAAATAGGGAACCAAAGGCCTCAAGGCTTACATGGTGCCAAACATCAACAAAGTCAAACAAAGCGATTATGCATTGAATTTGCGGAGCACCCAGGAAATGCTGGTGAATGCATGGGTAAATCAGGAAATTTGTTTTTCTGACTTTGTCCCCAATTCCACAGGTGGGTTTGAACTTCAGCCCAGCACAGAGTCTCCCAGCCTCCCACGCCCGCCTGAAAGTCACCGCTTCCCCTCGGTCCCTCTGTGCCCTCCGCGCCGTGGACCAAAGTGTGCTGCTCATGAGTCCCGAGGCCGAGCTCTCTGTGGCCACGGTGAGTTCCGTCAGCCCCAGGGGTCAGGAAGGGCCACATCAGGGACTCAGAGCAAGAAAAAACCCTGAGTGGGATAGCATCCATTAAAGTTATATTTATCTAGGAGTTAATAGTTTTGAGCTCTTTCATGTGTACTTTTTCTTGGTGAGGAAGATATTACATATGAATATCAATGTATAAATCATGCACCATCCAAAATCCCTGAAATCCTAGAGCTTTATGAAACCAATAGTAGGAGTTTTCAGACTAGTTTTAATATTTCAAAAAGTCTAACAGAAATGGTACATATACCTGCACTTAGACTGCACAGGCTAAGTGAAATATCAAACTTCTTTTAATAAGAATTGTATCAGTTGAAACACTGCATGCCCAAGATGAACACAGTTTCTGAAGGAAGATCTGTATTGTCTCTGATTAATAAAAATTAGGAAAAATTAATTACCATGTGATAAATGACATTAATAAATGAAACCTTTTCAAATACAGGGTTAACAGGAAAAATAGCAAAAGGGTATGCTTAGTATAACAACGGGAAACTACTTAATGTGTCCTAATAGTAGTTTGCCCATTACTTCAAATTTTCAATGAGGGCAATTGGAATAACCTCTTACTGAAGTTTTTTTTCACTACCAAAATTTTATAAAGGGAAAGTTACGTTTTTACTTCCCTACAAGAGAAACTTAAAAGAAAAGATCTCTTACTTTCTGGTCCTTCCAATAGTATTTAATTAAAAATATTAGAATACTTCTAAAGGAGATATTAAGTGCATAGTGGAAGCAAGGGAATATGTGGAACGCTAACATTAATGTTTTATGTTTGTATAACATAATTTTATAGTTCTCAAAGTTGTTTTCAATTATAACAATCCTAGTGGATAGATAAGGCAGAAAATTCTATTAGTTTGTTAATAATAAAGCAGAAGCTTTCATGTATCTAGTAGTAGACCTGGGTTAGAACAAGGGTTCCTCTCAATCTTTGATAATGTTTCATTAATGAAACACTTGCACCTAGTAGCATAAGTCACTCATTCAACACATATTTATTTAGTGCCTACTGTGTTCTGGGTGTGTCCTAAATTCTGGGGATCTCATAGTGAACTACTAGAAAGAAAAAAATCCATGCACTCATAGAACTTAATAGGTGAGACAGACAATAATTATGTGATATGCTTTGGAGAAAAATAAAGCAGAGGGAGGAGATGGAGAATGCTAAGAAGGAGCTGCCTTTGAGAAAGTGCTTCATTTCATTGTGCTACTCACTTTGCTAATCTATTCTTATCAAACAGTTTTGAACTCCTATAAATATAAAACACCTACAGAATTTTTATGTTTGTCTTATTCTTCCCGTTGAAGTGAATTTGAAAGTATCATTTTCAGTATTCTACAAAGTTTTATGTATTTTATAAAGATATGGAGCATTTAGTTCCCATGAGTAATAC
Organism: Grampus griseus; assembly: GCF_964374135.1. Classification (NCBI taxonomy): domain Eukaryota; kingdom Metazoa; phylum Chordata; class Mammalia; order Artiodactyla; family Delphinidae; genus Grampus; species Grampus griseus. The sequence goes on along the minus strand of NC_139005.1, from coordinate 7,395,832 downwards.
TAAGAAAATACTGTCCTGACCTATACAGAGGATACATGCTTATCCATGTGCCTGTTTAGAACATGTTGTCCATTTACTTTGTTAAACACTGAGTCAGTTGCTAACCACCAGATAGAGACGAAACTATTACCTAATTCTGTCATCCTGAAGCGTTGCACAATGTCTCAAATATAGCAAACCTCAATTTCTCTTAATTAAGTTTTATTTCATTCCAGCAGAGTCTAGGGTTTGCCTCTGAATTGCATAACAAAAGATTATGATCCTGAGTACTTAGATAGGAATGTTTTAATTGTTTTTTTCCCTAAAATTGTTAAACGTTTTCAAAATCATCTTCTCTGTAAATTATCTAGGCAATGGAGCCACTCAAAGAAAGTCTGGTAGTGATTATTCTTTTCTTTCCTCCCTGCACTTAAGAAAAATAAGCCACAAGTAAGTTTGTCCTTTCTCCCTTTGCATTTGTACAGGTTTATAACCTGCTACCAGTAAAGGACCTCAATGGTTTCCCTGACCGTTTAAATCAACAGAAGGAAGACAATGAAGACTGCATCAGTCACCGTAATGTCTATATCAGTGGGATCATGTATTCCCCAGTATCAAATACAAATGAAAAAGATATGTATAGCTTCCTAAAGGTAAGTCCATTATATTGCTGATGGTCAGTTCTTAAGGTTCACAAAATATTATATATGGAAAAAAATATTTATTTTAATGCTTCCATATTATAGTTGAGGATAATGGGACATAGAGAGGTCAAGTGACTTCTCCAAGGTCACTAATAGTAGCAGATCTACTAATAACAACAGAGCCAGGACTGGAACTTTGGGGATTATTAAGCAAGTTTTTTTTCTTCATTCATTTCATTCATTTATAAATATTACACATGTAAAATAATTACTGTTGAAAAGGTTTAAAAACAGAATGAAATTATCTCTATAAGTATATCAATTTCCTTTCTACTCATGTGAACATTAAAAGTTTAATATTAGGGCTTCCCTGGTGGCGCAGTGGTTGAGAGTCCGCCTGCCGATGCGGGGGACGCGGGTTCGTGCCCCGGTCTGGGAGGGTCCCGCATGCCGTGGAGCGGCTGGGCCCGTGAGCCATGGCCGCTGAGCCTGCGCGTCCGGAGCCTGCGCTCCGCAATGGGAGAGGCCACAGCGGTGAGAGGCCTGTGTACCGCAAAAAAAAAAAAAAAAAAAAAGTTTAATATTAGGGAGGGCATATCTGTATGTGTATGGCTGATTCATTTTGTTGTGCAGTGGAGGCTAACACAACATTGTAAAGCAACCATACTCCAATTAAAGTTTTTTAAAAATGGTCAAATATCAGTAATTTCATATGGTTCTACCTGATTAGAATCATTAGACAGCTGAAAAACTGTAATATTTATACATCAAGTGAAACAATGCAAGCCTTTGTATTCCAAAGAAAAAAGTCTTTGCAGGAGAGAATGACCTCAGCTACTCTGAAATGTACTTAAACCACACATACTCAGCACCAGGGCTTATGGCGCTAGCTTCCCATGTTTAAGGATGCCAGTGGTGAGGCTCAAAAGTTGGATTCTGACTGAGCTTCCTCAGTGCACAGTAAAGACGGGTGTTAGAGCGGGTGTTAGAGTAACAGTTATAGGTAACGCTGGGGTGACAAGAGACAGGGACACTGTTTGAAAGAAACAACTTCCAAATCCAAAAACACAAAAAGATTAATATTAAGCTAGTTGGACTGTTTGTTAAATTCAATGAAAAGAAGTATGTGTATATACATATTTTATGATATTTGTGTACTGATTAGGTGATGATTTCCTTTACAGGATATGGGCTTAAAGGTATTCACCAACTCAAAAATTCATAAACCCAAAATATGTCCACAGCCTCAACAATATAAAATACAGTCATCTCAAAGACTGTTATCTTCTCCAGGTAAGAAATTAAGAAAAATTAATTGCCTAATATATTGAACCAAATAAAATAATTCTTTAAAAAAGATAAAATGTGATGAAATTAATTAAAAAGGACTTGTGATTTCAGACATAGAGAACAGATTTGTGGTTGCCAAGGGGGAGGGAAGAGTGGGGGAGGGATGGACTGAGAGTTTGGGGTTGGTAGATGCACACTATTATATTTAAAATGGATAAACAACAAGGTCCTACTGTAGAGCACGGGAAACTATATCCAATCTCCTGAGATAAACCATAATGGAAAAGAATATAAAAAAGAATGTACGAAAAAAAAAAAAGAAAAACAAAAAAAAAAGAATGTATATATGTGTATAACTGAGTCACTTTGCTGTACAGCAGAAATTAACACAACATTGTAAATAAACTGTACTTCAATTTAAAAAAAAGAACTTGTGATTTAGATATATTAAAGTTCTTGCTCAAGGTCACATAGTGATACAAATCAAAAAATTCTGTTTGTGTCCAGCTCCCACGTATGCAGCTGGAAAGAACACAAGGCAGGCTGTAAAAAGCGTTATAAGACAGGTGCAGATATGAAGAATAAAAGAAAGGATTGATTCTGATTGAGGAATCAAGAAGTCATTCATATAGAATTTACTTCTAGTAAATGGAGATGTGTGAGTTTTAAAAGGGAAGGGAAAGTTTCCAGGCATAGGATAATGTAAACAGAAACAGAAATTCACAAATTGGGACTATATTCTCACCAGTCAAGAAAAGAAGCTCTTTAACTTCCCCAAAACATCAGCTAATATCCATATTGAAATCACACTCATTTGTCAGTGATATGGGCTACTTCTTTGATGAATCATATAGTAATCAATCATTTATTTATTTATGGTCTGATACTGTCAAATCATGGTTGAATATAGGTTGAGTACAAACAAAAGAGTCTGTCAAAAATCAAGGTAATCTTTCAGTGAGAATCAAATGGCTATACGGAATTTAAATAAAGATCATTGTACATTTTTATTAGTATTTATAAATTATATCCTTTAATCCTTTATCAATAAGATTTGTAGTAAATTTATGTATGAACAAGTGTATAGATGGACAAGATTTGTCCCAGTGACAAATCTTGTCTCTTGTGTCTTATCTTCTGACACATTTGGGAATAAAGGGTCACATTAGGGAATAAAGAGCTTTTTAAATTCTTGATTCTCTCACTCCTACAAACGGTTTCTCAAAGCCACTGTCAAAATGTCTGGGTATGATTTTTCTTTGCTCTCACAGAGGTGCAGAAGCTGCAGAGCCTCCTTTCTGCCTCTAGGTTTCTTTCACAGGCAATCCAAGACTCGTCCTGCCTCTAGGTCTCACTGTTCTCTGATTGTGATTCTCTTCCCCCAGCTCACTCCTAGCTTACTGTAATGCTTCAGAATTCATCTGAAAATGCCACCTCCTCCAAGAAGCTTTCCCTTAATACCCAAGTGTCCTCTCCTGGTTCCTATCTATTTCATCACCCTATTTCTTTTGTAGCACTTACTACAATCTCTCATAAGCCTTATCTTTATATTTATTGTTTCTGTCTTCTCCGCAGTCGTAGCTGAAATGGGAAGAATTCATGAACTTATGCATATAATACATATTTCAGAGCCTCCCACAGAGACTGTGCGAAAGTACTTCCCTGAGACATGGATCTGGGATTTGGTGGCAGTAGAGTAAGTAACTTCTTTCATATATAAGATGCAACAATATAGATTCCTCACAATTTTCAATTTTTAGCTAGTTTTTCAATATCCAAGTATATCTTTTGGACACATTGCTGTGTTCAGGAGAGGTTTAGTATAATACTTCTGTCATGAAGTCTCACTAATCTAATTTAGTATCAGAAATTTTGCACAAATGTCATTCTAAGATTTCCAGAAAATGAGCATAAGGACTAAATATAACCAAGCACTGCACAGATTAACACCTATAAGAGATCCTTCATTGCTCGGCAGTCCTGAGTTAAGCACAGGGTCAGTCAAGCCAGCTCTACACAGTAGTAGTAGAATTTAAAATTATAAACCTTCCCTCAGTGGAACAGTATTTTAGAGAAAAAAATTTAATAACAATCTAAAACTACATATTTATCACTATATTGTCTATAACAGATTATACTACAGCTACATGTCTAAGGAGAGACTGATATAGACTAGAATTGAAAACAGATTTGGAAAAAGGGACTTATACATTCCCATTTCAAGCCTTGATTATACTCTCCATTATTGGTATTTCTACTAAGTGCATTCAAGTCATGACAATAGAATCATTTATATAGGGGTACTCTTCCTAGAAAGGATTTACAGGTATACCTCAGAAATATTACAGGTTCCGTTCCAGACACTCCAATAAAGCGAATATCACAATAAAGTGAGTCACATGAATTTTTTGGTTTCCCAGGGCGTATAAAAGTTATGTTTACACTATACTGTAGTCTATTAAGTGTATAATAGCATTATGTCTTTAAAAATGTATATACTTTAATCAAAAATACTTTATTGCTATGAAATGCTAACCTTCATCTAAGCCTTCAGCAAGTCATAATTTTTTGCTGGTGGAAGGTCTTGACGTGATGTTCATGGCTGCTCACTGATCAGGATGGTGGCTGCTGAAGGCTGGGATGGGGCTGTTCCTTAAAACAAGACAGCAATGAAGTGTGCCACGTCAATTGACTCTTCCTTTCACAAACAATTTCTCTGTAACATGCAATGGTGTTTGATAGCATTTTAGCCACAGTAGAACTTCTTTCAGAATTGGAGGCAATCCTCTCAAACTCTGCCACTGCTTTGGCAACTAAGTTTTTGTAATATTCCAAATCCTTTGTTGTCATTTCAACAACCTTCACAGCATCTTCCACAGGAGTTGCTTCCATCTCAAGAAACCACTTTCTTTGCTCATCCATAAGAAGCAACTCCTTATCCATTCAAGTTTTAACAGGAGATTGCAGCAATTCAGTCACATCTTCAGGCTCTATTTCTAATTCTGGTTCTCTTGCTGTTTCCACCACATCTGCGGTTACTTCCTCCACTGACGTCTTAACCCCTCAAAGTCATCCATGAGGGTTGGAATCTACCTCTTTCAAACTCCTGTTAATGTTAATATTCTGACCTCTTCCTATGAATCAAGAATGTTCTTAATGGCATCTAGAATGGTGAATCCTTTCCAGAAGGTTTTCAATTGACGTTGCCCAGATCCATCAGAGGAATGACCATATACGGCAGCTATAGCCTTACAAAATGTATTTCTTAAAGAATAAGACTTGAAAGTCAAGATTACTTCTTGATCCATGGGCTTCAGAATGGCTATTGTGTTAGCAGGCATGAAGACAACATCAATCTCATTGTGCATCTCCATCAGAGCTCTTGGGAGCCCAGGTGCATTGTCAATGAGCAGCAGTATTTTGAAAGGAATCTTTTTTCCTAAGCAGTAGTTCTCAACAATGGGCTTACAATATTCAGTAAACCATGTTGTAAACAGATGTGCTGTCATACAGGCTTTGTTGTTCCATTTATAGAGCACAGGCAGAGTAGATTTAGCATAATTCTGAAGGGCCCCAAGATTTTCGGAATGATAAATGAGCACTGGCTTCAACTTCAAGTCACCAGCTGCATTAGCCCCTAACTAGATAGTCTGCCTGTCCTTTGAAGCTTTGAAGTCAGACATTAACTCCTCCTCTCCAGCTATGAAAGTCCTAGATGGCATCTTCTTCCAATATAAGGCTGTTTCATCTACATTTAACATCTGTTATTTAGTGTAGTCACCTTCACTAATTATCTTCTGGATAATTTGCTGCAGCGTCTGCATCAGCACTTACTACTTCACCTTGAGCTTTTACGTTACAGAGATGGCTTCTTTCCTCAAGCCTTATGAACCATTCTCTGCTAGCTTCAAACTCTTCTTCTGCAGCTTCCTCACCTCTCTCACCCTGCACAGAACTGAAGAGAGTTATGGCCTTGCTCTGGATTAGGCTTTGGCTTCAGGGGATATTGTGGCTGGTTTGATCTTCTATCCAGACCATTCAAATTTTCTCCATATCGGCAATGCGGCTGTTATGCTATCTTATCATTCAAGTGTTTACTCAAGTATCACTTTTAATTTCCTTCAAGAACTTTCCTTTGTATTCATAACTTGGCTAACTGTTTGGTGCAAGAGGCCTAGCTTCCAGCCTATCTCAGCTTTCAACATGCCTTTACCACAAGGCTTAATAATTTCTAGCTTTTGATTTAAAGTGAGAAGTGTGCAATTCTTCCTTTCACTTGAGTGCTTAGAGGCCATCGTAGGGTTGTTAACTGGCCTAATTTCAATATTGTTGTGTCTCAGGGACTAGGGAAGCTCAAGAAGAGGAAGAGGAACAGGGGAATGGTTGGTCAGTGGAGCAGTCAGAACACACACAACATTTATCTATTAAGTTTGCCATCTTATATGGGTGCAGTTCATGGCACCCCAAAACAATTACAATAGTAACATCAAAGATTGCTGATCACAGATCATCGTAACAAATATAATAATAATTTAAAAGTCTGAAATATTGAGAGAATTACCAAAATGTGACACAGAGAGATAAGGCGAGCAAATGCTGTTCGAAAAATGACACCAATAGGCTTGCTTGACGCAGTGTTGCCACAAACCTTTAATTTGTTTAAAAAACACAGTATCTGTAAAGCACGATAAAGCAAAGTGCAAGAAAATGAGGCGTGCCTGTATTTAACTGCTTACTTTTTGTTCTGCACATTGCCACCTCCCCAGCTCCTCAGGTGTGGCTGAAGTAGGAGTAATAGTCCCCGATACCATCACTGAGTGGAAGGCAGGGGCCCTCTGCTTGTCCAGTGACACTGGACTTGGTCTCTCTCCGACTGCCTCTCTCCGAGCCTTCCAGCCCTTCTTTGTGGATCTCACGATGCCCTACTCTGTGATCCGCGGAGAAGCCTTCACACTCAAGGCCACTGTGTTAAACTACCTTCCCAAATGCATCTGGGTAAGGACTTCTCTTTATTAACTTGAACACAAGGTAACAGTCAAGTAAATTAAAAACTGCATTCCTGGGAATACTGACAAACTCCTGTGTGTAAGATGGGCTCACCAGGAGATAACACTGTCAGAGATACTCGTATGTTATATGACTATGGTTGCTGGTATCTCCAAATACCAAATGACAACTTAAAACAAGGTTCTGACCCTTATCATAACCCTTTAAAGTTAGGAAGTTTGTGTAACATGAAGATTTCTGACATGAACAACAAAAACCAGTATGCTGATTCTCATGTCTTATACTCTCCAAGGTTTCAACCTCTACATTCCCATATATTTAACTTTTCTTATATGACTAACTGTATTAAACTTAACTTTTAAAGTTATTTATGTGCATCTCCCCATAATTGTTTATAAATCTTGTATACTCTGCTGGGAGGGCTGAGGGTATGGTCAAGATCCTAAGCCAAAGGAGTAGAGCTTCCACAGGCAACAAACATACACCATCATGACTTTCCTCTCCTCTGCTCCTACCACGTGAAAGAGCAGATTATCCCCAAATACTAGTGTTTAGATGTCAGATCCACTTATAAGATGCCCAGTCTTCATTTATATTATCTTCAGTATTAGGCAACCTGAAATCTACCCAATCCCTCAATGTGCTTTATTTCAAGCCATTCTTCCTTTGGCCCCCTTTCCCTCTGGTCTATTTGTCTTTTTGTCTCATGCGTGGTTTCAGGTCAGTGTGCACCTAGAAGCCTCTCCTGCATTCCTAGCTGTCCCAGGAGAGAAGGAACAAGAGACTCAATGCATCTGTGGGAATGGCCGGCAAACCATGTCCTGGGCAGTAACCCCAAAGTCATTAGGTGAGAGACAGCCTCCTAGAGGCAGTTCTCTACTCAACGACTGTGTGTGTCTGTCTATGGGATCCTCATATCCAGGCAAAGACGCCCCCACCCCCCACCAAATGGTAGAAGTTTTTTCTTTGTCTTTCATTCTAGGATGTCTAGAAGGATATACCCGCTTCCCTCACCTCCGGCTCCACCTTGGATTCCCAGTATCATTAGCCTCTAGTCTATGTTGCTTCCATTCCTGCTCCTATATTTTTATAAAACAAAAAAATAAGGTCACAAAGCATTAAACATTTATAAATCTTGGGGTTTGGAGGCATAGAGGAAGAGAGAGATGGTGCTCATCTCTACTGGCCCCTTTTTCCAGGGAATGTGAATTTCACAGTGAGTGCAGAGGCACTGGAGTCTCAAGAGCTGTGTGGGACCGAGGTGGCTGTGGTCCCTGAACATGGAAGGAAAGACACAGTCATCAAGCCCCTGTTGGTGGAAGTAAGTAAGCCTGCCCATTTGATAAGTCACAGTGAGTCAAGAAAAACAATGGTGAATCCAGCTGGGGTTCCAACTTTTAGGTAAGAAGGGCTAAAAAATAGATATATGAAAAAAGAAATATATATATATATATTCATGGGATATTTCACAATATGATTCTCTCTCTGTGTGCTTCTCTGTCTCTCTCTCTTGATTTTACTTTGTAATTTTCTCCTCCCTTTCTCATCTGTCAACCTGTCTCCTTCATATTACTTATAGAATTTGCTTCTATAATATATTTGAAAATCAGTTCCAATCCTTCTCTTCATCAAGAAACCTGTAGTTCCCCTATTAACACACATGTCCTGAAAGTCAGTCCATTCTCATTTCTAACTTTTCTTTCTTTCCACCTAAAGCCTGAAGGACTAGAGAAGGAAGCAACATTCAACTCCCTGCTTTGTCCATCAGGTAAGACTCAGTCATCATAATTAAAACAACATTGACTAGAATATAATATTTGAAGTTCAAAGTATTTTATATATACCATTCCTACACTTTCCCTATGAGGTAAGCAAGACCCGAAGAACCATCAACCCATTTCGTAACTGAGGAAACTGGTTTTTAGAGAGGCCAAGTAATTTGATCAGCTGAATATCCGTATCCCAGGAATCCCGAGTCTTTATTTCTTAAGCACCTGTGCAAACATCAAATTGTCCTTCTGACCAGTGTATGATGTGGTTATAGGTAGAAAGTGGGTAGATTCAAAATGAATACTGCCAAAGGGGATATTTCCTTGGATATTTAGTAATACCACACATGGGTAGCTGAATTCAAGCCCCTTCAACACTGAGTTTTGCATAGCTAACCACACTGGATAATGAGACTATGCTATTTCCAGAAGAAAAGGTTGCCATAGCCTTTACCATTTGTCATGTCAATATTTGTTTGGTGCCAATCCTATACCTAGTATCCTATCAGTCATTGGGAAGGGACTAAAGAAGCTTACAGTAAAAGATACAGTTTTATCTTTGTGGAGAATTTCCTAAACAGAAACATTTATAGAAATTTAGTACACGAAGAAATTTATCAACACAATGTGTTCTCATCTCAAACCAATGTCTAATCAACATCATGTGTTCCTTACCTTTCTGTACCTACTAATTTCTGTTTATTACCTTTTTTGTCATGTCAATACTTAAAATATATAAAACATATTCTAAAAACATAATTGCCTTATTATTTAGCCTTATTTCTACATTTAAGTGAATTTAGTCCTTACTACCAAATCCATATATGTCATGTTTTCTTACAAAGCTTTTTTTGAAGAGAAGTTTTTGACATACAAATAATACATACATAATTAATATAACTATGTATTTAACACATAATTATATTATGTATTTAACTACATGATTAAACTTAATTATATAACTATCAGTAATTAATATAATTGATAATACACACATAATTAATGTATACAACTTAATGAGTTTGGAGATAAGTATACACCTGTGAAACTGTCACCACGATCTATACCATAAGCCTATCCATCACTTCCAAAAGTTTCCTCCCACTCTCTTATTATTATATTTTTATAATATAAGATCTATCCTATTAGCAAATGTTTAGGTTTACAATACAGTATTGTTAACTGTAGGCACTATGCTTTACAATAGACCTCTTGAATTTATTCATCTTGCATAACTGATAGTTTGTACCCTTTGACAAAAGTTTTATTATTAATCTTATGAAGACAGGATGCAGTATAATGATAAATACATTTTTCTTTTTTCATCTTCATGTAATTCACTAATATTAAAATGCCAGCAAATGTATGCTTATCAGCAGCAGTTAATTTATTTTCACTGAGTCAAATACTGTTCATCTTCACCCCTAGCCCCATGTCTAGCAGTTCCATTAAAAATACTGTCTTCATATCTGGTGAAATTTGATGGAAGTAAAGACGGAGCATTATGGTAGAATTCAGGAACTTTTTGAAGATTTTTCCTTTGCTTATATATACATAGTGGGTTTTTTGCATACAACTATTGTGTAAGGAGGCTGGGGATGGACATGAAATATATCACCTTGTGATAACAATCTTGTGTTAGCCATAGGATGATTACAACAGAATCACAACATCACAGGTACTTGTCAGTTTGTAGCCTTCTTTTGGAATGCAACTCCACATACAAGGAGGTTGGGGAAGGAAAGTTCTAGAAATCTCAGAATCCCATTCATATATGTTGAAGGTATTTTTTAAAACTGGAATATTAAAAGAGGGACAACTTTTCAGAAGAAGTTTAGGTACAAGGCATAGTTCTGGCTTCTGGGTCTTGGAACTCTTCAGGAAGATATACAGCAGAAATCATCTTCATTGTGGCTGATTTGTTTCTTTCTCTAGGTGCCGAGGTGTCTGAAAAATTATCTCTGAAGCTGCCACCAAATGTGGTAGAAGAGTCTGCCCGAGCCTCCTTCTCAGTTTTGGGTGAGTCTCCAGCCCTAGGGGACTACTGTACTATATTAGACAATGTCTACTATATTTTTTCCATAAATACTTTCTCAAAATAACAGCTATACTTTTAACTTCTTTCTTCTTTGGACTTATTTATTGCTTCCAATCATACTTCCGTTCCTTGAAGACACCCTTCCTAAAATTCCTCATTTCTTTACCTTAGCTAATTATTCATTTCTTCTTAATGATTCTGATAGATTATAATCTATAAGCTTTATGACTTCCCATCTCTCCCATTTCCTAGGAGACATATTAGGCTCTGTCATGCAAAATACACAAAATCTCCTCCAAATGCCCTATGGCTGTGGAGAACAAAATATGGTCCTCTTTGCTCCTAACATCTACGTTCTGGATTATCTAAATAAAATACAGCAGCTGACTGCAGAGATCAAGTCCAAGGCCATTCGCTACCTCAACACTGGTGAGTCACTGAATAAGGGAGTGAAAATTTCACAGTGCAATTTTAACAATAGGTTGGAATCCCCAATAGGCTTGAGTTACTTATCAATTCTATGATATGTAAATTTATCATACTATGATAGTTACAATAATAATACTATGACAGTTGACTTCATGGTACCTAGCCAGTGTCCAACCTCCAATAAAATGTTTAGGACTCAGAACCATCTAACACATTGCAGCAAAATTTAGGAACTATCACAAGATGCCAAGGCATTTTGTTTATTTCTCTGGCTACAGAATGTACAACCCGTCATGTTGCTTCATTAACCTTCCATTCCAGGTTACCAGAGACAGCTGCTCTACAGGCACTATGACGGCTCTTACAGCACCTTTGGGGAGCAACATGGCAACAATGAGGGTAACACCTGGTAAGGGAAAGACAGTTTTTTGAGCTCCTGTTTTTGTGTCAGATCTTTTACATATATTATCAAAATTATATTCCCAGGAACCCTATCAGATATGTATTATTAAGCCTATAGTTGGTTATACTAGATAAATATACCAAAACTAGCAAGGTAACAAGCAAAAAAGCTGAGATTCAAACACACGTATGTTAGATTTGTCCCCAGAATTCATCCTGTTCATAATACACCAAGGTATTCTTTCTGAAATAGCTATTTTTTTTTCTAAAATAGCCCCCATAACCATGATTTTTTTAATGAGATAGCCAGCAAACATATCATATAACTTCTAGATAAACCATGCTCACTTCAGTTTATGTTTTTAGATCATATTCATCTTAATCACTAATAAATTCAATAATAGGAGGAAAGAAATGAGATGGAGCCAGTGATATGAAACACCGTTTTAAAATCCCTAAGGCAAAGCAATGTCAGAAGTTACTGCATGTAAGAGCTGTGTATGAGAAGATTCTGCCATCTACAAAGAAAATCGCTAAAGAAAAGATTTAAAGCCTTACTCAAATAAAATAAAAAAATAAGTAACATTAGTACAGTTGACCCTTGAAACACATGGGGGTTAGGGGCACTGACCTTCAGCAGTAGCAAATTCACATATCATTTTACAGTCGGCCCTCGGTATCCCCAGTTGTGCATCCACGGATTCAACCAACTGGGGATCATGTAGTATTGTAGTACATATTTAGTAAAAAAGAAATCCATGTGTAAGTGAACCCATGCAGTTCAAACCATGTCGTTCAAGGGTCAGCTGTACGAGAGCTAGCAGAGTCATCAAGTAAAGGCAATGGGAGCTCTAAGTAAAGAATTCCTGTTAGATGACTAACGTCAGTGTGAGAAGTGTCCTATGAAGCCTGTTGCTGTGATGTGGTTATAAAACCACTGTAACAACGTAAATGTGATCATCACTTCCTCCCCTTCAGGCTCACAGCCTTTGTACTGAAGAGTTTTGCCCAGGCTCGAACCTATATCTTCATTGATGAAGCACATATTACCGAAGCTCTCACCTGGCTTGCCCAAAAGCAGAGGGACAGTGGCTGTTTCAGGAGTTCTGGGTCACTGCTCAACAATGCCATTAAGGTGAAGTGTTCTCGGAGCTAGTGTTGATTTGTCCATTACACTGTTCTCAAGGATGAGGAGAGGAAGTGATAACATAAGAATTCCTTAAGGAAGGTATCAGAAGAAAATAAAACCTGGGTAGCACCAAGAAAGAGGGGATGGAACTTAGAGTGACTGTGATACTTTGCTTCATGGGGATGTATATGGGTAAGGACAAATTCCATGACAGCAGAATACAAGGAGCTGATTAAGAGCATTCTCAAAAGTTACTGGGAGTTTTTAAATTACTGATTCATTTTCAGTACCGGTAATTGATCTGTTCATATTTTCTATTTCTTCCTGGTTCAGTCTTGGGAGATTATACCTTTCTAAGAATTTGTCCATTTCTAGATTGTCCATTTTATTGGCCTATAGTTGCTGGTAGTAGTCTCTTATGACCCTTTGTATTTCTGTGGTGTCAGTTGTAACTTCTTTTTTCATTTCTGATTTTATTGATTTGAGCCCTCTCCCTTTTTTTTCTTGATGAGTCTGGCTAAAGGTTTATCAATTTTGTTTATCTTTTCAAAGAACCAGCTTTTAGTTTCACTGATCTTTTCTATTTTTTTAATTTTCTATTTTATTTATTTCTTCTCTGATCTTTATGATTTCTTTCCTTCCTAAACCTTATGCTTTAGGCATAAGGTTAGGTTGTTTATTTTAGATTTTTCTGGTTTCCCGAGGTAAGCTTGTATCGCTATAAATGTCCCTCAAATTATTCAAATCTGTCTCTCTCTCATATTTACAGGGTGGAGTGGACGATGAAGTGACCCTCTCTGCCTATATCACCATTGCCCTTCTGGAGATTCCTCTCCCTGTCACTGTAGGTGCCCTTGCTGAAGCCTCGTTCTAGATGCAATGAAACTGCTGACCTGATGTCTGAAACAACACCCCACTAAAAACCAGTTGTCAGCATTCCTTCTATGCAATGTCAATGCTTCCCAGATCAATAGAGAATTTAGTTAGTCCATTAAGAAAGATTTACACTTCCCCAGTGACGACCCTAGTCTATTTTTCCCCTAGCAACCCTACTACCACCATCACCACACATGCAGAATGAATTCTAAAGATATGGTCTATATTCCTGCCTTATGAATGTGAGACTAACAGATTAAAAAAAAATACTATTCTCTCTATCCGTAAGAATGAGGCTAGAAAGACAAGTGCTTTCCAACAACTTCCTGACCTCTGTGCTGTGGTCTGTGTTTATCCGGGAGCACTAGCCCCCCTATTCACACAGCTCGCTCCCTTCTCGCTCTGCCTTCCCAGCACCCTGTCGTCCGCAATGCCCTGTTCTGCCTGGAGTCAGCCTGGAAGTCAGCCAAGGAAGGATCCCGAGGCAGCCACGTCTACACCAAGGCACTGCTGGCCTATGCCTTTGCCCTGGCAGGTAACCAGGAAAAGAGGAGAGAAGTCCTCAAGTCACTTGATGAGGAAGCCGTAAAGGAAGGTGAGAGCACACCCGGGATCTTTCTCCCACCCCACAGTCTCTGGATCAAGGATTCCATATCAAAAATACCCCATGACTACCTCTCAGGACCCCTTTCCCCTCTCTTCTTTTGTCTATGTCATTATGGACTCAAGGATTTCTTACTCAAGTCACACATCCAAAGATAAGAGGCAATGTACTGTATATATACAAAAAGGCATAAAGAATAATAAGCAAACACCTTTAATACTTCCCTTCCAGCTTAAGAAACAAAATATTACCAATGCTGGAAAAATCCCTTGTGTACCATTCCTACCTGCAAAAGTAATTGTTATCCTGAATTTGTCATTCCAAACTCCATGGATTTCTTTATCTTTTTACTGCATGTGTATCCCTAAATAATATTCAGAATGTTTACATTTTTCCTCTTTAGATAAGAAGTATCATCCTTCTGAGTATTTCTGCTTGATCCTTGTCTGTCTGTCTGCCTTTTGCTTTTTAAGTTCAACATTAGGCAGGCTGATAGGAGTCTCCTGTATGGGTATGTTCATTTTCACTGCTGCATGATACATTACAATATATTAAAAAGGCCATAATTTATTTAGAGAGTCTCTCCTCATGGATCTTTTCTTGTTTCTTATTTACTTCTATTGCAAACCATGCTGCAATGAATACTCATATACCCATCTCCTTGAGGGTGTGTGTGAGTTTCTCTAACTTGTACTTAGAAAGCGTAACTGCTGATTAGCGGGCTAAACACATCTTCCCCTTTGCTGGATATCATCAGATTACTCTCCAAAGAGCTGTTTTCTTCCCACAGCAGTGTAAATCCGTTCCCGTTATTTCACACCCTGTCAGCCTTTGCTATTTTGAGGATTACTCTATTTTTTTTTTAATCTAATGAGTGTACACTCCATTATCTCATGTGATCTGTGATCCTCATAAGAAACCTCTGAGGACAGGCTTTACAGAAAGTTGAACAAGCCCTAGACAGGGTCTGGATAACCTCAGATGTTGGAAATTACCACAACCAGTCAGAGAACTTGCTCTGCCATTTCTCTCTTCCACCAACGCAACCACCGCAACCATTTGAAAACCTAGTGGCACAGCTTCTGACTCCTTAGCCCAGATGAGACAAGCCTCGTTCAGCTGTCTGTAGGCAGGAAGTCGCCAGATAAGATTTAAGAGATTATCACTGGAAGGCAACCCGCACTTCAGCACTGGCCCTTGTCCTTTTACCTGAAGTTAAATATGAACATGTGGTCACTTGCAAATCTTTTTCTCATCTCCAGATAATTCTGTCCACTGGACACGACCTCAGAAACCCAAGGCACGAGTGGAGCAGTTGTACCAACCCCGGGCTCCCTCTGCTGAAGTGGAGATGACAGCCTATGTGCTCCTCGCTTACCTCACTGCCCAGCCTGCCCTGACCTCGGAGGACCTAACCCCTGCCACGCTCATCGTGAAGTGGATCTCAAGGCAGCAGAACTCCCAGGGGGGCTTCTCCTCCACCCAGGTCTGTGGTTAGCGAGAGCCTTTTACTTTACCTTCAGGTAGAAAAATGTTTGAACAAGATGCAAACACATACAAGAAGAAAAGAAATGAAGATAAGAATAACTTGAAATGAGAAGAATGTTATTAGTATTCAAGAATGGTGAGAAATAAGAAAAAATGAGAGTCAAAGAGGGCTGAGGGGGCTTCCCTGGGGGAGCAGTGGTTGAGTCCACCTGCTGATGCAGGGGACATGGGTTCGTGCCCCGGTCCGGGAAGGTCCCACACGCCGTGGAGCGGCTGGGCCCGTGAGCCATGGCCACTGAGCCTGCGCGTCTGGAGCCTGTGCTCCGCAACAGGAGAGGCCACAACAGTGAGAGGCCCGCGTACCGCAAAAAAAAAAAAAGAGGGCTGAAAAGAAAATGCCAATTCTGCCCCACCCCCATCCCATATTTTTATCACAGGCTCCTATTTCCAGTAACAACTCTACATCCCTAAAGCAATAGTGGGGCACCAGGACCCTACACACAATGGCCACAGCAGAACGAATTTAAAAATCCACCATTCTTCTGGAAGTTCTAAGAGTCCTTTCAAGTTGTTCCCAGAAACACTATTCAGAAACCAATCACCTCTCCTTGCAAAGCTCTCCATTTCTAGGTCCACTTTGACTGGCTTCTTTTAAGGCTGACACATTTCATGCTTCCTCTATCCACCTCTTAATATACAAACATTTGTTCATTGGGAGCATAAAGAACTATCTTTATTCATCCAACCTCCTGAGCCTAACTATATAACCTTATATGTAAAAAATTCATCAATATAGACAGAGCAGGGAGTTTCATCTCCAGAGAATTCAGAGGTTAGCGTATGCACCCTAAAAGAGAAGCAGAATGTGACAGAAAGACATTCCATCCTTTTTCCACTGTATTTAATCTCTTATTTTTCCATATAAATGGAGAAAATAATTTTGTTAAAAGTTATCATTCATTTCTTAGAAAATTATTATTTGAAGGATGCCAGGTTCAATGTGGATGAGAATTGAGAATATGACCTGCCCGCTGGAGGGGGATCCAAACTTCTGATGAAAAAGAGAGAACCAAATAAAAATGTCAACAAATCCAGAATATAATTATAATTATTCATTTTTTATTTCCTCTGGAGAAACCGAAGCATGACCCTGATCATGGCTGCAAAGGACCCTGGGTTTTCTCAGGGCACTGACCTCAGCAGCAGAGCAGAGTGTAGCTTGGGGTGAGCGCCAAACTAAACTTTGGTTGGGTGGTGACAGATATGACCACAGTTATCAAGAAAGACATCTTAGGCAAACAGCTAATGCTAATAAATAATTCCCATTCATATATATTCTCCACATTGTATACCTCACATATATTTATAGAGAGAAAAGAATCGATTTTCTGAGAAATAAATTTCTAAAGCATATAGTACAAGGCAGATATGTGAAGGTTATGGTTCTGTCATCTATCTAAGGATTACAATCAATCTTGAAATGAGAACCTCAATATTTAAGCAGTGAGGGAAACAGGAAATAGGAAATCAAAGCCCCTTTTGTGGCAGCTAACATGGGCCTTTGGGTCTTCAAAGGGTTGTCATGCCTAAGTGGGTTCCCTCACCTGTCTCTTCCAGGACACCGTGGTGGCTCTCCATGCTTTGTCCAAATATGGAGCAGCCACTTTCACCAGGACTGGGAAGGCTACACAGGTGACCATCCAATCTTCAGGGACATTTTCCACAAAATTCCAAGTGGACAACAGCAACCTCCTGTTACTACAGCAGGTTTCATTGCCAGAGGTGCCCGGAGAGTACAGTATGACAACGACAGGAGAAGGATGTGTTTACCTCCAGGTGAGATTCCAGGGGCAGGTGGGGACAAAAGGTCCAGAGTAACATTGTCACTGAGAAGGCCTAACACAGCAAATGATGGGGCAAATCAAAGAAAGAGTTGAGGAAGTTGGGAGGAATCCTGGGCAAGGGAAAAATCACAGATTTTTGTCTGTTCCACAGACATCTTTGAAATACAATATTCTCCCGAGAAAGGAAGAGTTCCCATTTGCTTTGGAGGTGCAGACGCTGCCCCAAACTTGTGATGGATCCAGAGCTCACACCAGCTTCCAAATCTCACTGAGAGTCAGGTAAGATCTCTGATTGCATCATGCAGTTCTGGGTATAACAACCAATCTTCTTACTGGAACTCCACATTAAGCAGAGCAGGGTGACAGTGAATGTTTGTTCTACCTTTATTGAAAAAGCAACGTGTTCTCGTGTTGACACAGAATCTCTCAGTGATGGGGCTTACATTGTACATCCCCCAACTCCAGGATCTATTAGTGTCTAGTCTCATTATTTACAGCTTATTAAGTCCCCTCAATAATAAATAAAGAACCTCTAACCTGAATTCCTGACTTTATTCTAATGTAATTATTCATCCTGATTTCATTCTATTGTAATGAAATCCTATATTATTCTTGCTTTATCTGGGACAGAAGTGGAGACTTCTTGAAAAGCGCGAATAGAAGGAAGTAGTGACTCTCTAGTTAGAATTCCTACTGGTAATAATTAAATCTCAGATTATATATAAAATAATCAATTTTGGGGAAAATACATACATAAGCAGCCATATTCAAATACCTACAGGGCTATTTGTGTCTGTCCTCAAGAATATTATAACCTGGTTGGGGATACTATTCAGGAAAAAAGACAAAGTATATGTAACAAATAACTGCGACAGACTAGCAGTCTCATGCCCAGCTAAGCATCACTTACAGAGCTTCCTTAAAATGCAGATCCTCAGAGTTCACACCCATGAAATTCTGATTCATCAGGTCTAGAGTATAGGCCTGGTCTCTGTGGCTTTAACAGGCTCCCCTGAAGATTCTAATGCACAGCCAGTTTTTTGAGCTACTTGGTAGGAAATTTAGGAAGACTTCTGGTACTTTTCAGGGCTGTTGAGTGCTTACTGTGGACATAGAAAAAAATATTTAATAACACAGAAAATCCTAATTCCTTTCTTCCCTGGATCTTTAGTTACACTGGAAGACGTCCAGCCTCCAACATGGTGATTGCTGACGTGAAAATGGTATCTGGCTTCATTCCCTTGAAACCAACAGTGAAAATGGTAGGTTTACTATAAGCCCAGGAGACCCTATTTTATTTAATATTTTATGTATCTCTAGACTAAGAAAACATTAATATAAAAATACTATTAAATTAACTTCTGTCAAAGACATTACTGTCTGCAAAAGGAGAAATATAATTTAGCACATTTATATGGGGGTTTGTTTGTTTGTTTTCTCATTTAACTTTGTTTAAATGGGTCTCAAAATTTTATGATGGATTTTTGGTCAAGTTTCCATTAAGGTATTAATAAAAATACTAATTTTAAAAACTAATAACTCAAAACTGCCGCCCACAGAAAAACAAATGATCCATAAAACATTCTCCTTTTCTTCTAGTTTTACGATACATTGTTATCATTAACCAGTCTTTCACTACTAAGTTCAATGGTCAACTCAGACGGTTTTGAGACTGGGCTTCCACCATTGATCAAACTGGGGTGGCAGGTATTAGGGATCATACTCATTTAGCCTTCTGAACTATCTGGGCAGACCTGGTGACCTTGCCAGCTCCAGCAGCCTTCCTGTCCACCGCTTTAGGGACACCCACAGCAACGGTCTATCTCTTGTCATGAACAGCACTTTGCTAGGAGCCACATCTACTAGGAAAAAATTGTCAGCAGGCTACTGCTTTAATGGAGCTTAGAATCTTCAGAAGATAAAGCATACACACATGAACTAGTGAAAAAAATATGAGAAAGATTGATTGACATAAACTAGAACTATTACAGAAGTACAGAGGAAACTGAGATTGCTACAAGTTATAATAAGCAAAAAAAGTAAAAAAACAAAAACCTCCTTCATGAAGGAATGGAATGTGAATAGAACCTTGAAATATAGGTAATTTCCAAGTTTAGGACATTTAGTTCCCTTTTCTTCAAATAAATCAATTTACACATAGGTCCTGTGTCGTATTAAAGTTAAACCGTGCATCCCAATTATCTTTCATTTTTAATTCTGCCACATTATTGCCTTTGCTTACAAAAAGCATTTGAAGAAATTTTACCCTCAGGCTTAATTTGGTAATAAACATTCTTCTTTTCTCTGGTTCCCCAGGGTTTTCTTCTGTTTATTAACATTTGTGATGTCTTAATTTTCTTCAGCTTGAAACATCTAACCACGTGAGCCGAACAGAAGTCAGCAACAACCATGTTTTGATTTACCTGGATAAGGTGAGAGCCCTGCCATCCTATCCAAAAAAAATATGGATAATGAGCTACCTGGGAAGTGAATGAAGGCATTTTGGAGACATCACCTCCATGCTAAAAATTTGAGAATTCTAACACTAGGTCCAGTGAATATTCTCCTCTCCTTCTCTATTTATATTTCATCTGGGACTATGGGAAGAAATGACTTGTTATAATATTGGGATATGAATATTTCTAGGACCCCATAAGCAAGAAATTCTCCACAAAAGGTGCTCATTATGTGCACAAGTTATTTTGAAGACACATATAAGGAAGTAACCATTATTAGTCAACTATTGTATCAACAGCACATCAAAAAGACAAAAGGGCGATATGCTATCAATCTCAGCAAGGACTTAGACCATAAAACAACAAGACCAGTGCACCAATAAACCAATCTGATTTTACAGTTGTATGTTGTTGCATAGTTTATTCATTCCTACATTGACGGATATTATAGTTTACGAATTTTATGAAACATAGGCTGCAGTGATCCACCTTTTATATTCCGTTTTGAGTCGACACAAGTATTTCTACAAGATAGAGTAGTGAAGCTGTACTAAATCTCTGATACTTAAAAATAAACACAGCTATTCAAACAATAAAAAGCCTGCACCATTCACCCCTATGAACAGAGCTATGCACTCACATTGACGGGAGTATATGAATAGTTTTAGTTATTTAAGAAACAATTTGGGGAAGTTTTCACCTACTCTGAGAGCTTTTGGCCCAAGTTAAGTACCCTGTTAGTTGATAAAAAGTTTTTCCCCAAAATAGATGAATACTTAAATTCACTCAAAGAAGAGAGAGGAAAGCTCCCTGGAGAGTCATTTAATTCCCTTTTGCTTTATAGGTGACAAATCAGACCCTGAGCTTGTCCTTCACGGTTCTTCAAGACATTCCAGTAAGGGATCTGAAACCAGCCATAGTGAAAGTCTATGATTATTATGAGACAGGTGAGTGAAAGCTAAGCTCACACAGAAATTAAATACCTGATCACAAAAATTTAGATTTGAGAGATGTGTTGGGGCAATTCATTGCACTAATCACTCTCATCACTTCATTTTGTCTCTATCAAGTCTGATATAAATATATTATTACTAATACAAAGCACCTGTAAGATATTTAGTTCCCTTTTCTTCAGATAAAATCAACTGTAGGACAATATGAAATTTAAATAAGTGTAATCTGTACTCTTACCCTTCAGGAGTTTAGGGTAAAGGAAAGCATAACATAAAGTATTTGAAAATATAAGACAGAAAGCAGCACATCAAATGAATTCTGCTGAGGTTTCTGATGCAATTCTTCCCACAATAAAGATTCTTTCACTGACCTGTAACATAGATGTTCACTTTCCCTCTCACTTCTCCTATTTTTGTTTTTATTCAGATGAGTTTGCCGTTGCTGAGTACAGTGCTCCTTGCAGCAAAGGTAAGCAATTCATACTCCTTCCAGATGGAGTCAGAACCCCTTTGGCTTGTCCCTCAAATCTCCTCCATAAAATTCTAGCTCAATATTTCTCATAGACATCATACTGTTCACAGTGCAACTTATTATAGAAAAATACATTTATTGGGAAAGGGCCCCTGATAGTCATACCTCAGACAGTTCACAGAATTGCATATTAGATAGTTTTAAGTAACGGATCTCATTTCCCACTATACTAATTGGATTTCCTCAGGAACCATGCTACCCAGATCTAAAGGAAGGAATATTCACTGTTCTGGAAACCCAAGTCCATCTTAATTTTCTATTCTTTCCACTATCACAGACACTGGAAATGCTTAAAGACCACATCAATGAAAACTGCTTTGCTGGAGTCCCTGTTCCACAGACTCAGATCTCCATGGAAGAAAAGAGTTTTTATATCTCTGAAGGCTTGTTGAATAAAGCTTTTTCTCTGGCCAGCCCATATTACTGTTTACTCATTTATTCAATAAACACTTATTACACTTCCATGTGATTCCCAATAGACTCCTGAGATAAAAATTCACAGCAATCAAGGGCTAAAGGATTTCAAAAAATGAAAAACATTACAGAGGTGGTGGTCACAGTAGGCTTCATTTAGAGGTTGCAGGGAAAAGAAGAAAGTATTGGATTATGTACTAGGAGCATGTAAAGTGAGTTTGGTTATAGGATTACCCTAATAAAAAGCTGAAGAGTGGATTTATGAGAGAATAAAAGGCTGACTTGACAAAGAAAGACTTTCTACATTAAAGGGAAATATGAAATAGAAAGTTGAATATGTCCAACATTGGGAGGCAGCATAATTAATTGGGACTTGATTTGAATTGGAAGTTACGTGACCTCAGAACCAAATCTGCCATTGACCAATACAAGTGATCAGTCAGTTAACCTTGGGTTTCAGATTCAAGAAAGGATGACAGATTGAAAATGCTGAAGAGGTGATTCAAGTAGAAGTGAGTTTTCCTAGAAGAAAGAATATATAGGATTCAAAGCCCAAATAGGACTGTTACATCTTTTTTCTGCAACTTTGAGCCAGAACCAAAGGATGGATACAAACTCAAGAAGGTATTCAGAGGCATTAAGTATTAAAATCATCCATTATATGGATGGAGGGGCAGAAGCTTCTGGAGTTTGAAGAGATGGTCCTGAAAAGTCCTAGAGTCCTAGTCTTCATCTGGTTGAGTCTGACAGAAGCCTGGATGCTATAAACTAAGAACTCTAAAGGACTTGAAGTTCAAGCACCCTTAGCTCTGTCTCCAGGCTAGGCAAAATTGAAAGATAAATGTTTTCACCTTTGTGCTAGATTCTACTCTAAGCACCTCAGAGGTATTAATATATCAACTCTATGAAATAGGTATTCTTATAACAAATGAGGAGAGTGAGGCACAGAGAGGTGTAACTTGCCCTAAGCTACTCAGCTAGTAAAGGGCTGAACCAGAATTCAATACCAAGAAGTCTGGTTTCCAAGTCCACACTCATAACCTCAAACCATGCTGTCTCTCCAGCCCACTTCAGACAAGAAAGCCAAGAAAAAAACATATTTCAGAGCTGAATAAATGTTATAATTAGTATCAATTAAGCATCCATCCAGGGCATGAAATATTTAAAAAATTAGGAGTATGACAAAAGAAAATAAATTAACAGGATTAAAATAAATTCTACCTGTTAGTTCTAGTCCTTTTTTCTTTGTTCATTGCAAATCATGACTGCAAATGTACTTGAAGAGTACACTTGTTGCAAATCAATCATTGTGTCTCCTTGGACCAAAAAGATTCATTCCAGAAACACTTCCTGATTACTTCCTGTGTGTCAGGCACTATATTCCATGCTATGATACAGAATTCAATAAAATGGGATTCCTTCCTTAGAGAAATTATACTGCAGAGTAAACGAAAAGGATACATATTTGGCTTATTATAATACTACATGATAAGAACTGCAAACTATTTATTACCAAGATGGACTCCAGGCACAGTGACCTTCTCAAGTTTTGACGTACCACATCCAAGGTCTGATATTCTTGCAATTATCAAGCACTCTCTATGAATTCATTTATAATTTGCTTCATTTTTCTTTCATTTGTATTGTAAGATTTTGGACACTATTTTTGTGACCAGGAAAACCTGGACCCGTGCATCCTCTTGAGCCATGAATTTTCACATTGTGTTCTTTACCCTGGGGAAAGGTCTAATTATAATTGAAAATGGATTTGCCACCAGCCTACTGATATAGGTAGAATTTTAAAGAGTGACATATCTTGACTACATCGAATTTTGTGAATTGAGATTTACTCTTTCTGTAAAAGGATGTGGAGACATGACAGTAAGTGAGATAGAGATGTTCAGGGGTCAGTTTATACAGAGTTTTATATTTTATTTTTAAAAATAATAAGGTCCGGTCTTCCCTGGTGGAGCAGTGGTTGAGAGTCCGCCTGCCGATGCAGGGGACACGGGTTCGTGCCCCGGTCCGGGAAGATCCCACATGCCGCGGAGCGGCTGCGCCCGTGAGCCATGGCCGCTGAGCCTGCGCGTCTGGAGCCTGTGCTCCGCAACGAGAGAGGCCACAACAGTGAGAGGCCCACGTACCGCAAAAAAAAAAAAAAAAAAAAAAATAGATCTTCCCGGACCGGGGCACGAACCCGTGTCCCCTGCATCAGCAGGCAGACTCTCAACCACTGCACCACCAGGGAAGCCCTATATGCTTGCATTTTCTCACATTTGCCTCATCACCAAACTCATCCTTCCCCACCTTGAGTGACTTGGTCAGAGGCAAACCTGTGCCTCAGGGAAATTGGGTGGTTATGGCAGGAATTCAAAGAGAAAGAAATAGAATACTTGATCCACCTTGCAAGAATAAATGACTTTTATGTTTATTTAAACCCCACTGATAAATCAAAAGTTAATCCTGGAAGATTAGAGTATGACAGTTTACTGTATGAAAGAGGTCACAAGAATTCAGAATATGTTAGGAAACATCTAAATGATGGCAAAATATGTGGCTGGAAGCAGAATGAGGAAGCACTCCATGTATCATTAAAGAAATATCCCCAGGATTATACTGTTAGGAGAAAACAGTAGAGCTAAGAACAGGGTACATATTATGGACTCATATTATAATAAAAGGGTGGGAGAGGAAATAACATGTCCTTTTTTTTTTTTTTGCACTTAAATAAACTAAGACTAGAATGATACCCACCAGAAAAAAAAAAAAGCTACTAAAAAAGTATTTATCTTCCTACAGAAACAGTATAAAGTAAGTGGAAGTTTTCAAGGATGGGAAGGAGACCACTTAGAGAATACCATTTAAAATTATTTGACTACTGAACTGTTTGAACATATTTACTATTCTGAAAAGTAAACTAAAATCCAGTGAATAAGAAGCTTAAGTCTAAGAAGAAATACTGAATTCAGTACCTGCCAATCTATACAAGGAGAAAGAATACTTACTCTATAAAGTACAATTAAAGATATCTTACCTCATAATCTTCATTTGGTCTTAAATCCCAAATACTCTTCGTATCTTGTTTTGTGAAAAGTATTTTCTTGCTCTTGCTTCCCTTTTTCCTCCTTGTATTTGATTTCTCCTCATCCTTTCCCCAAATGTTTATCCATTTCTTCTCAGCCTTTGTCTACTTAAGAAGACAAGAAACAAGTTCTTTAAAATTGAACAGCACACGTTCACCCTGATCCATCAAATAGTCTTACAATAAAAACCTAACACCTTTACTCCAGTCAGTTCCAATTATCTTATTAGGTTATTTGTGGTAGTAGTTCATTAGTTTCTAGTCATTTGGTTTTCAAAGTTTAGTGTGCATCAGAATTACCTAGAAGACTTGTTAAAACATGTCAAAGCACTTGAATAGATATTTCTCCAAAGAAGTTATACAAATGGCATATAAGTACATGAAAGATGCTCAATGCTATTAGTCATTAGGGAAACACAAATCAAACCCATAATGAGATACCACTTCATACCTAAAAAATGGCCATAATTGTTTTAAAAATTAACGAGTGTTGCCTAGGATGTAGAAAATTGTAACCCTTGTTCCCACAGCTGGTGGGAATGTAAAATGGTGCAGCCACTGTGAAAAAGTTTGGTGGTACCTCAAAAAGTTAAACATAAAATTATCATATGATTCAACAATTCTGGTCCTAAGGACACACCTCCAAATAATTGGAAAAGGGAACTCAACCAGTTGCTGGTACACCATTGTTCATTGCAGCATTAGTCACAATAAGGTGGTAATCAAATGTCCATCAACAGGTGAATGGATAACTAAAATGTGGTATATACCTACAGTGGAAAATTATTCAGCTATGAAAAAAGATAAAGTTCTGACATTTCTACAACATGGATGAAATTTGAAAACATTATGCTAAGTGAAATAAGCCAGAAACAAAAGGACAAATATTGTATGATTCCACTTACATGAAATATCTAGAATAGAAAAATTCATAGAAACAGAAAGTAGATTAGAGGAGACCAGAGACTGGGGGCAGGTGGAAGATTGGGGAGCTATTGTTTAGCAGGTACAAAGCTGCTCTTAAGAGTAACAGAAAAGTTTTGGAGATAAATAGTGGTGATGGTTATACAACATTGCATATATGATTAAAGCCACTGAACTGTGTATTTAAATGATGGTTGAAATGGCAACTTTTCTACTCTATATATTTCACCATAATAAAAACGCAAAAATAAAAAATCCAGTGCTAGGCATATCAGAGTGAAAATTTCGAAAACAAAGACAGAGAACATATATTAGAATGAACAGACCACTCAAAAGCAATAATTGAAGCCAGAAGATAGCGAAATAATATACTCAAAAGATTGAGAGAAAATAACTTCAAATCTAAAAATATATACCCAGATAAATCATCACTTACAAACAAGGGTCAAAAAAAAATTTTTAGATGAACAAAAGACAGACTGGGAGAAGATATTTTTAATTCAAATAAACAATAAAGTATTAGTGTCTAACAGAGAACAGACTTGTTTAGGGGGAGGGGGTCGGGGAAGGGATGGCGTGGGAGTTTGGGGTTAGCAGATGTAAGCTATTATATATAGAATGAATAACCAACAAGGTCCTACTGTATAGCACACAGAACTATATTCAATATATGATAAACCATAATGGAAAAGAATACTAAAAAAGAATGTACATATATATAACTGAATCACTTTGCTTTTTACAACATTGTAAATCAACTATACCTCAACAAAAAAAGTATTACTGTCTACACTATATCTTTTAAAGGCTATAAATCATCATGAATAAGACAAATCAATAGAAAAACGGACAAAGGACATGAAACAGCAGTTCACAACTAAAGGAAATATAAGTGGTTGGTAAACACAGGAGTTACCTAGCCTCATTAGTAATCAGAAACATGCAAATTAAAACATTATACACATCACATCAGGAAAAATTTTAAAGCTTGGTAATATTAAATTTGGCAAGGTTGGGACTTCCCTGGTGACCTGGTGGGTAAGACTCCACGCTCCCAATGCAGGGGGCCCAGGTTCGATCCCTGGTTGGGGAAATAGATCCCACATGCTGCAACTAAGAGTCCGCATGCCCCAACTAAGAAGTCCGAATACTGCAGCTAAGAAGGCTGCATGTCACAACTAAGAGTCCATATGCCGCAACGAAGATCCCGTGTGTCGCAAATAAGACTCAGCACAGCCAAAATAAAGAATAAATAAATAAATACTTTTTTTTTAAATTTGGCAAGGTTGCAGAAAGGGATTATATACATCGAAGGGCAATTTGTTAGTATTCTAAAATATGCATACACTGGTAACAATTCCACTTCTGAGCATCTGCCATAAAGAAATATTCCATATGTAAATAAGGAGACTACACAAGAATGTTCATTACAGTACTGTTACTAAGAAAAACTAGAAACCACAGTTGGAGTATTAAAATGGCTAAATAAAATGTAGTATTGTGCCCTGTAATACTACAGAGCAGATAAAATGAATGAACTGGCTCTGAATTAGAACATTCAGAAACTCTTCTTCCATTAGATAAAATTCTTAATCCTTTACACATAAATGGCAATTTTTACCCAGATGGATCAAGGAAGGAGAGAATCACAGCAAAATCAATGGAAAGTTTATATAATCCCTTAGGCAAAAAAAAAAAAAAAAAAATTGATTTTCACTTGAAATGTTCAATGAGTAAATTTGCTTAATTTACCTTAAAACTCAGAAGAAACAATTTAAAAAAAATAGTAAAGCCTGGATTTGAATTCCAGTTTTTTTGTTTTTCTGTTTTCTTTAATCCCTCTACAATGTTAACTGTATTAAAAGATGTCCTTCATGTATCCTTAAAAAAAATGCAGTGTGGCAGAGAAAGAACTTTAGCAGGGGAATAAATGAGCCATTATTTTCACTGGACAATGAGCTTGAGTCCTTTTTGGTATAACATTAAAGATACAAGATTTTAATTTCCAGAAGTTGACACTCTTACCGATGTACTTTATTTTTCAGGTCATTTTTAGAAATGAATGAAATTACCTTAATTACCAAGTTCAGCTAAAAAAATTAATGAATTATAATTTTATGGATAACAATAGTTTAAAAAGTGTTTATTATGTTTTTCACTTTGTGTATTCTGATTAGTTTCTAATTTAAAACTAGTAAGGGCTTCCCTTGTGGCGCAGTGGTTGAGAGTCTGCCTGCCGATGCAGGGGACACGGGTTCATGCCCCGGTCCGGGAAGATCCCACATGCCGTGGAGCGGCTGGGCCCGTGAGCCATGGCCGCTGAGCCTGCGCGTCCGAAGCCTGTGCTCAGCAACGGGAGAGGCCACAACAGTGAGAGGCCTGCGTACCGCAAAAAAAAAAAAAAAAAAGAAAAGAAAAGAAAACGCAGTGTTTATCGGAGCGATTAAAAATGAGGCTTGACAGATCAGTTGAGACTGATTTATCAAGGGTGTTCAAAGAAGTCTATGTTTTATCCTGTAAGTAATAGGAAGCCAATGGAATCTTTTAAAAACAGGATAGTGGCATGATCATATTTGATTTAAGATGGTAACAAGAAGCAGAAAGGGGCTAGAGTGGTAGGGACAGGTGGTAAGGAGACAATTACAGTAGCCCTTATTTCTCAGGAAAAATGTGTGTGGAAAATGGGCTGTGAATATATTCTACTTCTTAAAACTGATTCTTTCATTTTTAACACTTAGAGAAAGCCAGAATGCTTCGCATTAATATAACAAGTTCTAGACCAAAATGAAAGTCTACAAAGAAATTTTAATATATGGGCCTACTATAAATAGGTTCAGCTTCCTATGCAGTGTTTTTTCGAGTCCATTAAAAGCCATAATTGACACTAATGGCAAGTTAGGATCAACAATTAATGTGATTAATTATGCATCTTAGTTTGAACTAAGAGGAGGAATGGGGGACTACTAAGATAAGGTTAGACATAAACTAAAAGGATTTTAAAGGACAAATACTGATACATAAGAGACACATACAGCATATACTAGATTCATGCCTCAGATTCTGAGCATTATAGTGAAAGACCATCTCGGATGTTCTGCCAATTTTTTTTTTCTTTTTTAATGTGCTTCCCTTATGCTTGTCCCTAATCTGATACCTTAGCAGAAGTTCTTAGATGCCCTCTTTTCATGTACAGTAATGAAAGATAGCCACAGGGTGGCAGCAAAGGTTAAAAAATATGAGTACTGCTGCTTTATTAACTGTAAAAAAACTTTGTAAAAAAAGGCAAAGAGAAGAGAGAAGGAAAGGAATAAAATAATCATGGAAACTTATAGTGAGAAGACAACAAAATAAGGTAACTAGCACACAAATTGTCCTTACTGGTCCACAGAATTGCATTCTGGGAATAGTGATTTTGTTTGTGTGTGTATGTGTGTATGGCGGAGGGGCGGGGAGGGAGGTTGGTTGGTTTTCTTAGAATCAGTATATTCTACATGAAATATTACATTTCTTTGTCTTCTGTGAATGAAATGTGACTCTAAACCCCAGCCCCATTAGACTACAGGAAATTTATCTCAAATATTCTGGGGTTCTTCCTACCTGGTGATCTAATACAGGGTCAAGGTATTGCATCCCACCCCACGGCAGTCATCTGTCTTTAGTTTACATGACTGTTTTAGATCCACCACCCTGTGGCCTCCCTGTTGTTCAAAGGGATAGGAATATTTGACAAAGAACAAGTGGCTGGGCCTGGGATCCAGCCTTCCAGGTGCTCCATGCAAACCTTCTCTGTTAATTCCCCCAAGGAAATTACTGACCTCTCTGCCCAGCCTGGAAGAATTGTTTTGGTCTGGGGAAATGTTTTAAGCATTTAGTCATTCTAGTTAGAAACCTTAGTCTCTTAATTGGCTTTCTTCCTTCTTAAATTGTTATTCCCCTGTTTATTCTTTTAAAATCAAAAGACAGGAAACCCTGCCCCAAACCTCCCTTGAGGTTCAATTCTTTCAAATTTTCTACATAGACAATCACATAATCTGTGAACAAAGACACTTTTATTTCTTCCTTACTAATCTGTATAGCTTTTATTTCCTTTTCTTGTTGCATTAGCTAGAACTTTTGGGACAATGTTGAAGAGAAGTGGTTAGAGGGGACATCTCTCTCTTGTTCCAAATTTTAGGGGAAAGCATCTAGTCTCTCAGCATTAATATAATTAGATGTGGGGTTTGGGTGATTTTATTTTATCAAATTGGGGAAGTTCCCCTGTATTTGTAGTTTGGTGAGAATTTTTATCATAAATGGGTGTTGGGTTTTGTCAAACGCTTTTTCTGTATGTATTGTTATGAGCATATGATTTTTCTTCTTTAGCCTGTTAATGTGGTGGATTACATTCAGCGATTTTCAAATGTTGAACTAGCCTTGCATACCTAGAATAAATTTCACTTTTCATGATGTAGAGAATTATCTTTACACATTGTTGGATACAATTTTCTAATATATTGTTGAGGACTTTTGCATTTTTGTTCATGAGAGAGTCTGTAGTTTTCCTTCCCTGTAATGTCTTGCCCTGGTTAGGGTGTTAGGAAGTCTTCCCTCTACCTCTATTTTCTGGAAGAGATTGTAGAGAATTGGTATTATTTCTTCTTTAAATGTTTGGTAGAATTCACCAGTGAAAACATTTGGGCCTGGTGTTTCTGTTTCAAAAGGTTGTTAATTATTGATTCAAGTTATTTAATAGATATAGACCTATTCAAATTATCAATCTTCTGGGAGAACTGGCCCCTTTGGCATTATGGAATGCCCCTCTTTATCCTTGACTGTTTTCCTTGCTCTGAAATGTACTTTATCTGAAATTAATATAGCTGCTTCAGGCTTTTACAAAATTAACGTTAGTGTGGCATATCTTTCCTTTTAATCTATCTGTGTCTTCATACTTAAAGTGGGTTTGCTGTAGACAACATATAGTTGGGTCTTGTTTTTTTTTATCCTCTGTAGTAGCATCTGTCTTTTAGTTTATGTATTTAGACCATTCACATTTAAGTTGATTTTTCATATAGTTAATCTCTAAAATATTTAAACTCTTTTCTATTTATTGCTCTTGTTATTTATCTTTTATCATCCACTCTTTTTTCGCCTTCTCCGATTTCAAGTGAGCATTTTTTATGACTCCATTTTCCCTCATCTCTTAGCAGATCAATTATTCCTTTCTCTTTTTCTTCTCCTTCTGGTATTCCCATTACCTGTATGTTACACCTTTTGTAACTGTCCCACAGTTCTCAGATATTCTGTTCTATTTTCTTTTTTTTGAAGTACAGTTGATTTACTGTTCTATTTTTTTTAATCTTTTTTTCTTTGACCTTCAGTTTGGGAAATTTTCAATTCTGTTGACAAATGTTTTGAATATCCTGATACATGCCAGTTTATTGAGCTGTTTGATAATTTCTCTCAAATATACAGCTAGGATTGAAATTGTTGGGTGAAATGATATATACAAACTTAATTTCAGAATTCAGCAAGAAAGTATTCTAAAATGGCTGCAACCAATCTATACTCCCTCCAATAGTACATAAAGGATTCCCATTTCCATTATATTCTTGCCAACATTTAACCAACTTTCTAACTTTTGCACTATTTTTAAATAAAAAGTCTTATTTCTTGATTGCTTTAATTTTTACTTCTCTGATTACTAGAGAGGTGGAGCATCTCTTCATATGAGCCATTAACATTTCTTCTTCTCCAAAGTACTTATTCATGTAATTTGCATATGTTTCTATTTTTGTATTTCATCAATTCTAAATTGCATATTCTTCACACCTTAACCTCCCTGAAACTGGGATACATCCGACAGTTGATAACATCTATTTTATTTATCTGTTGCTGCATAACAAACCACCCCAAAATTCAATAAGTTAAAAAACAACAGGGCTTCCCTGGTGGCGCAGTGGTTGAGAGTCCGCCTGCCGATGCACGGGCCACGGGTTCGTGCCCCGGTCCGGGAAGATCCCACATGCCACGGAGCGGCTAGGCCCATGAGCCATGGCCGCTGGGCCTGCGTGTCCGGAGCCTGAGCTCCGCAACGGGAGAGGCCACAACAGTGACAGGCCCACATACCGCAAAAAAACAAACAAACAAACAAACAAAAAAACAAAATCACATCTCTCCCCCACATACAAAATACACTTAGCCTCTCCCCAGAAAATCTCATCCGATTATGGATGCTCTAGGATCTCACCATCTAAATCAGGTGTGAATGGGGTTTGGGGGTGAAGTTCCTTAGGTAGTACTCCTCAAGTATAGTTCCTGAAGAAATCTGTTTTTTTGTGTTGTTTTGGCCTCACCACACGACTTGTGGGATCTTAGTTCCCCAACTAGGGATCAAACCTGGGCCCTGGCAGTGAAAGCACCGGAGTCCTAACCACTGGACGGCCAGGGAATTCCCTAGTTCCTGAAGAAATCTGAACTTACAAGATATCTGCCCTACACGAAAACTCAGTAAATGATAGTGAGACAAAGAAAGGATAAGTGCAACAAATATTCAATCTAGAATGAAGAGTAGGGAAAATGTGCTCTGCTTCTTGATGTGGCAAGGACACAGTGCAAAAGAGCTTGTGGCTCACTATTTTGTACCCTTCAAATATGTGTAGTTTATGGTACATCATTTATACCCCAATAAAGGCATTTGTTTCTTTGTTTTTAAAGAGCATGTTTGATGGAAGACATGCAGCCACCTTTGGAAACACAGTCTGCCACAGTATTTTACACAGTAGCTGTCAGGCGGTCGTCATTCCTTGTTCATGTATGAACTTGGTTGTTTTCCCATTGACCTTTCCATTAAATGACTTTAATCTCTCAATGGTTTAGTTAATGAGTCATTTGAAAAAGGAACTGGAATTCTGATTGTTGTTTGAAACGCTCCCTTGACATCTTCTAGTAAGGTCAAAACAGTGTTAGCATGAAGACCTACTGAATGGTTGTCAGCTTGGCAAACAATCTCAGAGACAATAGTGAGGTCCTCTTTGAGGAAATGCTGCATTACCAGCAGCGCATGATGACACAGAACACAATATTGTATATAAGAACATGGAGTATAAAAGTGATTCAGGGGGCTTCCCTGGTGGCGCAGTGGTTGAGAATCTGCCTGCCAATGCAGGGGACACGGGTTCGAGCCCTGGTCTGGGAAGATCCCACATGCCGCGGAGCATCTGGGCCCGTGAGCCATGGACACTGAGCTTGCGCGTCTGGAGCCTGTGCTCTGCAACAAGAGAAGGCCGTGACAGTGAGAGGCCCGCGCACTGTGATGAAGAGTGGCCCCTGCTCACCGCAACTAGAGATAGCCCTCGCACAGAAACGAAGACCCAACACAGCCAAAAATAAATAAATAAATAAATAAATAAAATAAAAAAATAAAAATAGATAAGCAACAAGGACCTACTGTACAGCACAGGGAACTCTACTCAATATTTAAAAAAAAAAAAAAGTGATTCAAAAGAAATGCACTCTAAATGAAAATAAGTTTTAGGAACACTGAATGCCAGATGTAGGTATGGGAGGGAGGCACAGAACAGAAAAGGTAGCTGACATTGCAAATATGTCATTGCTATGTATCAACCAAATAGTGAAAGAGCTCCTGATTTCCAGCCAAGTGTTTTCTACAGAACACTAAAGAAAGATTTCCTGATTTGGATAACCCAACACAAAAGGCACTTAAACAAACAGAAAAATGGATAGCATGGCTTTTGTCTTTCAAAATGGGGTAGGGGGTTAAATTACATTTTATTCCTTAAGGACAGAAAAGGACTGGGGACCTAGCACTGTGTCTGTGGCTCTGATGATTCTGTGCCATATACTGGAATTATGTATATGTGACTATGAACTATTCCAAAATGATAACAAGATTAGCACTTAATTCTACCCTACTTCTCCTTTCTCTCCTACTTTTCAGAAAGCTTCATTTTCTATAATCAAATGTCATCTTTTTATTAAAAATATGATGTGTTTTTGTTTTATCCTCTTCTGTTCTTTTCTTCACTACTGATACTTTTTACTGATACTTCCACTTTCCTTGCTACTTAATGTAATCATGTTTTTTTGTTCTTATTCACTCACTGTCATTCTAGGACTAGTGTCTCTAACTGGCAGTGACCTGAACACAGTGTACAAGCAATCCTGTTAATCAAATGATCCTAGACTTCTATTTTGAAAATGTACAGTGACAAAGGGAATGATTTGCCACAAATGAACTCTTCGTATCTGAGTAAAGTCAAGGCAAGAATTTTTCTAGAATCAAGGTAATAAGAAAATGTTCCTTCCTCTAGTGATTGGATATAACAGATTCTACCCATGATTGGCCATTTAAAAACAAAACAAACAAACAAACAAAAACCTGGAATAATGGTCTTTAACTCAGTACCCTCTGAAATGGCCTTGAACTGAATGCTTTAGCAACTCTTAGATCACTGCAATCATCAACTTTGACCACAAGAGGGCAATTAAAATCACAAGAGATTATCACGCATGTTTTTAAAGTGGATGACTTGGGGAAAGAAAAGGAATGAAGGACAAGGTACTGTGATAGGAGAAAATGAATTTTGAATTTTTAAAAAAACCCTAAATTTATACATGTGCAAAAACCAAATAAGACCATTCTGTCAATCCTCAACTTCTGTGTATACAAATTGATACCTGAAAACTTTAATACAGTCTAAAACAAAATGTCGATCTTATAACCAATTCAAAATTTCTGCCTATGTTCCTCTCAGTTCTTAATATTTATTTATTTATTAATTTTGGCTGCACCGGGTCTTAGTTGTGAGACCCGGTTGTGCAGGATCTTCGTTGCAGCATGTTTAGTTGTGGCATGCAGGATTCTTAGTTGCAGCATGCATGTGGGATCTTGTTGCCCTACCAGGGATGGAACCCGGGCCCCCTGCATTGGGAGTGTGGAGTCTTACCCACTGGACCATGAGGGAAGTCCCCCGTCTCAGGTCTGATTCTTGTTTCCACAGACCAACAGTGGGGAAGTGAGGCATCCCTCTAGCCTCAGGAGATGGGGATTGGAAGAAAGAGGCAAAGTCTCTCTTTCTGGTACTCTGTTATCTGGCTTCGCTTTGTGTGAAGGATATCTGTGATGGTCGTTTGATGTGTCATCTCAGCCAGGCAACAGTCCCTAGTCATTCAATCAAACACTAGTCTAAATGTTGCTGTGAAGGTATTTTTTAGATGTAAGTAAAGTCTATAACAAGTTGACTGTAAACAAGGGAGATTATCATAATCTGGGTGGGATGGGTTCAATCCGTTGAAAGGCCTTAAGAGCAGAGGTGAAGCTTCCCTGACAAAGAAGAAATTCCACCTGTGGACAGCAGTGCCAGCCCCTGCTGGAGAGCTCTAGTCTGCCCTTCCTGACAGCCTGCCCTTTGAGCTTTGGACTTGCCTAGTTGGCTCCACAGTGGCATGAACCAATTCCATGCAATAAATTTTTAAAAATATATCCCCTACTGGTTCTGCTTCTCTTGTTGAACCCAGACTGATACGATACCCAGATACTAGTTATCTCTTGTGGGGCACTTCTGTGCGTTTTAGGAGATCCCACCCAGATAAATACACCCTTGAGGAATTTCTGCACTGCACCATTTCCTGATACAGGTGATATGCTCTCTGGAAGGCCTCTTAACTTTACCTTAACTCTCAACTTACGGTGAAACATTCCACAGGACCTCTTTCTTCTGGGGTCCCCTTGAGAATAAAGCCCTTTGTAGACAACTCAAACCCCATTACCTTCTTGTGCTTCCTCCTATACCCACTGAACAAATGGTGAAATTGTGATGTGCATCCACTGCATCTACCCCTCCTTACCCTGACATTAGGGGCAATTTCAGCTAGCTTCCCACCACCAGACCTCTCCAAGCAACATTCAGACAGAAGTTTCTCTGCCGTCCACAACAGGGTACTTAGGTCAAATTCTTCCAAGCACTCTTGTTCTCCAGTCAGCCCCGGATCTACAAGTTTCCATAGCTGAGCAACACAGACTGGGGAGTAAGACTGTGTCCACCTGCAGCAAACAGGGGCCCTCCAGTTCCTCCCCCACTTGGCCTGGGCAGAAGGAGGGGAAACAGGCCAGCAATCTCAT
The DNA here is from genome assembly GCF_964374135.1 of Grampus griseus. Lineage (NCBI taxonomy): Eukaryota > Metazoa > Chordata > Mammalia > Artiodactyla > Delphinidae > Grampus > Grampus griseus. The sequence continues at coordinate 7,359,852 of NC_139005.1, read as the reverse complement.
CATCTACAAATTCCTTCAAAGAATTTGCCTCTGTAATTAGTCTTGAACTTTTCATTATGTGGGCTGTTGGTAACTGTCCCCAGATGAGTTTGGAAAGTCCTATGGGGTGTGTCTAAAGACTCTCTTTGGAACATAGGTTTAGATTTCAACCAAAATTTTGAGACCACAGAAAAGAAGTCTCTCTCATCACGGGGGAAGTTTTTGCACTCTCACAAAAATTGATTATTCATAGGTGAGCTCCTATCCAGAATTTTATATCTTTAAAGAATATTCCCAGGCTGCTCTAGTCTCTCAACAACATTTTCCACTAGTAGCTCGGTTCTGAGTCTAGGGATATTTGATGAGTCCCCGAGTCTGTCAGTGAATGCTATACACTACAGACTCTTAAAGTCTCCTGGATGAGCCTTCATAAATGTAATCACTGTGCTCATTTCAGTGTTTCACTAGCAAATGCACCAATTTTCTATCCTTTTTGACACAACAATGCTAATTCCAGTTAGTTCCTGGTGCTTCTGTAATTATGCTCTTCACTAGAGGTCAGTTGTCTTATACTTTCCCTTAACTAATTTAATCTTAGAACAGAGAATGAAGGATTTCAAATGATATAAAGAGAAAAATTACAAACTAGGACAAAATATTTTCAGCCTGTATCACACATAGATGGCTCATTTATTTAGTATATAAAAAACTTTTTCCTCACTAATTATTTAGGAAAAGATCTATCACCCAATTTCTTTATAAAAAAGGATAAAGGCTATAAACTGTCAGTTCACAGAAAAGGAAATACAAATGGCTAATAAGCATATGAAAAGATGCTCACTATAATTCTTAATAAGAGGAATACAAATTAAAACCACACTAAGTGGGACTTCCCTGGTGGCCCAGTGGTTAAGAATCTGCCTGCCAGCACAGGGGACATGGGTTTGATCCCTGGTCCAGGAAGATTCCACATGCCGGGGAGCAACTAAGCCCATGTGCCACAACTACTGAGCCTGCACTCTTAGCCCACAAGCCACAACAACTGAAGCCTGCACAGCTAGAGCCTTGCTCCGCAACAAGAGGAGCCACCGCAATGAGAAATGAGAAGCCCTCACGCAGCAACAAAGACCCTACACAGCCAAAAATTAATTAATTTTTAAAAACACAATGAGAAACCGTTTTTCATCTCTTTAATTATTAGCAAATATCAAAACATTTCATGAAAAACTGCATTGGTGAAGATGTAGAGGAAAATGAAACTATCATTGCTGGTGGGAGTGTAAATCTGCAGATTTATGTAGAGCAATTTGGCCTGTCTACAAACACTCAAAAAGCACAAAACTACATCTGTAGAAATATAGTCATTGTAGCATTGTTTGTAAAGGCAAAAGAGAGGAAATGATCTAAACTTCCATTAATAGGAGACTAGCTAAATAAATTGCTAAATCCATAAAATAGAATTCAGAATAAGACAGTACTAATGAGTATTAACATAGAAAGAGTCAAGATATACTGTTAATTGGGGATGGGGAGTTAAGTTCAGAACAGTGTGAATACTATGCTACAACTTGTGTGTATTTGTGTGTGTGTGTATGCACACTCGTGTACATAAATGCTTATGAATAGGTAACATCTGGTAAAGAACATAAGAAGTCGACAGTATTTTTCTCCAGGGAAAGGAACTGGTAAGCTGGTAATCAGAGGTGGAACAGAGACTCTTTTTTCATGGCTATATATCCCTTGTAACTTTTGAATTTTATACTGTGAGCATGCACATCTTCAAAACATGATAAATAATAATTTGAAAGAAGTAACACATAAAGAAGAGAATCACAAACTGTGACAAGAGCTTTGAAGAAACTAAACAAGTGGATGTTGCAGAGAGTTAGGAGATAGGCTATTTTGGATAGAACAATCATACAGTATGGCTCAATGTAGTCTCAGAGAAATTAAGCATTTTGCCTAAAGTCACACAGCAATTATTAGAAAAAGGATTTGAGTAAAAGTTGGTCTTATTGACTCCAGCATCAGTGATCTTCCTACTATGTTCCCACTGCTCTCAAGAGGGGACAGGCATTTTCTAAGGAAAAATATATGGCCAAAGAACCAGTGTAACTAACAATTTTCAGGAAAGCATTTGAGCATTCTATACCTGTCACAGCCAGGAGCATTTAGATGCAAATAGTTGGTTACAAGTCATGCCAGGACCTTGCAAGTCATGAACATTACTTAAGCAAAAAATAGGAAGAACTAAGGGGAAGAAACCCGCTAGCTCTTTACTGGGGATCTACAGAGCACATTCTAGCCAATATGTGGAGAGACATCACATATATAACAGTTTGGGACATGACTGTAGCTAAGACAAGCCAAAACCTAAGAGCAGTCCCAGCATCCATGACAAAACTTGGAATGTGTGCAGTGAGGTCACTGACCCTATGTCCATGTAACCAAGGATGTGGCCCTTTTCAAGACAGGCAGGACCTGTTCTGAGGGGACAAAGAAAGAAAATGCAACTTTTGCGAATAGATTTAAAAGCGAGAGAGAAAGGAGAAGGTGCGTTAAGCAGTAATCCAAAGCACAAATGGAGCAGCACAATTACAGTCTAAGCCTCCATCCCCAGAGCAACAGAACCAAACTAGTCCTCTGCCTGGGATGAGCTCAGAGAAGCCCCAGAGAACAGCCTAACACATTGTCAAGGCCAAGCTACCTCACCAACATAAGAGCTTGACAGTGGGGTTAGAGGGTGCAGACTGGTTTCGTTTTGTCTTGATTACTACTGTTTTCTAGTTGCACAGTTAAAAGATAAAAACATTCTCATTTTAAAAGGTTTGTTCTCCAGAAGAAAAAAGAAAGCAAAAGGAGGTTATTTATTTAATCATTTTGATATTGATAGATATTTGAATTGTTTCTTTGTACATAAATCTTTGTGCATTTGTACAAACAATTTTTTAGAATCTATTGTTAGCAGTGTAACACGTCTACACGCTGACCAGGCCAAAAGCAGGAAGAGTAACGTGGTATGAGATACTATTAGTGTCTAGTCTGAGTCTGTGGGAAAGGCTCATGCCTGTCCTTGGTACTTGCCCATGCCCTTGTCCCCATCCTGATCTGGGTCCCACACAGTTTGACCATCCTCTCACTGCCCCTGTCCGTAAACCCTATCTGGTGTGCTCACTATAACCCTTGGACATCGAAAACAGATTACCCTGTATTATGATCCTTTATGCAGAATATTCCCACGCTTCTTTGACTTAACTGCAACCCTGTTTAAACTGTTTTTTTTAAAAAATCATGTCCTCTCATGATGAGTCTGCTAAATTTCCCACAGAGTTGGAAGGGGAGTACAAGTGGCAAGAAGAGGAAAGTCTGCATTTTGCTGTTGTTGTGTGATTGTTCCCTTTGCTGATTCCAGACCATTATTTCTTAATCATATAAAAATGCCTCCTTGAATAGATAGTGGCAGATGGTTGCACAACATCGTGAACATAATTAGTGCCACTGAATTGTACAGCTAAAAATAGTTAAAATGGTAAATTTTATGTTTTAAATATTTTACTACAATTTTTTATTTTTTTAATATTTTATTTATTTATTTATTTATTTTATTTGGCTGCGTCAGGTCTTAGTTGTGGCACGTGGGATCTTTCGATGCAGTGCGTGGGCTTAGTTGCCCCACGGCAGGTGGAATCTTCGTTCTGCAACCAGGGATCAAAACCCACGTCCCCTGCACTGGAAGGCGGATTCTTAATCATTGGCCCACCAGGGAAGTCCCTACTACAGTTTTTAAAAATGGCTCCTTTAAGGCACATGCCATATGCCCACCTCATACTCAACTCCTTGTCACCAGCGTTCTCAAACCTGTTCTCTCCCTCACAATAATCCAGGACTTAGGCCCAGAACTCAGTCATCCTCTCAGTTCCAAGTTAGACCTCTACTCAGAACAACAAAAAAAATGTATTCATGATTAAAATATAAAACAAAATAACAATAATAATAATTATATAAATGTATTAGAAAAAATTTTGGAAAAATGTATGTATAATCCCAGGTAGGAGATTCTGGATGGAAAACCAGAATCCACAATGAGGGAAAAATAAGAGGCTTGACTTTATTAAAACTTAAAATGCATCAATAGAAAGAAAAAGATCTCCATAATGTTTAAAAACACAAATAACAAATAGAAGGAAAATAATCGCAAGACATATGACTGACAAAAGGTTATCCCTAATATACAAAGAGTGCCTACAGATTGATAAGAAAAAGACAAAAAAAAAAGAATGATAGCATAAATGGCCAAGGGATATAAACAGGTAATTCAGAGGAAATACAAATAACAGATTAATATAAGAAGATTCCCAAAGACACTAGCAGTTAGGAAAACACAAACTAAAACAGGGATATACCATTCCTACACCACTCCCCCAGCCCACACATTCACACTAATGATAATAACGAGCCAAAATTTAAGACATTGAGAATATGTGGAGCTGAGAAGGGTGGAGGACCAGTAACTCATCCATTGCTAATGGGAGTAAAATTGCTTCAGTCTTTTTGTAATCTGGTAATATCTATAAAAATTTAAACTTGCTATACATTTTGGCCCATGATTCATGTCACCTTTATGAATCTATTGTAGAGAAACAGGATATATGTACAAAAATGTTCACAGTACTATTTATTTCTTCTTCTACACTATTACTCCCAAATCTTTTCCTATCCGTATGTTCCTTACTTTGGGGTCCCTATTCTTTAAGTTTCTTGTCTACTTCTGGCGACTTCTATTTTCTGACACATTTTTTCTCCCCTGAAACCACCCTGTAAAATCCCCACCGTTCATCATTCCTACCATTTGACTTCTCTGTTATCACAACTAGTCTGACATGGGCTGTTGCCAATAATCATGTAATAATGCAGACTGAAATCCCTGAAAATGTGTGGCCTCTTGCTTCACCTGAGTGCTTGGTGCAGACCGGCAAATGCTGTGTCTCTAAGCGGATGTCTGTCTTTTCCCTTTGTGATTATTCTAAAATGCAGCCTTCCACAGATCCCAGACTTCTCACTACCTCCCTCATTCTTAGCTTTAGGACCTTGTCTTTTATCTCACTGAGAAGATGGAATTCACCAGACAGGAACAGTCTACATTTTCTTCCCTACCCCTTACACAAACCCTGTCAACATCCTCACCCATCCTCCCCACTTCCCTGAGAAAAGGGGGCACCCTTTCCACCCACGGTCATTTCTTCCAGTTGTGCGTTGGGTCTCATATTCATCGACTGCCTCAAGGATTTGTCCTGCATGTGTTTTTAGTCTCTCCCATTCAACTGAAATTTTCACGTCAAGCTGTAAACGTGCGCTACTCTCTCCTATCGATATGTAAAAATATATTGGCCTTACATATAACCCTTTCTTTAGATAACATCGCCTTCCTTCCTGCCATCACAAAACTTCTTAAAATAGACTTCTAAACTCATTGTTTCCACTTCCTTACCTTCTACTTATTAGTCAGTTCACTGAAATTTCACATCTTTCACCAGCACACCAATGAAGGATGTGAACAATGACCTCCACACTGTCAATTTCATTGACTAGTCTCCTCTCATTATGTTACCTTACATCTCTTTACCATTTTATACTTTGAATGCTCCCTCCACCTTGAAAATCACTCCTTCCTTAGCTTTTATCACATTTCTTTCACACTCTTTCCTGTATGCCAGCACAGGAGTTTTCTCCCCTCCCCTTCATTTCCTTCCCCATCTCAGTACTAATAGTGAAATAAAGACCTTATTATCATCGAAGTTTTGCTATGAGAGAAGACCATTACTAGCAAGGAAAAGATCTGTCTTATAGATGTCCTAACGTGAAGAAGATGAAAGACCTTCTCCTAAGTAAAAACTCATCACCTTTCCAGGATACAGCTGGGAGTGAAAAGTCATCATGATCTTGAGGATCCTGTGGTTCACTTCACCTTTGCTTGATGAGGGTATAGAGAAATAGGCCCTTTAATTCATACATTGCTGGGGACTTTAAACTGGTGGTCCCATTTGAAAGTATCCATTGACCCAGTAATTCCCTCTGATATATTCATACATGTACAAAATAACATATGAACAGGATATTTATCTAAAATCTACAGGAAAAACCATAGGACCTAGAAAAGCTAAAAGAATTTTGAAAAAGAAAAATGAAATTGGGCAACTACATGACCCCATTTCAAGACTTAGTATAAAGCTACATTAGAGTAGAAGTGAAACAAATAAATAAATGGCACTGAAGAGAAAATGCAGAAATTGACCTACATGTATGTGATAATTGATTTTCAACAAAGGTATCAAGGGAATTCAATGAAAAAAGGGGTAGTTATGTTAATAAATGGTGCTAGAATAATTAGACATCTTTAAGAATAATAAAAAAAAATGACCTCAACTCATACCTTATACCATACATAAAGGTAAGATCAAAATAGATCACACACCTAAATGCAAAACCTAAAACTACACAATTTCTAGAAAAAAACATAAAGGCAATCTTTGTGACCTTGGACTAGGCAAAGAGTTCTTAGACAACACACAAAAAATACAAATTAGAATACAAACACTGATAAACTTGACTTCATAAAAATTTTCAACTTCTGTTCTTTGAAAAACACTGTTAAGATAATGAAAAGGCAAGCCACAGACTGAGAAAAAAAATATTTGCAAAGTATATATCTGATAAGAACTTGTATTCAGAATATATAAAGAACTCTGACAACTCAATAACAAGAAAACAAATAAATTGGCAAAATATTTGAAGAGATACTTTACCAAAGAAAAATGTATGAATGATAAATAAGCACATGAAAAATGTTCAACATAATTAATATTTAAGGTAATGGTAATTAAAACCACAATGAGATACTACTAAGTACCTATTAGACTAGCTAAAATTAAAAAGAGACTAGCTAAAATTAAAGACTGTAGCACAGTACCGTTCTTGGCCCAGAGAGTCAGTGCAAAACAAAACAAAAATAAGTAAATGAACAGACCTATGTTTTCAACAATTATTTTTTAAAAGCTTTGTAAATCTAATCACTAGTCCAGAAAAACATGTATTTCTTCAGTTTCACTGGCACTGCTCCAAATTCATCTAGAAAAGCTACTTAAGTAAAGGACTGAGTGTACCTGAGTGTGTGAACATTTTGTTCCTTTGCCAGAAGAAAGAGAAAGATACAAAAGGACAGTAGGAAAATCCAGTCATCAGAAAGGAGAGAACCAAAGGAAAAGGCAACTGTTCCTGGCAAGATGAAGCTGTTTTCTTTACATCGTTTCTCTTCACCTTTGAGGAGGTTCAAATGATCTGCCCACAATCTTGGACAGCATGCCCTTGCTTCAAGTCAGTCACCTGGCCTCATGGGGAGAAAACTCACTTCACTACTGACTCAAATGCCAGTGCTATCGCTGGCAAAATTCTGTATTCCAAATTCAAACAGTAATAGAATTTACAACATTTTGAGCTAGGATCACAAAGCTTAAATTGAGAAACCAGCCTGGTGGACGCTTGGGTAATATCCTTTGTGTTTGTAGAAGTCTGACTAGCAACTACTGTCAATTTCTGAAAGCATGTTCACCCTGGAAAAATAAATACCTGCCAAAATGCCAAAAAAAACCGACTGACTATACCAAGTATGGTTGAGAATGTGAAGGAAATGGAACTCTCATACCTGTTGGAATAGAAAACGGTACAACCATTTTGGAAAAGAGCTTGGCAGTTTCTTAAAAAGTTAAACATATATCTACCAGATGATCCAGCCATTCCACCTCTAAGTATTTTTACTCAAGAGAAAAGAAAACCTATCTCCATACAAAGATTTGTATCTAAATGTGCATAACAGCTTTATTTTTAGTAGCCAAACACTGGAAATATCCATCAACATGTGAATGGATAAATAAATGTGTCACATCCATATAATAGAACATCAGCAATAAATAGGAGTAACTATTGATACACATGACAACGTGGATAAATCTCAAAATAATTATGCTGAGTGAAAGAAGCCAGAAAAAAAAAAAGAGTACATACTTAATGACTCTGTAAAACTCTATGTACTGTAAAACTCTAGAATACAATCTAATCTCTAATGACAGAAAGTAGGTCAGGGTTTTCCTGGGGTGGGGGACAGGAAGGAAAGAGAGGGAGGAATTACAAAAAGCATGAGGATTATATAGTGATATATTCACTATCTTGATTGTGGTGACAGTTTTATGGGCATATCCATTATGTCAAAATTTAACAAATTTTACTCTTTAAATAAATTCAGTTTATTGTGTGTCAACTGTACCTCCATAAAACTGTGGGGTTTTTTTCGGGGGGTGGGCAGTAACAAAAGAAGCTGTCATAGTAAGCTAGGTGAACAACCACTGTGGCTTGGACTAGTGTTAAAAGTGGAGATGGAGAGAAGTGATGAGATTTAGAATACACTTTGGTGGTAGAGATAAGAAAATGTGTTGAGGCACTAGTAAATGGAAAGAGAAAGGTATCAGAAAGCTCCGCAGTTTGGAATCTGAACAACTGAATGGATGGTAGGGCCGTTTCCTGAGATGGGGAAGACTCGGGAATAGGGACATGTAAGAGGACATTCATCCCCTTTGTTTGTGACAGTGAGGGGACAAACTAGGTGTCTGTATTAAGGGAATGGGTACATAAAATGGAGACTGTACAACAGCTAAAAGGATGAATTACGAGTACATAGTGCAACGTGGATAGATCTCAAAAACATAATGCTGGTGGAAAAAGTAAAGCAGTGATATACAGAAAAAACATTTAATTAAATATGAAACGAAGACTAAAACTACATATTTTTTAAGGATACAAATAAGCTCAAGGAATGTATCAAACATCAAAGTATATTCCTGTGGAGGAAAGAGGAATGGAAGTGGGGATACAGGAAGAAGGAGAAGGTGAACAGAACTTGGAGGGGCATATATGAACTGATAGGGATGGTTTGATGAATTCTAATCCCTGTACCTAAGGTCCAAAAATTATTTAATAAAGTACAATAATATAGCAAAAAACCAAAATGGACAAGAGTCCAGGTTGACTAGGAAACAAGCTATTTCTAATGTAACATCCTTAAGGGGGACAAACAGTGAGGAACTAGCCCCAGCTCTGATGACAGGTGGCAAAAAGCCTTACAAGAGAACTGAACCCTAGACACAGAGGAAAGCTGTCCACATCCCATCTGTTCAGGGGAGAATTTATGTGAATGCTGTACTCCTGTGCTTCTCTTTGAGTAAGTAAATGCACTGTGCACCCGGTAGCTGCCAAGCCAAGGCCCAAATGGAATTGGAATCATGACATCCTTAACCAAGTGGGAGTCACTACCGTTATATCCATAACTAAGAGATACCCCTCGGCCCCAGAACCAAAGGTAAGAGATTATAAGGAGATAGAAATTTGTTTCCACTACTTCCTTCTATGAACATTACACAGTTGTCCCTCCGTATCCTCATGGCATGGGTTCCAGGACTAGTGCTGTACACAGTGTGTCTCTAGTGCCGAATAAAGGGTGTTGTTCCCACACATATATGTATATAGTGTTGACTATATCTAGATTCAACTGGTCCTCTGCCTTCTTAGAGCCAGCTGTTGAATGCTCACATGAGTAGGGTTAAGGGAGGATTCAGATACACCGTGTTTTTTGCTCAGTTTCCCCTAATTAACTCGTGGGCTAATAGAAACAACTAGAATAAGAATTTTTAAATTCTTATTTTTTTATTTATCCATTCAAGTATTGAATATTCACTGATACAAGCAAACACTATTTTAGGTGTTTGGGATACAAGGGTGGATAAGATACAGTCCATGTCCTAAAAATACTACAAAAGGGAAAGACAAGTAAACATCACAATCCAGTGTCATCAACAGTACAGAATTATGGTTTCCTTCATCACTCCCTCCTATATCTTTAAACAACACCTTGCCTCCTTATCTATTCCCAACCTTACTAAGGAGAAATAATAAAGTTTTTCTCATTTTTGAGGCATTTGTGCCAAAAATAATTGGGGGATCAACCTCATAAACTGCTTCTGTACATTTTCCTCTGTAAAAATGCCTGACCAGATTGACCACTGTTGTGAAATTCATGTGCAAATCGCATTCAAAACATGGGAAAGACAGTCACACATTGGTTTATTCAACCACACCTATGCGTTCTCAGAAAAACTAAATTCAGTCAAGGCCAGCTCTTTAAGGAAGTGTGAAGAGCTGAGAATCAAAGCACCACCCTGCTCTCATTCACCTTCCACAACTTATTTTCTCACCATTAGCATCATTCTTTAGAATAAAGCTTTACCTGCAAAGGACCACTGTTAGGATAAAAATATATTATCAGCGAGGAGTAGCATGTCAACCCACTGGCACACATAAAAACCCTCTAGTACATTGGCAATAGTACATATTTGCACAGATTTCATCAGCCGAGCTCAGATATAGCGTAGAAAAAGTACATTTTTGACAGAGATGATGGGGTTGAAGGAGGCAATCTTAGTCACTAGAGTGCGAAATACTAAAAGCACACCTCATCTATTTCACAAATTTGCCTACATCCAGTCTTTAAGTGGTTAATATCTAAATACTCTCAGAAAGTCCAGCAAGAAACCATCAATCCCAGGGAGGCAGGATTAATCTCACATCTAATGTATAGCCTAGAAGGGTAGCACTCACTAAATATGTACCCATGACTAACCTGACACCCAGAGACCAGCTCCCTCTTTTTAGGGAGCCACATGACAGACTGACCATTTATCAATGTTTGACCTTCTTACAGACCCACGGTAAAGCAACTTCACAGCTAGAGGCTTGGAGACCACTTTTGCTCCCGTGGTCTCCCAGAGCTATTTTTGTTAGTAGATAGCTGTCTAATTGTTGTTCTTTGTGGGATCAGAGGCTGGAGTCTCCTACTCTGCCATCATTGATGTCACTCCTCTGAATCTGTACTGATTTATAAATAAATGACTGAATAAATAAATGGGGGAGAAGTTAAAATTTTCCTTACACAGATTCCAGACAATATATGGAGATACTCCTGCCTCATGTTTGCAATTTAATCCTCCTCCCCTTGAGTGTTGGCAATACTTAGCAACTCACTTCTAAAGAATAATGTATTGATGGGGAAAACAGTAATTTTACAGTGGAGAAACCTGGCAAACACAACCTCACCCATGAACAGGGTTAAGTGTGTGAACAACCAGTGATAAGTCTTGTTGATATCATGCACCCCCAACACGATGCAATGAGAAAGGCACCTAATCACTAAAGTATATTTCACCAAAACCCATAACCTCAGTCTAAACATGAAAAATAATCAGATAACTCCAAGTTGAGATCTGTAAATATCTGACCAGTACCTTCAAATTCATCAAGGTCATAAAAAGTAAGAAAATACTGAGGAACTATTACAGACCAGAGAAGACCAAGAAAATTTGAAAACTAAATGCACGGTGGTATCCTGGGTTACATCCTGGAACAGGAAAAAGAAAATTAATGGAAAACTGGTGAAATTCAAGAAAACCTGGAGTTATTTAATAATAATGTAGCAGTGTTTATTTCTCGGCTTTGACAAATGTACCGTGATTATATAAGATGTTGACATTAGGGACTTCCCTGGTGGCACAGTGGTTAAGAATCCGCCTGCCAGTGCAGGGGACACGGGTTCGAGCCCTGGTCCGGGACGATCCCACATGCCGCGGAGCAGCTAAGCCCATGTGCCACAACTACTGAGCCTGTGCTCTAGAGCCCGTGAGCCACAACTACTGAGCCCACGTGCCACAACTACTGAAGGCTACACGCCTAGAGCCTGTGCTCTGCAACAAGAGAAGCCACTGCAATGAGAAGCCCACGCACTGCAACAAAGAGTAGCCCCCTCTCACTGCAACTAGAGGAAGCCCATGCACAACAACTAAGACCCACCGCATCCAAAAAATTAAATAAATTTTAAAAAATAAATAAGATGTTGACATTAGGGGGAGTGGGGTGAAGGGTATAAAGGAATGCCTTGTACTATCTTTGAACTTTGAAGAGTCTCAGCAGAGAAGTAGAAACTATAAAAAAGAACAAAGTGAATATTCTAAAACAGAAAATAAATCCATAATTTTTAATTTAAAAAAATTTTTAAAGAATGTGACTAACAGCAAATTGGAAAGAACAGAAGAAGAAGTCAGAGAATGTGAAGATATATTGCTGGGAATTATTTAATATGAAGAAGAGAAGAAAAAGTGAACAGAGCTTCAGTGACCTGTAGGACAATATGAAGTAGTATAATATAAGTGCTACATTTATGAAGTCCCAGAAATACAGGAGAAATATAATACAGCAGCAAAAGAATTTGAAGAATTAATGGTCAAATAATTCCCAAATTTAGTGTAAAACTTGCAGCTATGAGAAAATGAACCCCAATCAGGATAAATATAAGGAATATCACACCTAAAGAACATCATGGCAAAACTACTGAAAACCAAAGATAAAGAGAAAATACTGCAAGCAGCCAAAGAAAAATAACACATTAACAGAGGGGAACAATGACATGAATGATAGCTGAATTCTCATCAGAAACCTAAAAGGAGAAAGACAATGGAATGCCATTTTTAGAAAGGTAAAAGAATAACACTGTTGGTGCAGCCACCATAGGAAACAGTATGGAGGTTCCTCAAAGAATTAAAAATACAACTACCGGGCTTCCCTGGTGGCTCAGTGGTTAAGAGTCTGCCTGTTAATGCAGGGGACACGGGATCGAGCCCTGGTCCGGGAAGATCCCACATGCCACAGAACAACTAAGCTCGGGTGTCACAACTACTGAGCCTGCACTCTAGAACCCAGGAGCTGCAACTACTGAAGCCTGCGCACCTAGAGCCCATGCTCCACAACAACAGAAGCCACCGCAATGAGAAGCCCGTGCACCACAACAAAGAGTAGCCCCCGCTCGCTGCAACTAGAGAAAGCCCATGCACGGCAACAAAGACCCAACGCAGTCAAAAATTAATTAGTTAATTAATTTTTAAAAATAGAGAAGACTTTAAAATAAATGAATAAATAAATAAAAATATAACTACCATACTATCCAGCAATTCCACTTCTGGGCATGTATCTGAAGGAAATAAAGTCACAATCTCAAAGAGGTATCTGTGCCTCCATGTTTATTGCAGCATTATTTACAATAGCCAAGACATGGAAATAGCCTAAGTGTCCATTGATTAATGAATGGATACAGTAAATGTGAGACAGATAAATATATATATATATTTCAGCCATAAAAGAGAAGCAAATTCTGCCATTTGTGACAACACTGGTAGACCCTGAACTCATAGAAACAGAAAGTAGAACGGTGGTTGCCGGGGACCAGGGCACGGAGGAAATGGAAAGACGCTGGTCAAACGGTACAAACTTCCAGTTATAAGATGAATAAATTCTAGAAATTTAATGTACAGCATAGTGGCTATACCTAACAATACTGTATTGTATACTTGAAATTTGCTGAGAGTAAATCTTAAATGTTATCACTACAAAAAAAAAGGTAAGTATGTGAGCTGATGGCTGTGGTAACTAACCTTACTGTAGTAATCATTTCACAATATATACATGTATCAAATAATCAGGTTGTACACCTTAAATTTACACAATGTTATACGCCAACTGTATCTCAATAAAGCTGGAGTAGGGGTCAGGAGGAGAATAATACTCCCAGTCCAGAATTCTACATCCAGTAAAAACATCCAGCAAAATGAAGAGGAAAAAAAAAAACATTTTCATAGTAAAGAAAACAGATAATTTGTCATGAGCAGTCCGGCACTACTAGAAATACTAAAGAAATTTCTTCATACTGAAAATGTCACAAGATGAAAATTTAAATCTACAAGACTGAAGACAAGAAGAATGGTAAATATTTACATACATATAAAAGATGGCGGTTTGTTTCCTCCCCTTAATTTCTTTAAAAGAAAGAAAAAAAAAGCAAAATAGATAAGATAAATTATACACAAATAGCAAAGGGAAAGACCTAAAGCCTACCATATCAATAATTGAATTCATCATAAATAGACTAAACAGAGAATTCCCTGGCAGTCCAGTGGTTAGAACTCAGCGCTCTCACTGCCGGGGCGCCAGGTTTGATCCCTGGTCAGGGAACAAGGATCCTGCAAGCCGCAGGGCCCAGCCAAAAAATAATAATAATAAAAGTAAATAAATAAACAAAGTGCATAGTGGGACTTCCCTGGTGGTCCAATGGTTAAGACTCCACACTCCCAATGCAGGGGGCCCACGTTCAATCCCTAGTCAGGGAACTAGACCCCGTGTGCCACAACTAAAGATTCCGCATGCCGCAACTAAAAGATTCTGCATGCCACAACTAAAAGATTCCACATGCTGCAACAAAGATCCCACATGCTGCAACAAAGATCCTGCAGGCAGCAACGAAGATCCCACGTGCCACAACTAAGACCCAGTGCAACCAAATAAATAAGTAAATAAATAAATATTAAAACAAACAAAGTGCATAGTGAACTACTCTTTTAAATAAATGAATAAATAGACTAAATGCATCAAATAAATGACAATGAGACTGTAACACTGAATGAAATAGCAAGAACCAACTATATGTTCTATATAACACACACAGTTTAAATATAATGACACAAAGAGGTTTACGGAATATATTGGAAAAGATATACCATGCAACAGTAAACAAGAAACCTGGAGTGATATATTAGTTTCTTATTGTTGCTGTAATAAATTACCACAAATACTGCGGCTTAAAATGATGTATATTTATTCTCTCACAGTTCTGTGTGTCAGAAGTGTAAAATGAATCCATTTCCTTGATTTTTCCTGCTTCTAGAGGCTGCCCAAATTCCTTAGCTTATGGCCCTTTTCTCCATCTTCAAAGGGCATTATCCCAATCTCTGTTTCCACTGCCTCATCTCCTTTTTCTGATTTTAACACTACTACCTCCCTCTTATAAGTATCACTGTGATTACACTGGACCCATCTGGATAATCCAACATAATCTCTCTTGCAAGATTATTAATTTAATATCTACAAAGTTTCTTTTGCCATATAGGGTAACATATTCACAGATTGTAGGGATTAAGACGTGGACATCTTTTGGGGGATGGGAGAGGGGGACATTATTCAGCCTACCACAATTGTTTATATTACAAGACAAAACTGACAGGTATGAAGAAGTACATTTCATAATTATATGAATCACAGCATTAAGCATACACAACTATAAATGAGCATGCATGCACCTAATAATACTGAATAAAACTTCCAAACATAGGAAGCAAAACTGACTGAATTAAACGGAGAAATAAATCCATAATCACATTTGTAGATATAAACATCCCTTTCTCAGTAACTGATAAAATAATTAGACAAAAAAATATCAGTTAAAAATATAAAAGATCTAAACAATACTATCAACCACCTTGACCTAATTGAAATTTACCCAACAAAATAATATCAAACAACTACAAAATACCCATGACTTTCAAGTGTAAATGGAATGTTCATCAAGTAAATTATATATTGAGTAATAATGTCTTGATAAATTTCAATATATTGAAATACTACAGATATGTTCTATGACCACAGTGGAATCAATTACAAAAAGTCTAGAAAATTCTTAAATATTTAGAAATTAAAACATCCCTAAGTATTCGGAAATTATAATCTTCAGGGATGTACATATCAAAGCTACAATGATATATCACCTCACATGTGTTAGAAGGGCCAATATCAAAAAGACAAGAAATGAGAAGCGTTGGAGAGAATGTGGAGAAAAGGAACTCTTGTGCACTGTCGGTGGGAACAAAAATTGGAGCAACCTCTATGGAAAACAGTATGGAGGCACCTCAAAAATTAAAAATTGAACTACCATGTGATCCAGCAATTCCACTTCTAGACATTTATCCGAAAAAGACAAAATCACTATCTTGAAAAAAATATCTATACCCCCCTGTTCATTGCAGCTTTATTCATAATAGCCAACACATGGAAACAACCTAAGTGTCCACTGATATATGAATGGATAAAGAAAATGTGATTTTATATATATAATGGAATATCATTCAGCCATTAAAAAAGGAAACCTGCCATTTGTGACAACATGGATGAAACGAGAGCATTATGCTAAGTAAAACAAGTCAGACAAAGAAAGACAAATACTGTATGATCTCACTTACATGTGGTATCTAAAGAAAAAAGAAACGCGAACTCATAGGTATAGAGAACAGGTTGGTGATTGCCAGAGGTGGGGAGTAGAGATGGGGGAAATGAGTGAAGGTAGTCAAAAGGTACAGTCTACCAGTTACAAGGAAGTCCTGCAGATGTAATATACAGCATGGTGACTATAGTTAACAATATTGTATTATATACTTACAAGTTGTTAAGAGAGTAAATTGTAAAAGTTCTCATTACAAGAAAAAAAATTGTAACTGTGTGGTAATGAATGTTAAGTAAACTTATTGTGGTGATCATTTCAAATTGTATATATGTATCAAATTATATACTGTGCACCCAAACCTAATACAATTGGTATATGTCAATTATATCTCAAAAAATAAATATAAAAAATTAAAATGTTAGAGAGAAGTGTTAAAAATCCACTATTTTTAACCTGAGACTTTTCCATTGATATAATAATAAAAATAATTTAAAAGGGGGAAAAAACCAAAGAAAATTAAGTTCTCTTAGAAGAATTAAGATGACTTTTTGTACATCTAAAAAAAATACACACATTTCTAAATAATACATGGGTAAAAATTAGAAAATATATCAAACTAAATTATTATAAAAACACAACAGAAAAATTTGTAGAACACAGCTAAAACAGAGGCTTGGAGGGAATGTTATAGCTTTAAATGAATACAAAAGTAGAAAGATTTTAAATAAACAATCAAGTTTAAGAAGATAGAAAAAGAAGAGCAAATTAAAACCAAAGTAAGCAGATCAGAATTTTAAAATCTGAAATCAATAAAATTTTTAAAAACCAAGCAATAGAAAAATTAACAAAGCCAAAATTTGGTTCTTTGATAAGATTACTGATTGATAAACTTTTAACAAGACTGATCGAGAAACAGAGAGGGCTCAAATTATGAATATCAAGACTAAAGAGAGTATAACTCTATAGATTTTAAAGACATTAAAAGGATAATAAAGGAATATTATGTCTATATACCAATAAATTTAACAATGTAGATAAAATGGAAAAATTCCTTGGAAAACACAATTTACCAAACTGACACAAGAAGAAATTTTTGAATAACTCTCTTTTCATTCAAAAAATTGAATTTGTTAGTACACACCTTCCCATTAAGAAAGCTTCTGGGGCTTCCCTGGTGGCACAGTGGTTGAGAGTCCGCCTGCCGATGCTGGGGCCACGGGTTCGTGCCCCGGTCCAGGAAGATCCCACATGCCGCGGAGCGGCTGGGACCGTGGGCCATGGGCCTGCGCGTCTGGAGCCTGTGCTCCGCAATGGGAGAGGCCACAGCAGAGAGAGGCCCGCGTACCGCAAAAAAAAAAAAAAAAAAAAAAAAAGCTTCTGTTTACCAAGGGGGAAGGGGGGGTATAAATTGGGATATTGAGATTGACATATACACACTACTATATATAAAATAGATAACTAAAAAGAACCTACTGTATAGCACAGGGAACTCTATTCAATACTCTGTAATGACCTATATGGGAACAGAATCTAAAAAAAAGAGTGGATATATGTATAACTGACCCACTCTGCTGTACAACAAAAACTAACAGTGTAAATCAACTCTACTCCAATAAAAAAAATTAATTAAAAAATAATATAAAAATTTAATTTTAAAAAAAGAAAGCTTCTGTTTTGTAGTCACTTTGCTGTACAGCAGAGACTGGCACAACATTGTAAATCAACTATACTTCAATTAAAACAAAAAGAAAGAAAAAGAAAGCTTCATGTTCAGATGACTTCAAACAGCATATTACATCAAACTTTAAGGAATAAATAACACAATCCCTTCAGAAAACAGAAAATGAAAGTATACCCTCCAACTTATTTTAGGAGGCCATGATGACCCTGAGAAAAAATTACAAGTATGTAAATTACAGACCCCAACCCTCATAAATATAGACATCAAAATCTTTAAAAAAAAAAAAAAAAACTATCAGCAAATCAAATCCAGAAGAACATAAAAGAGGTAATTCATCATGACAAAGTGTGGTTTATTCCAAGAACAAAGCAAGAATGTCTATTTTTACCATTTCTATTCAACACTGTAGAGAAAGAACTAGACAAGAATAATAAATAAAAGATCAAAAGATAGTAGAATTTACCAGTGAAGCCATCTGGGCCTAAAGTTTTCTTTATGGGAAGCTTTTAACTATAAATTCAATTTCTTTAATGGATAGTGAGATATTCAAGTTATGTATTTTTTCTTGAGTTAACCTCAGTAGTTTGTGTCTTTCAATAAATCTGTTCTTTTCATCTAAGTCAGGGGTGAGCAAACACTTTCTGTAAAAGGCCACACAGTAAATATCTCAGGCTTTCCTGGCAATATGGTCTTCTCACAACTACTCAACTCAGCCATTATAGTACAAAAGCAGACACAGATAAATATAAACAAGTATGTGTGTCTGTGTTCCAGTAAAACTTTATTCACAAAAGAGGTGGCAAGTGAATTAATGTCAATTAGTCAGGTTAGTTGATGGTGTTGTTCAAGTCCTCTATATCACTGCAGATTTTCTGACTATGTTAATTATGAGAAGAGGATATTGAAATCTCCAACTATAATTGTCAATTTGTCTTTTTCTCTCAAATTCTCTCAGATTTTGCTTCACGTATTTTAAAGCTGTTATTAGCTACAAACACGTGTCCTCTTGATGATCTAATTCTTTTATCCTTATGAAATGTCCCTCTTTATCCATGGTAATATTCCTTACTCTAAAATCTACTTTGTCTAATTAATATAGGCATTCTAGCTTTTTTTGGATTAGTGTTTGCATGGTATAATTATTTCCATCCTTTTATTTTGTGTTTGTTTATTTTCCCAGAGAGCATATACTTCGGTCTTACTTTTTTCTTTTATCTAATCTGATAATCTCTGCCTTTTAATTGGAGTATTTAGGCCATTTTAGATCATGTGATTATCATTATAGGTAGCCTTATATCTACTATCTTGCTATTTATGTGTTTGATTTATTCTTTGTTCATTTTTTCCCTATTTTCCTGATCTTTTTTATAAAATTGAATGTCTTTTATGATTCCATTTTATCTCCCTTATTGGTATATCAGTTATACCTTTCTCTTTCCTTGTTTCCTCTTTTCCTTCTTCCTTCATTCCTTCTTTCCTTTTTTAATTTTTTTGGCTGCTCCACGTGGCTTGCGGGATCTCAGTTCCCTGACCAGGGACTGAACTTGGGCCATGGCAGTGAAAGCCCAGAATCCTAACCACTAGGTCACCAGGGAACTCCCTTTTCTTTTTTTTCTTTTTTCTTTTTCTTTTTTAGGATGCTCTAGAGTCTCCATTATATCTTTAAGCACATTCTTCCTCCAAATAATATTATACCACTTCATGTATATCAAATGCACCTTACAATAGTATATTTTCTCTCCCTCTCCCTGGCCATTGTCAAACATTTTACTTCTACCTATGTTATAAATTCCACAATAGATTGTTAATATTTTTCTTTTAATCAGGCATTAATCTTTTAAAGGTATCTTTTAAAATTAGAACAAAAGTGTTTTATAGTTATACTCATATTTATCATTGCTAAACTTCTTCATTTCCTTACATAATTCTAAATTCCCATGTGGTATAATTTTCCTTCTGGAAGAAGAACTTCCTTTAATATGTATTTTAGTGGTCTGTTTGCAATGAATTCCTCATCTTTTGTTCATCTGAAAAAAATTTTAA